>NC_031474.1:812614-1128835 GCF_000006565.2 Toxoplasma gondii ME49
TCGCTCGTCTCTCTTCCTCAGATCCGGCTTGATTGAGCTGTTCCGGTTTCACGTGATCTGGCAACTTCTGTGAAGACAATTTAGCTGTTCAGGTCTAGATCGTTTAGCTGCTCTGGCAGAAACTGCTTTGGCTGTTGCAGTGTAGGCCGCTTCGCTATCCGGGTGTTGGATGTTTAATTTTTTTACTTTCCTGCGTGTCCGTCCTTGGGCAGAGTCTCAGTGGTACGTTTATTTTTTTGCTTTTCTGCGCACTCGCGGAGGGTTTTCCGAACCCAATCTCTTTACCCCCACTCGCCTTTGTCCCTCTTTTCCTCATACAAACCAAGACCTCTCGTGTTCCTGTTGTGTCACATGCTCACGAAAGAAGCGAGGAGCTTTTCCCAAACCAGATCCGCACCCATCCGTCCTGCCAGTTGTTTTTCGCGTTTTGCCTCTCTGACAAAGCGAACTCCACGTTCAGCCACGTCGTCGCAAAGCAGCACTGTGTCACGTCGGTTCCCAGCGTCGTTTTGTCTCTTCTTCCTCTGCAGCTCCTCCGGTGTGCTGCTCGGTGATACGTGCGCAGGTTTTTGAGCGTCCCTGCGGAACATGGAGAATTTCCGACCCGGTCCTGGGCTAGCCCCGCAGGCCAGGGCGCCACCAGCATGCCGTCGGAGCCGGCGTCGACAGGTGTCTCCATGCCCTTCGTTCGAGTCTGTCTTCGCCCCCCTTGTGCAAGGGGCGGGGCAGCCTTTTTCTGGGTGCATCCGCTCTCGCCTTTTGGGTACATCAGATATCGCTTTGTCTGAAGCTCTCTGCAGGCAGTCTGCGCCTGACTCCATGCCCTCGCTGACTCCGAGTAACCACTCTTCGCCGTCCATCGATCGCAGGGCGGCTTCTTTCTGCCCGTCTCCTTCGTTCTTTACCCGCTCCCCTCCGGCTGCCCCAGCGGCGACGAACGGCTCTGAGGGCGAGGATGACCCCTTCTGCCTGCCTTCGCCTGACACAGAGGCCGACTGGGAGGCAAAGCGGTTTCTTCCCTCATTCTCAGATATTCAACGGGTGTTTGCGGACCCGCCGCCCAGACGTGCGAGGTCGAGTCGAAGCTCGCAGAGAAGCGGAAGCGTTCTCAGTGGCGCAGGCAGCGATGGAGACGAGCGATCTTCTTGCTCTTCGAGTCCCTCCCCTTTGCCCGCGACCGCATGTTGGAGAGGCTCCGATGCGTCGCTTTCAGATCGAGAGGGACAAGCCGAGGCCGCGTCTCCACGCTACTGGAGGCAAACAGTTGAGAAGGCGGGAGACATGCCCAACGCAAAACGCGTTCACCCAGTTCGCAGTCGGGTGCCCGACTTTACCACACAAGCAGCTCTGAATCATGGCCCTTCGGGCAGTCACAGCGACAGTGCTGAAGTCTGCAGGGCGCGGCCAGCGCAGTGGCCGAATTCGCCGTCAGCTGTCCCGCCGTTTCATCCCTATCGAGCTGGGTTGCCGGCTGTAGATTCTTCCCCTTCAGGTGCAAGATATGAGAAAACAGAATTGATGCGTCGGTCAGTGGAACGTGGACTACCGCACACCTCTACCTGTGGCGACGTCTCAGCCCCTGTCGACTGTTGGGCTGCAGAAAGAGCAAGCTCTCCACCAGTTTCTGCGGTCGGTGCCTCCCCTGCTACGTCTCTAACTCCTCACAGTTCTGTCTCCCCTGCGAACGCAGATCCCGACCGACCCTCGAATCAGTCTCCACTCCCTAAGTCCCCTCCTTGTCAACCGGGAGACGTCGATCCGGTTTCGGTCCATGGCGGCTTGCGGCGAACAACCAGTTGTCGGCCTACACCTGCTTCTGTCTCTCCGTATGCGGCGCCTTCCACGGTTGCGTTTTCTGCGCCACAGTGTTGTTTCGGAGACGAGGAGCCGGGCGGGAGGAGTCAAGTGGAGGTGCCAACTTCAGTCTCGGTTTCGAGCGGGCCTTCAAATGTCGAGAGCCGTTGGAGCAACTCTTTGCGGTTCAACCCGCGCACGGGAAAGATTGAGGCGCCTCCGGAGGACGGCGAGGCTTCGAGGCATCGCAGCAAGGGGGCCATTTCGCCGTCGCTTACCCCGGATGGGGCTTTGCCTTCCGCTGAGACGAGCGGTTCGCTAGACGGCAGCCAAGCGTTCCCTGGGCGGTCCTCTGGAGCGGGCCCATTGAGGAAGTTGGAGAATGGCTTAGGGCCTCTTGGGGGCAAGGTGACGTTTCCTCCCAGACAGTCCACACTGTACGCGCTGCACGCGCCGCAGCCACACTCCCCCCCAGCAGTAACGTCTCCTGGGAATTCAAAGATGCGTCTCTCCTCGTTGGAGACAGGGCGCCCACATCCTCAGTGGCAGCTTCCCGGGGCGCCGATGGGTGGCTCGTCTTCTGGGCCGAAGGTTAGGCCCGGACGAACTGGCCGTGAAGACGCGGATTTGCATTCGTCGACGACGCCGCTTTGCGTGTCGCCCCAGCCCGTGCTAGCGCAGACTTCTGCGCGTGTGGCCCAAGCTGTGGCGGCCCCAGTTGAAGAGGAGACAGGTCGCCTCGACGGCAGCAGCGGGATACGAAGTGGTGTCGCCTCTGGAGGGCCTGCGACGCAGGGCGGTGCCAGCGTACTTGCAGCGTCACGAGCGACATGTCTAGCAAACGATAACGAAGTCAGAGGCGGGTACGAAACGAGGAGGCGGGACCACAGTTCGCACTCCCCTGATGCGTCTATCCCTATTCCTTCAGTTGCATGGCGGGGTCCAGGCGTGTTGTACGAGGCGACGGACGAGACACTGGCAGAAGCGGAAGAGCTCCTGGCCAGAAACGAAGCGAGGCGAAGCATCGCACGAGACTGGCCACCACGTGGGCACAGTTCACGCGTAAACGAGGCAATGACAAACTCGGTTACGAAGGCAGCCCGGCTGCCTGGCCTTGAGACCCCTGCACAGACTGACGCGTCCTCAGACCGTCGGACTGACGCTGTGCAGGTTCTACGTCTGTCTCCGGGCATCGGAGATTCGTCCCCGAAAGCTGGCGTGGCTGCAGAGATTCTCCCACCGACCCAGGGCTCCATGAAGGCGTTGGCGACGAGGGGTTTGGGCATCGGCTCGCCGAGGTACGGCCTGCAGGCGGTGTCTCCGCCGCCGCCGGCTTGCGGGCCTGTGCCCCCCAGTCCCCTCGTTCAGACATGCCTCGTTGCGGAGAGACTACTGGCGATGCGAACGCCCTGGAGGCTTCCCACGACATCGATTTTGAAGCGGAACAACATCATGGACATTGTCCTATACCTCGCCACGCTACAAAATCTGTTTCGGGGCCCTGGTCCTAGACGCGATGAACTGATTACCCGTGTGAAGAGAAGAAAGCGAATGAGCAGCCTGTTGTCGCAGCTGAGAGAGGAGTGCAGCTCAAGAGACGCATCTGCCTCACTCGTAGGTCCCAGCGGAAGCCTTTTTTTGCAGGAAATGAGAGACGGCGTCGAGGCTTCAGGGTCTCTTGGAGATACTGGAAATCGCGAGACGAGAGCGAAGACCGAAGCAGAGGGAGACAAAGGAACGGTGACGAAGCCAGGTGAGATCGATGCCCTAACAACTCTGCTCGATCAGGAAGATATCGAGACCACGCGAACTGAGCTCGTGCGCCTCCAACAAAGACAGTTCGAACTGGTCGATCTACCTCTGCTGTCCGATTCGCCGTACTTGCTTCCGTCTCAGCAACAACAGTTAGTTCGGCGATTTCTCCAGATGACCCCGTCGCCAGCGAGCGGCTGTTCGGGTCTCGTAGAGTTCAACATTCTGTACGCGTACATTCGCCGAAAACGAGGCGGCTCGTTCGTCGACGTCCCCACGAGGAAGAGTAAAGACGCTTCCAGCTTGGACAATTCGTTCTTCCAGGACTGCGATGAAGACTCGCGCCCCCTAGGAGCCTCAATGCAGTTCATGCTGTCTCAGCTCGACGATACCCCACAGCATTCCAGGACATACAGCCATGCTGGATTCTTCGGTCCCAGCTGGAGCAGCGAAGACTCTGGGCGAGCCGGGAGCCGCGCCCCGGCTGGTTCCAACCGGCGGACGTCGTCCTCCTCTTCCTCGATTCTCTCGGACGATGTCATGGGCGGCTTCAGGTTGGGCTCCACGATGAACCCAATGGAGGTGAAGGCGGCACTGCAGCTGGTGCGGCGGGCTGTCCAGGTCGCCGACATGGCCGCCGGAGACAAGGTTGTGCCTGAAGGGTCCGACAGGCCTGATGGAGCCCACGGAGATGTATCCTGGGACCAGTCGGTGAAGACTGTCTCTGAGGCCACGGCCGGTCTCATGAACCTGCTTGAGGAAGAAACGCAGAGCTTCCACACAGCTTGGACGGGTGGGGAGAAGAACAGCTCGAGTCGCCATGAAGACGGGAACTCGTTGGGGCTCGCAGATGTCCTCTCGGTCCTGTATCCATCCCCCCCGGTGTTCGTCATCTGGGATATCGTCCCCGCCGTCGCGGCCTGCTCGTCCCACGCCGGAGCGCCTCTCGGGACCCAATCTGCACACCGAGGGACGTCCCTTTCAGGGGGGCCAACTACTAGCTCCACCGACGCTTTGTCAGAGGGTCCGTCATGTGGACCTTCACATTCCCGATCGGGCTCCGCTGGTTCTGGATCTGTCTCAAATCCCTCCGTCGCCTTTTCGAACTCCGGCGGAGTCACAGCTCGCGCTTTGCGGCGACGCACTGAGGCACCAGGTGGCCCTGGGGCGAGGGAGGGCTCCGGCGCCCTGGCCGCGAGCCCCAGAGGCGAGGGCGGACTGCACCACTCGTTCGGCCAAGGAGACGCAGTATCTCTCTCGGCGCCATCGGCGGCTCCTACGGGGTTCGAGGACTTTTACAGACTTTTTCGGGACCAGGTGCTCCGGTATCAGACCACTGAAGTCGGGGCGCCCACCCTCCAGCTCCTCGTGCACTTTTGCTCGTCGGTTGCCTTTTGGCTTCAACTCGACCGGCACCAGCACTTCGCCGTTATCAACATCGATCCAGGATGCGGGTTCCAGGGGCTCCTGCTTCTCGCCTGTGCGGCTCTCGTTCGGTCCAAATGGACGGCGGCCGAAGTCCTTCAGATGCTGCGGCGCTCGTCGATCGCAGCTCAGGATGGGGGCCAGCTGGAGCGCCGTCTCCGAGGGGGGGCTGGCTGCCTAACTCAGCAAAACGGAGACGCGAGCTGTAGGGCCGCGCCTGGGAGACAAGGGTCGGGCAGCGGTTCCATTGGGGGCCTCACGTCGCGAAAACTGGGAGACAAAGGCCGCTCCGGCAGGGCCAAGAAGAAAACGTGGGGAGTCATCTGCTGGCAAGATGCCGAGGAGTGGCCCCCGAGCTGCAGGCGGTATCTCCACTACTTCGACAGGCTTGTCAAGAGAGGCGGCGTAGAGGTAAGCACACAACAGTCAAGTCGACAACTTCGACTTTGTTGCTGTGTCTACTCAGACGATGTTTGGCGTTGGTAGGAGGAGGGGTAGAAGGGAGAAGTAGAAAGCGCTGCAGGCATATCGCACTCTTTCTCGCAAATTACGTATAAGTTGCTGAGACTAGCAGTGGAGAACTGTTCGGATTTTGATGCGTGAGAGCGTTTCTGTTCATTCACTGTTGGCGCCAGAGAAGGAATAACTCGATTTCACTGACATGTCTTTGCCCTGCTCTATACAAGTGCTAACCCTCTATTTCCCCTTTGTGGTTTTCGCGGTTTCTTCATTTTGATGTCTGCTTTTGTGTTTGGGAGTTCTGTGTACAGTTCACGGTGCCTCCGTCGTCGGCGGACGCAGAAGAAAGCGGGAGCAAGTCGGTGTCTCCGCCAAGCCCGCTGTCTCTCTTCGGGTTCCAGAGTGTAGGCGAGACGTCTCCGTTTCCGTCCCGAACCCCGTCGCCCACGAACTGCGGGCGCGAGACTCCGGGGCACAAGAAGTTCGGCGTTCCGTCTACTCCGTATCGCCTCAAAAACATCATCATGGAGAACTTCACACCGCCCGCAGAGCTGGTGTGTGTGGAGGTCTATGAAGTGTCTCTGTGCTTCGGCTGCCGGTGCCGGTCGGCCTCACCGCATGCGACCGTGGGGACGGAGACCCGCCAGCCGTTTGACGCGAGAGGAGTCGAGGGATCGACAAGTCAGCGAGACTCGCTGGAGAGAAAATCGCGTGGGATAGAGAATTCACCGGCGGAGTCTTGCGCCTCGCCTGGGGCGCCTTCTCTCAGCTCCGGTGGATCGACGACCGCGTCGACGAGCGTCAGCGTGCAGAAAGAAGGCGAATCGTCAGGTGGTACATTTCTTTCGCCTCGACTGAAGTTGCCTAAAAACCTATTCAAGAAGCGCAGCGGGTCTCCTGGTGGGAACGACGGACTCGCGAAAGGGCAGGAGAAGGGCGAAGGACGCGCAAGCGCTCAAGGTGGTTCCTCCAGTTGCCTTGCATCTTCGGCGGGAACCGTGACGATGCACTCGAGCTTGTACGCCCATCCGTACATCAAGGCCCTCCGGCAGCAAGAACTCCTCTGCTCGAGGAAGACTGGAGCCAGCGCAGGCCTCCCCGACCGCGTTCCCTTGCTGCTGGAACCAGCGGGACCCCTTGGTCATTTAGTACCCTGCTGTGTGGTGGCGTCGGCGCCGCCGGTGCCTGTCCCCGGCGTAGAGGCGAGGCGGAGCTTTGAGCCGCCCGATCAAGACGCGACACGGAAGACTGCATCCGGAGACGGCTGTGAAGGCAGTTCGACTTCGGGCTCTGTGAACGCGTCGGTTCCACACTCGCCGACGGTCTTGTCACAGTCGAGAGATCACCTGATGCGCCGCAGCGGCTCGCGAAGGACTCCCGCAGCAGGGGCAGAAGAGGAACTCCGAAAGGGGACGCTCTGTTGCCCCATGTGCTGTGTGGGCCGAAGCGTGGGACGGAAAAGCTCGGGGCCATCCTTCCAGGGGACTCGACTGGGTACCAGCGGACCTGCTGGGAGCTCAAGGGGACAAGACGAGGAGATTCGCGATCCGCAGGCAGATGACAGCAGCCGCTTACCTGGCCTGCCTTTGGGGGAAGTCGTCAAAGAGCAGTTCATTCTACGAGCGTGTGTGAACAACTACCAGCTGATGGCGGCCGACACCATGGAAGGTGGGCAGACGTCGCTTGTGTTTGACTTTTCTCACAATCGCGAAGGCGACGACCAGTACCTTGTTCTCTCCGGCGATCTCCTCTTCGCGTTTCGCCAGCTAGCTGCAACTCCAAAGCACTCCGCCTCTCCGGAGGACGCAGACGCTCCCCCGGGGAAGGAGGGAGGCAAAGGACAACAAGAGCGAGAAAAGGTTGCCCGTCGCTGGAGTGGCGGCGCTTTAAAAACGGATCAACGAGGCTCGAAAAAAATTGAGTGGGGAACTGGCCAGCAAGTCTTCGCCACTTTCTCGTTTCACACAGGTGAGCGCGCTGCAAAGGGAATGCAGCTG
This sequence comes from Toxoplasma gondii ME49, assembly GCF_000006565.2. Taxonomy (NCBI): domain Eukaryota; phylum Apicomplexa; class Conoidasida; order Eucoccidiorida; family Sarcocystidae; genus Toxoplasma; species Toxoplasma gondii. Next base: position 820,042 of record NC_031474.1, read on the forward strand.
TCGGGATGGATTTGGTCCCGTTGTGAGCGACTCCCCTTTTTTTTGATTTAAAGGAGGGTTTCTATTTTCGACAGCTAGAGAACATGCGGTGTTAAAAGGAGTTCCATTCACACCCGGTCGTTTGTTAGTATAACGTTTGGTAGCTTCAACGAATCGTGAAAAAGCTTTGGGAAACGAGGGTGGCGACGCCACCTGAAAGACCTGAGTAGCTGTAGGGTCGGGCTGTGTTGCTGGGTGGTAGAGGACTCATTTTCGGGTGCCCTAAGGTCGCGCAGCTTCCTCTCCGGTTTGCCAGTGAAGGTTGGCGTTTTCGTGACCTGAGTAAGCTGGGAACATTGAGAATTCTGCTGTCTGCACGAGGACGCCAGGTTGCGTTGTTTGCTTTAAAGTGCCTTGCTTGTTGTCCCCGCTGTCGCGCGTACAGGGTTCATGGTGCAGGGAACTACGGACGTGCAACAATTGACCAAGGAAGACTTGGACACGTACGACTCGTCTCACCGGGATTTGATTCCCGATGGTCTTCGTGTGTCTCTGATTTTCGAGCCCGTTCGTCCATCCCTCTTCGAGACGGGACCGGCGGTCCGCCGTCCGTCCCGGACCTTGTCGCCGTCGCCTCCGGTCTCGAGCCTGCCGGCGTCACTGTCGCCTGGTACCCCAGGGTTCCCGGCGGCGAGCGGCGTCGACTGCGCTGTGGGTGAGAGGTCGGCGACGAGCCCTGAGGCGACGGCAACGACCCCGGCGAGAGCGGACAGCGTCTTCGCCGCGTCGACGTGTGACGAGGGCCGTACGGCGAGTCCCAGGTCTTCCTCGCCGTCGCTCAGAGCTGGGGCTCTTTCGGACGCTCGGAGCGATGACGGGAAGAAGGGTGCCGATGAGCAAGAGACGGGGGATCGAAGAGAGAAAAACGAACCAGGGCGAACTAAGAGGTTAGAGGAAGAGAGCGATCAACGAGGGCGGTATGGCGGTGGAACGGGCCTTGGAGCCCTGGCCTCGTGGCTCGGCTTCCCCGGAAGCGGGACGTCATCGCGGGCCTCCGCTGGAGACACCAGCGAGCAGCGTCTGGGACGAGCGGACGGCGACTTGTGTGGCCCAATTTCGCCTTGCAATAAGATGACTGACGAGCAACGGCGATTGCTGAGAATGATGCACGACCAACAGGAGAAACACAAGGGCCAGGAGGCGGAGAAGCAAAGAGCCGCTCAAGTCTCCCGAGGAGACGCAGAATGGAACCGATGGAAGGACTACATTCTCTGGCGCGCTCAACAGTGGGTAGGCCAGCCCAAGCCGGACCGAAGGGAGTTCTGGAGACGCCACATTGGAGTCGTGGACGAGGTCCAGCTATGGAGGCTTTCGAACTTGACGGGGTGCGGCCGTGACAACTGCTTAGTGGCGCTCAAAGTCTGTTGTAACGACGTGGCAGATGCGCTGATGTTCCTGTCTCTGTACTTTGCGTCGACTACGTGCCCAACCCTCGTTCACCTCTTTCCTTCTCCTCTCCCGCTTTCCCTGCCAGATCGAGACTTTCTTTTGCGGCAAGCCGCCTATCCCGCATCGACGGATGTGGACGTCAAGGCGTCAAGAACCCTATCGAATGCGTCCCCTCACGCCGCTTTCTCAGAAGCGTCCAGTTCAGCTCTCCCAGGGGTCACCGCCATTCAAGACGCAGACGCGAAAGAGGGCACCCTCATGCCACTGGGTCCGACAGCAGCCCCGTCTGTGGGTTCGAGGGGTCCCTCTGTCTCTTCGGGTCAGACTGCGACCCCTGGCGAGCCCCAACCGACGACTGTCGCCATAGCCTCCCCCCACCTGCGAGTGTCTGAAGGCCAAGGAAGCGTCTCCAAACCGGTGGCCCGCAGCGGCTTTTTTTCGAGCGAGTATCCTCAACCTGCGTCAGGTTCGCTCCCCTCTGGGACAGGGTCTTGTCATGGCAGGGAGACAGGAGAGCGTGGAGCCGGGGAGGACACTCGAGAGTCTGCCTTTTCTGGAGACCCGGTGCACGATCCTAGTGGAGATGCTGGAGCAGCGAGATGTTTCCCAGGCCGGGTTGGTGAGCAGGGCGTTGAGGCGTCCGCCGGGATATATCGAACGGTTTCGACCTCGTCTATCTTGTCCACCGCAAGTGCTTCGGGATTCGGCACCGCGGGTGCTTCGTCGGCTTATATGCGGAGCCGAGTCGCCTCGGGCGTCGATCCCAGCCTAGGCTTCGGCATCGAAGATGCCTGCGGCTCCAGTGGGCCTAACAGTCCGACCGCGGTCATGAGCGAAGGCGGTAGTTTGGAGCCCGATAGAACCCTAGGATCCTTCGGTGGCTGGAGGCGCCAGCGTCGAATGGCGCCGGTGCCCCAGAGGCCGGGCCAGCTGAAGCCTCGTCAGACGCCGGCTTGTTCTTCCTCCACAGCTCAACCTCCGAGGGGTCCATTGGCAGGGGCGAGCCTGCCGACTCATGGATTGTCTCTCACAGGCGCGGTGCCGTTGAGACGCGCTCACAGCGTGGGCGGCCCCTCGGAAGCGTCTCATCTTGTTTCAGCTTCCACTCATCAGGGGTTGCGTGCTGGACTGGCACCACCGGCGATTTTCGAAGAGCTTCCGTGGGGCTCGTTTGCACAAGGCAGTGGCGAAAGGTCACTAGCCGTTCCCAGGGGGCACCAAAATGTCTTCCCCACATGCGGCACTCTTGCAGCTGTCGCCGAAGGTAGAGCGATGCAGCCGGGTACTCTGGGAGCGTGTGCTATGGGGACAGGAGCCCCAGGGTTTGTCACTGGCTATGCCTGTATGGAAGAGGAGAGCAGCAAGGCATCGGGGAGTGAACCCGGTTTTTCCGGTGCCCAAGTCGTGGCGCCCGGAGCGGCCAGTCAGCCTGGAGGTACTGGAGGTGGCGCCGTCGTTCTCGCAGAAACGACCGACAGAGAAAATAAAGAAGCGGAAAGCCCGGCTGTCGTCCTTGTCGGTGCCAGCAATGAAGGCAAAGAACTGTATACTGTCAGGCTGCCTTCTGGACGTCTTGTTCGCTTCTCTATCGACCAGCGGAAAGCCACGGACGGTCAAGACACTGTTGTGCATGCATCCGACGTCGTCCCGGCGCCAACCGGAGACACGGGCTCTCGGGCCCCAAGTCATGATGAAGGCGCGACCGCCGGGTCTGTCGGGCCTGCTGGGGACGCCCTGACTCGGGGACATTCACGCGTGTGCAGAGCGAATGCCTCGATTCTTTCAGGGGGCGAGACGAGTGCACGAGGTGACAACACTAATGCCTCTGGGAAGCTCGAGTCTGCCGTTAGCACTGGGCCAGTTTCGAGTTGCTTCGCTAGCTCAGGAGGTGAAGAGGCAGCTGTACCTGGTTGCCGTATAGGCGTCCAGCGAGCGCAGATCGGCTCCGAAGAGGGGGTCGGCAAATGCGAAGGTGTTATTCGGTCAGGCGTCGAGGCTCAGGTTCCCGCTGGGGCGCTGAGCACGGTCTCTGTTTCTGCAGCCGGCGGAAACGGATTCCCAGCAGGGGACAGTGAAACGAGGCCGGTACATAAGGTCGTCGTCCCATCGGTTCCAGGGTCGTCAGTCCCCACGAGTGGCATGCTGGTTCCTGGTGCAACTGAAGGAGACACTAAGGAGGGAGGTGAGACGGCCACAGGCGCTGGAACCCAAGGAAGTACTGTGTTCTTAGGGACGCCTCCTCAGGTGAATATGCTAGGGCAGGGTAGCGGAGGGCCTGGCGGCAGCCCCCCTGTTGGCAGTGCCTTGGCTGGGACTCCCGGTGTGCAAGGGTCAGTTGGAGGGAGCTCAAGCAACGTCTCTGCCTCTGGAGCATCGCCTGCTGTTCTCAGTGTCAATGCCGGCTCAGGAGATAGCATCTGTCGTCATTCTGTCGACTTGGGCAAAGTTCCGGCGCCACAGCCTCCGACAGCTAGTGGGGACTCGCCTTCGCCTACCGGTTCGTATCCTGGTGCCTCTGACAAATCACAGCAGACCTTCAGTGCGGGTGCTCCTTCAAGTGGGACGAACGCAAGAACCGAAAGCACTCCCGCTGGGGCCGGCGAGACTGGAGCCTCTGGCGAGGCTAAAGCCCCTGCGGCGCCTAAGAAGAAGGCCATGCCCCCGCCCCCGCCTCCGGGTAAAACACCGGGGGACGCGTCTAAGGCCCCTGGAGGGCCTCCGGGGAAAGGCAAAGCACCGCCCCTCCCAAAAGGCAAAAAGGCTCCTCAGCTGGGGAAGGCACCGAAGGCCGGCGGTCCGCCGAAGAAGGCAGACGCCGTGGACCCCATGACGCTACCGCTGCGGAGAAAAATCCACTGGAAAACTCTCGGGAAAGAGCAGATAGAGGTGAGCGCGCGAGCGGGCGGGTACAGATTGGTGGCGGGGGTGGAGAAGGGACAGACATCGAGTATGGAAGGAAGAGGTGAGAACGAGAAATTGACGAGAGACGGAACGATAAAGTAAGCCAGAGATCAAGTGAGGAGGCGTTGTTCTGACAAAACAAGCCGAAGAGGCGAGTGTAAGGGTTGCACGCTGATGAGTTAGAAGACGATTCAGAGACAGTGGACAACAGTGAGTTACATGATCGAGACACACGGTGTAGACACGAGGAAGTGGGGCGAATGAATGACGACCGAGTTCGGATGAACCGCAGTTGATGGTGTTTGGTTTTGTAGTGCTGTGTTCTGAGGCAGTTTCGGTCTTTGAGCGGGTGCGCAAAATGTGTTCGGCGCAACCACTTGACTCTGATGTCACATTCGGCTTCAGATTTGCCTTTTGCTGACTACGAAATGCGTCCTTTCTTTCTCTCTGACCGGTATTTCTTCTCTACAGGGAACGGTCTTCAAGGAGCTCGAAGGCGACCCCGCAATCCCGGACATGTTCGATCCGGAGGCGATTTCGCGGCTCTTCTCCGCAACGCTGACAGTGAAGAGCGACGAGGCTGCTGTGAAGGCCGCACCGAAGAAGGCGGAAGAAAAGAAGCACACAATCCTCGATAACAAGCGAGCGCAAAACGTCGCCATTGTCCTTGCCAGGCTTCCCCTCAGTCTCGATGTGAGCAGAACACCGGGTACATGTTTACATGCCTGCAACTTTATTGCGCTTTTGTCCAGACGAAGGCTCGAAATTCACTGGAGGGTGGAGGGCGCGTGATGTGTGCTACACACAAATCGAGTTCGTATGTGGCGGCTCATCCTAGTTCACGTGTGGTGCACTTGTGCATTTGGCATTTGTAACTCGTCATGCATGGATCGACTCCCTGGCGCCTATGTAAATCTATAAATGCTCATTCACATGAAGATGTATATGTTCTTGTGTAACATTGTGAATGAGCATGTTGAGGGGGTAAGAACTCGTCTGTCCAAGTGTGACTTTGGACGCCAGCCGATGATCTTCGGAGGAGCTCCTACTGTCTCCTGCCCTTCCGCTCTCTCTCAGGCAATCGCCCAGAAGATGCTACACCTGGACACCGAGGGACTGACCGTCGACATTCTGCAGAAAGTCGAGCAAGTGGCGCCGACGCCCGAGGAGCTGGTGAAGTTTCGCGAGTACGAAGAGTTGAAGAAAACGGAGAATACAGGCGATCTGCGAGATGTGGAGAAGAAAATGACGGCCTTGATCCCCGTCACGCGCCTCTCCTCTCGAGTCCGTGTTATGCAGACGGCCCTTCAGTGGGAGAAAGTTGTGGAGGAAATCGAGAAGCAGCTGGCTCTCCTGTGCAAAGCAGCCGACGAAGTAAGTGATGTCGAGGAAGGGGCGACGCCAAAAGATGGGGTCAACCTCGAAACTACTCAGCTGTCGCTGTAGCTTCCTTCGTACCGCTGCGTGGTGTATTTGATATCGAAGGACGCGGGGTCTATGGTCCCTTCTACGGGATGTGCGTTTGCTGACTCTTCTGGTCTTCCTCCAAAGAGGCATTGCGAGGACGGAAAGTGTCATTTGACTTTCTCAATCCTTCTTCCTGGCTGCTGTGGACCTGCCGCATCCGTTCACATTATATATATAGATATATATATGAGTTCCATAGTGTGACCGTATACGAATAGGCGAGCGATACAATGATCTGTTGTCGTCAATTTGCAGTTCGGCCTTGTCGATATTTAGAAGCTCCACACTTGAAAGGAAATGACAGTCTGAGTTTGCTTTTTCTCTTTCCTCTCTCCGGCTCTGATGCCTGCTGTTTGCTAACAATATCGATTAGTCGCTGTGGCGTATGTCGTGGGGAAGGCTCTGGTTTGCAAGACTCCGGGTGTTGTACTGAAGAGCGATAACCTGCTTCTCCAGCTTTTTTGTGTGTAAGGGAATTTAACGTTTCATCCGATAGTCCACACTACATCTGACCATGTTTATTACTTTTATGAACCTAGGTTGGTTGAATGAGTCAGACTGTCCTGGTAATGTCAGTGTCTATCTTGCATAATGGAGCATCAACTTAGATGCACAGGCGAGCACGATTAATCAGGTGTTGAAAGATTGACAGAGGCGATTCTTCGCGTTGACGTTTCCGTCTACACGTTCTGCAGGCTCACAACAGCCGAAAGTTCCGCAGCCTTCTCCAAGCAGTTTTGCAGTGGGGCAACTACGTGAACCACGGGGTAAAGAAGGCTCCAAAGGGCCAGGAGGTGTCTAGTGAGTCGGAGGCAAGGAAAGCAGAGACGACGTCCCCGACAGAAGGCGATCGTAGAGAAAACCGACAGACCCTGCAGCAACTCCCTCCCATTCTTTTGGTCAAGGAGCTTCCGACGAAAGGGTTCAAGCTCGCATCTCTCGAGAAGCTCATGGAGTTCAGAACAACGGTCGACAAGTCGATTTGCTCTCTTCACTTCATCATTTCGAATCTGGTGAGAGCTAGCACCAGGTGACAGTCGTCTGGCTGGAGAAACGGTGATTGTTGTGTTGTCGCATCATCCCATTGACAGAGACTACGTTATGCGAGGACATCCCAGCTGTGAGACAGAGATCTTGACGTAGTCGGATAAGTAGGTAGTTTTTTTCTGCACCAGGTGAGGGGTCGCTGTCGATTCAGAATGGCCACTGGGCGGTGTAGAACGTGAATTCGTTTGTTTTTACGTGGTACGTGTCACCTGAATTCGATCTACAACCGAAGATTAAGAGGGATGTGGGTGAGGTGGTCTGATTGTGGCTACCGGTCGGAAACACGGCCTTCTTACGTCCGTTTACAAGGTCACTTTGGATTTCAAAGTATTCATCCTCAACATGCATTGAAACGCACGCATATTCACTTCTGCGTTTATTGAGATCAATGTGCACCCGTTGGTGCTGACTAAGCCAAGCTATCCATCTGTCTCTATACTTCTATATGGACCATCCGTATGCCGATACACAAGATAGCGGCACTCACGTGAAGCGTTTGATGCGGCTCTGGTGTTAGGTTTCCCGTGCGTATGATCTCTATTTCGTGCCTGCCTTCAGATCGTGTCTCTCCCTGAGCTGGATATCTTGGACCTGGCGTCAGACATGCCCTCCTTGGAGGCCGCAGCACGTCTGTCTGACGAGTCAATCGACGCACCCGTCTCGTACCTTAGAAATGAAGCAGCTTTCCTGTTGTCTCAGATTCACGCAATAAAGCAGGTGCTTGCTGCAAAAGACGCGACGGCTACGGACCCGTCCGGAGCCCCGCGCCCCAGTGGGAGCAAGCCGCAGACCGACGAGGCTCTGCATGCGGAGCTGACGCGACTTCAGAAGCTCCACGGCGAGATGGTGCTGACTCTCGAACGTCTGAGAGAAAGCTACTTGAACTGTAAAGCGGTCATTGGCGAGGTCGGGCGGTTTTACGGGGAAGACGGGCCGAAGAAGCCCAGCGCTGGGAAGCACAAGCTGAAGGGACAGGCTGTCTCCGTGGACGCTGGGGGATCTGCGACGGCCGGTGGAGTCATCGCGGAGTGGGAATTTGGCCTGCTGGACCAGTCGCCTTTCGAGCTCTTGTTTAGCATCCTGTCCACGTGTCGGCAGGGTCTGCGCGACGTGCAGGCGAACCCCCGAAAGTATGCGATTCTCTTGGTCGGACGGTTTGCGTCAGAAGAAGAGAAGTGGAAGCTGCTCAAGTTCCACATCGACAACTCGCTTGCGAATCGCAAGCGGGTCACGGGTTGCCGCGGAAGCGACGCAGAGCAGGTCGCTGGACGGCCTCAAGACGCGGACAAGGCGGGGAGCTCTGTGGTGTCTTCACCTCGTACAACGCCCCGTGGAAGTATCGCCTCAAGAGGTGGCAAGAAACTCATAGTTGGGCGGCACGGCCCAGAAGCTGGGGGGACGCCACAGATTCCCCGTGGTCCTCCCAAGAGCGACAACGGCTCTTTCACAGAGACTCAGAGGCTCGGGAGAGGGCTCAGTGAGGGCAGCGAGGACGCTCTTTCCTCTCCTAGATCCGCCGAAAGGAATGGCTCGGCGAGGGGTCGGTTGCCTTCGGGCACGAATGACGGTGCCGGAACGGGGGTTATGCGGTCGTGGAGCCAGGCGGGGAGCAAGACCGCCAGCATGGGCGCTCGCTTCAAGACATCGTCGTCTGAGGCCGTGCATGCGGGGGATGGGATCCGGTCGAAGACAAGACGGAGCTCCGTCTCGCCGCCGTCGAAGGAAGAGAGCTCGAGCCGGCGCGTCTCTGTCGCGACTAGTCACGAGGGAGATACAGACAAGCCTGAGACTCTGCCTGGACCGCGGAACTGGTGTTTCAGGAGTTCCAAGAGCTGCGCCGACTTGTCTGTTCCGCATTGTGGAATGAAGGCAGGGAAGAGGCCTATGCCTCCGACAGGGTCTCATACTCGAGAGGGGAAAGCGATACCTGGGCACATAGCCGAGCTTCAGGCGCTTCTTCAACAACGGGCGTCCAAGTTCGCTGCAGGGATTTCAGTGACTTCTGCGTCTGGCGTCCAGTCGCCGAGTGGTGGAACCTCTGAGGCATCACTTCGGCGGGAAGCTGCGGACCGCTTGCCCCCTGGAGGGAACCGCACACCGCCCACAGTGCGAGGGACAATTGAAAGTGCGTCCAATGCTGATAACCCCTCGAGTCTGCAGACGATGTCCACCCCACGCCCGGTGTCTTTGGGAGGGGCGCAGCCGGCTGAAAGGGACGTGCAAGCCAATGGTGAAAATGAGAGGCTCCGTTTCGATAGTCGAGAGGAGCTGAGGAGCGAGGACTCAAAGAGTAAGGTAGGAGATGAGGACGGCCAAGCGACGTCATCTCCAGGCGAGTCGAATCCGCTGGCCGTAAACTCGTCCGCAGTGATGGAACTCCACTCACGTAGTTCAGCTACTCCCTGCTCCTCTCCTCGTGCGGCAAGGTCGGGGACTGCTGCCGCTGTGGGTTCAGAGCCAAAGACTCCTCGTCTCTTCTCGTATAGTGCGACGGCAATGAATCCTTCTCTGTCTCCTCTGGACGCCCTTCAACCTGCGTTCTCGGATATGGCACTGGCCGCGAGTATCAACAAGGCCCTTTTCGCGGATGACATGGACATAGTGTCGCCGCGAAGCGACGCGGATACCCCGGCTCCAACGACTACACATACCCTATTTTCCCCGTGTGGGCTGTCTCTCTTTCCTAGCGAGCGAGAAGGAGACTGTGAAACGGGCTCGTTCGACTCCCTGGCTCCCGCCGTCAGTGCACCGCACCATTTCCCCTCTTCGAGGAGTCGCCCTGCGACTCCGTTTCCTGTGGAGGAATCTGAGCACCTCGCGAACGCAGGCAGCCACCAGGGGCCAGGAGCATTGACCGGGACAACAGCAAAACAACACCCAGCCCACAAAGGGAATAGCCACGCAGTGAGGGCTGGAGCGGTTGTTTTTGTCCCCCTTGACGATAGCGACCCCTCCGCAATAGTGGGGATGAACTTCCAGTCAACACCAGGCATCGGGAATGAGCTGCTTTCCGAGGCTGGCGACAACCACCCGACCGCGGCAAAGGGCGAGGAGTCTGCTTCAAAACTGAGACCTGATGAAGATACTCAGAGAGGTCAGAGCAAGCAGGCGTCTCTTGTGAACCAAGACGCTGGCCAGCACGCCATGTCAGGTAGACAGGAGACAGGGGCTGTGGCAACAGAATCTCGGGAAGCTGCATCTAAAGAGAACGGAGATGGGACCAAGGTGAAGATCAGATCAACTGCAGATGCTGTGAGTCTTCTGCGGGTGAAAGTTGTTCCCTCGACGCCTGTCTTCTGCTGGGAAGGGGGCGACGTTGTGGCACACCCTGCAGGGCCTCGCGCCCCTCCGTGCCATCGGCGTCCCATCATCTGTCGCCCAAGACGCCCACCTCCACCAGTCGTTGCCAAGCACCCGGTGGGTGCCACTGGACCTAAGGCCCCCGCTACAGCGACGGCGCCACACACTTCGCCTGTGAGGCCTCCACCTGCGACGAATAGGGGTCTGTAGGTTAAGGGCCAACTATCAAGTGTCTCGGATTTCCCGCCTCTGTTAACTTCTTCCCGGTCTGCATCGTTTGCCACTGAATGTCCGAGTGTCTGCTCGTGGCTTCCTCCGCCGTGTTGTGCGCCGATCGAGCGGGCGGCTAAACGGCTTCGGGCCACCTGCTGCAGGGAAAGGGATGGGCTTGGGGGAGGGTTGATTCCCCCAATTGAGGGATAAAATTTTGCATGTCTGGCGTCTGCAGTGCATCTGTACCAGTTCGTCGCGTCACTTCATGCACAGACAGAAATATGCAGATGCGTGCCGCTGCCCTTGTTTTTATCCGAACGATAGGCTGTCCGGTTACTCAAAGGCATCCTAGAGCAACTGACGCATTTTTTCCTCATAATATGAGTAAATACTCGGGGCTTATGAACAAGCCGACCAGTTATGCGCGGCAACATCTGGGGTAGATAGTTGCACACACCTGAGCTGGAGAGCACCTGTGGCAGCAACACTGTGCCACAACGGGCACCACCGCATGCCTCATACAAATCTGTGATATATCTGTGTCTATGTACATATATTAAATAGTGCAGTGACTGTCTGGACATCTAGTAAATCTCTATGAAAATGTCTTAGCTTATGTGTATACTATCAGACGTTGGTAGAGGGTTAGCGGCTAAACATAGAACATGGAAACGATGTCTGAATCTCGGACCGAGTGCGCATTTTGCTTGTGAAACTGCTTTTTCTGAATTGCTCTGGAATAAAGATTTGGTAGTGAGCTTAGCCGCAGAAATTGGAACCGAAGTGAGATGCTATGCCATTGAAGGCCCGTTGACAAACCCCACGCTTTGTTTCCATTCACGCTTTTTAGCTGAATTCGCAAACAACACTACTGCAAACGCTGACCGTGGTGTGCCGAACAGCATACTCATTGTTTAGGAAATTCGTCATCTCTGACAAATACATTCGTCCAGGAACGACTGCGGAGTCGGGAACTGCTGATCTTTTTCAGAGTACAGATTCACAAGCGGAAAAATCATTCTCTTGGCCAAGCTGTACCACCCTGTTAATGCAACAATACCATTAAAACATAATCGCCCCAGCGGACGCTATAGCCTGTACGGCTTTAAAACACTGGAAAGTGTTTATGCGTCAGCTGTCGATGAGCCATATGTATTCCTCACTGTTCAGGAGCGCATGATAATGAAAGAAGTTCATGTCGCAAACTGTTTTCTCATCGCTAGAGACTGAGCCATGATAAGTAGCCTCCGTCGTCCACGGCGTATGATCACTGAAGAAGCCACGCTCAGTTTCGAGCTCACTGACATGCGCGTTGCTGCCACAACAGGCAGCTGAAACGGTTGACTTCTGCGATGGCGACGGAATGGGCGAAACAAGGATGCGGAAAGTCGTCACTTGGAACTCGACGGGCAACGCTCAAAGTGGCTTGCTCCTTAAGCGAAGCCAAGTTGCATGCTCGTTTTTTTGCACAGCGATGCCAGCAGTCTCGAGTTAAACGGGAACAATTATTTGGACGCTGTGTTGCCTGCACATACGCCTGCCCAAACTCAAATACATCTGTATGTCATGACCGCTTTCATCGACTTGTATCAGTACCTATTTACATATGTAGAGATATGTTTTTGTCTTTTTCCAGTCTGACTGTTTATAGTGGCATACGTGTTGTTTTCGTTGTGTCATAGCCGTGCGTTTTTGCGACCCTTTGCAGATGGAGACCAAACGCCGACATAACCGTATCTATCATCAATCACCAGCGTCGCTGTACAAGGGTAGCATCATGAAGATACACCCTACATATGCATGGTTTGAAGATTCATCGCGATAATCTCTGTCCTGGTGTGGCTTGCTGCTGAGCGTTCGAATGCCCAAAAGCAAATTGGCAACTTATGCGCTTCCTGAGCAGCACAATGAGACAACTCTGTTTTTGTTACGAAACTACATCACAAAGCCGATTGCTGAGATGAGAACAGTTGCTCGATCCCGTTGTTCCACTTCTCATATTTCTCCTTCCGGGCTCCGGTCGTCTCCTCCGCTTTCTCTGATGACTTGTCTTCCCTCTTCTTCGTCTCCGTCTTCGTTTCCTTCTTCGCTGCTGTCTCCACTAGCCGCACCGCCTCATGATTTGTCTTACCCGGCTCCTCAGCTTTCTTCGTTTTCTGCTCCTACTCTCTCTCTGCATGTGTCGCCGATAAACCGCACTGTACCTGATCCTGGTGAATTTACCTCGGCTTCTTTAAGTGACACACGCTTTGGCCCTGACTCACTTCCCCCATGTATCGAGCAAGCGAAAAGTGATACTCGTTTCGTCACACAACCGGGCAAGAATATTCAGGTGGTCTGCCGTCTGCGCCCGATTCAAAAAGAGTCAGGGAACCGGTCACTCCTTCAGAATTCTGAGCAACACCTCGTAGCGTCTCCCCCCTGCAGAGCAAACACCGCTTTCTTCTTACAAGGCAACAGTATCCATGTTCGTCATCCACCGTCCCTCTTGTCGTCCGGAGGCACGAGCGGTGGAATAGGCGGTAGAGCATTACAGGAGTACACGTTCGATTACGTGTTTGGTGAGAACAGTTCCCAGCAGGCGATTTTCGAGAGAATAGGTACGCCTCTGGTGCTGTCAGTTTGCTCTGGATTCAATGCAACTCTTCTAGCTTATGGACAAAGTTCGAGTGGAAAAACATACACAATTATAGGCGATCGGGAAAACGATGACGTCTTGCACTACGGGAACAAACACGGTGACGAAGAAATCAAGGAGGGACGAGAGGAACAGAGCGGAACTGCCGGCGTCGAGGCGGGAGGAAAATTTTCTCATCACCCGTGGACGACATCTATTGAAAGGGAAGGAGCAGGTGATAAAGCACCTGGCTGCAGCGCACGACAGGAAAAGGTGGACGAGGAAAGAGGGGACAGAAAATTAAGAGAATGTGATGGTTTGTTACCTAGGATGATCAATGGAATATTTACTTGGATAAAAGCAAATGAAAATGCAGCAGTTAAGCGGTGTGTCCGCACAGCCGCCGTTGAAATCTATAATGAGAATATACGGGACCTTATAAGTGGCAAATGTGGACTTAAGGTACAGAGGCAGAAACAGAACAAAGGCTCACAAGGAGGTGTCGCCATTGTTGGACTGCAAGATAAATTAGTTAGAGAGCCTCATGAAGCGTTCAGTGTTCTCGAGAAGGCAATCAAGGCAAGACGGGCCGCAGCCACACGCATGAACGCGGACTCGAGCAGATCGCACTTCATCTTCCGTATTACCATCCAAGAAATCGTGCTGAACACAGGTAGGTTGCACCAGCACTTTAACATGTCTGTATACTAATTTTTCTTGCTGCCGAAGCTGGCTTGATTTGAAGTGACTATTTCCTTCATTCCTTGCAGCACTATGTCTAGTCAAAAATAAGTACAGATATACGCAACTCTCTGTGGGCAAATGCATTTGTGTGTACATGCAGGTTGAGGCGTTGACAGCCACCCGTACGCATTTCTAAACGATGGTGCGATAGTCTATCTGGTCCAATGGTAACATTCGAAGATGAATGACGGTGACACGTGGTTTTTCCTGGCGACTGCCTCAACTGGTTTTCTTCCCTACTATTCTGTAGCACTGTAGGGGGAGGCTGATAGTATGCACATACTCAGAAAAGCGGTTTCTTCACCCTCTCAACATGTTCCTGTCTAGCTGCGCGCTTCCCGGCAACCGCGTTTTCCTCCAGCGTTCCCTAGCATGGCCAGTCAGTGGCGATTTCTTCCTTACTTTACGGTTGTTCCTTCTGTGCATCGTATCAAAGTTTCACTGAGTTCGCTATGTTGGTTCGGTTTGCTGTGTCCCTTTGTGCATTAAGGAGATTCGAAAGTCGGCCGACTCACTGTCGTGGACCTAGCCGGCAGCGAGCGAGTCGCCAAAACCGGTAGTATGGGTGTAATGCTCCATGAAGGGTCGATGATAAACAAAAGTCTAATGTGTTTGGGCAAAGTTATCAACGCTCTTGCTGCTCTTGCGGAGAAGAGCAGTGACTCTGGGACTTCCACGAACGCAGCTCTCCCTTCAACCTCGTCGCCCCTTCCCTCTTCATCGTTTGCGCTTCCGCCTTCGTCGCCAGTGCAGCAGGCGCCCGTGGCTGTGTCTTCCTTGATTGCTTCCTCGTTTGTGCCTTACAGGGATTCAAAGTTGACGCGGGTGCTGCAGGATGCTTTAGGCGGGAACTCAAATACTTGTCTGATCCTCAGCTGCTCTCAAGATGCCGTACATTTGAGTGAAAGCATCTCGACACTCAGGTTTGGGCAGCGAGCTATGCGTGTGAAGAACTCCCCAAAAATGAACGTTAAAAGGGCTCATGAGGAGGCGGAGTTTCGTTACAAAAAGAGCCACCAACATCTAGAGGCGGAGTACCAAGCATTTGTCTCCAGTGTAATGGGCTGGGCTGAATCTGCCGTTCTTAAATTTGCTAAAACTCAGGTGCGTCTCCAATCAGTGTATTCTTCGGAGGCTCGTGACTGTTTGCGTTACTCTGCGTCGCGTCTGCCTTCTTCCCTGAATGAGTCACTCGCGCCAAGCAAAAACGGAAACCGTCTTCCTCGTTCTCGTGACAAAAGCAGAACTCGCATAATCGCCTTCTCTCAAGAAGACAACAGACACCTTTTGAATTCAACAGCGTCCGAAACAAGAGAGCATCACAGTGAAGAAGTACGGTCAGATATTGTGGAGGTTTTGTCAGCGTTGCCGAAACCATCAGTGTCCTTTCGGTTGGACAATTTCGACCACGAAGGTTTTCTCGACAAACTACGGCAAAAAGTGGACCACATTCTTTACGGGGGTAAACAGGAGTCTTTCAGTGAGAGTATGCCTGATCCTACGCCCGAAGACAGAGTCCTTAACGGAAAGGAGGGATGCGAAAGGGGAAAAGAAGACAGCTGCCAAAGAGAAACACACGTTCACCCTTCCAAGATGGCTAGTGGCGCCCGCATTTCATCCCAGGGAAACACTCCAGTGTTTGGTTTCTCCACAGACGGCGAAGAAGGCGAAGAAGACAAAGAAACTTCTGATGAGGAAAATGAAAAGGGAATGCCTCCCAACGCATCAGTGGAAGATGGCACTTCTACTTTTTTCTCTGGGATAAGAGCCGTTACACAAACTGGGGCCTCATCTGGGTCAGTAGCACGTGTGCGAAATAACCGCGAGCCTATAGTACGAAAACTTGAAGAAGACATTCAGGCCTACGTGGACCTAGGTCAAGAATTCCACCACAGGCAAATGCAATCCCGTTCTTTGTACGCAGATGATGTCAACTTTCGAAAGTCTTCTCTTGACTCGGTATTCCAGTCAATTCTTCGTATGTCCTCAAAGAGGCAGGATGTATCATTCGAAAAACCATCTCATCCGGATGGGGCACTGTTGACGTTCAAGGAGAAAATTGTGTCGACAAAGACAACACAGAATGAACTTTGGGCATGCCGAGGGGAGAAGGTAAAATTCCAAAAGAATGACTTGGGCAATGTACCCGCGGCAAAGATAGGAACTAAATGTGAAGGGGAACTAGACGATAATTCAAATGGTCCAGATCTCCTTTCTATTGCACCAGAAACAGAAAACGAAGGGAGACAGCGATCGCATATCCCCCCGCTTTTTCCTGTGAAAGAAGTGGAGCAAGGTGACTGTGAGAAAGGCCGAGCTTCACACCCTGTTGGTGTGAAGGAGCAGACAGAGCGTCACACATCAGGATTTGTCACTGACTGGATGTGTTCAATGCAAAATAACCAGAAGCTCCAGTTTCCGTTTGTGTGTGCTCGGCGTTCGAAAACAGAATGCCTTCGGCACGCCATTAAAAAGGACGACGAACTTCGGAAGCAGCAAAGGCAAAAGCTGGGAGAAAAGAAACCCCGTGACGGGGAAAGTGGCCGCCCAAACGAGACGGCAAACGAAACGCCTTGGCTGTGGGGAAATGTCCTGACGTTGCTTGAACGAGACAGTGCTCAGCAAAACGAGAACCATAGTCTACAAGTGTATATAAGATGCCAAGATGAGCACATAAGACAGCTAAACAGCATCATACACATGTTCCTTCAAGATGGAAAAACAGAGAAGCGAAAGTAAAGGACCACCATGAGGATATCTGTGCAGGAGTACACTCTACCGCAGGGGAGATGCGTGCCGTTTGCTATCTCTTCGCTCAGCGTCACGCTTCCTCTCAGCAAAGTACGAGGGGATACCGACAGAAGAAAACTGCGAGAAATGAACACTGAAAATGAGTCTCGGTACAGCCAAAAGGTACACGACAGCCGGAGCACACTGGACTGCAATTACGCCTCGCCATATGGGTTAAGACGCCGTTATGCTGCGTTTCGTCTGTTCGACGTTGAGCGTCCAGAAGTGTAATTTCATCTTCCCTCTGGTAGAAGAATCTGTAACAGTAGTGCTGATCGAAAAAACACGCGCCATCAACTCTCTTCGTATGAGCAAGTAGTGAATTGAGGAGGCACAGGGGGCCACTCATATCAAGAAACTTAGAAGACAGCACGCCGCCCCCTCCCCCGCAGTCGGTGCCGGTTGCGAACCCTGTGACACTTTCAAGTGACTACGCTCCAGTGGTTGATGCTTCTGCCTAGATCCAAAGCCGACGTAGCGTGTGTATGCTTTTGTCAATGTCGTGTCAATATAAAGTGTATCTTCCTGCTTGTATATCGAGCATAAACACTCGGTCATAAGCGTATGAGTCTCAGTACGGGAAGGGTACCTGTAAATGTTTCGTACGTTTACGCGTGCATTAAATCACACGTGAAATATATTAAATAGATGATGTAATTCAATACGACAAATCCACGTTTGCAGCAATTTCATGATGAAGAAGGCGACACAAACCATGGGAATCGCGTGTCATGTAGATAAATGCCTATCTCCGTTGGTAGTCCCTTCCATATTCCATCCGTTTTAAGGTGATCCAGAAGTGTTGGCTTTTTGTAGTTGTGTCCTTGTGAGCGATCATCCGTGTGTGTGTCCTGTTTTTCACTTTTTTTGACTTCTGACTGAATAGAGCTTTTTCCGTGGGCTTAGGTACCCAGAGACCCCTCGCCTCGACAGGTAGTGGATGGTGGAACGGGAGGGGTGTGCCTACGTTTGATTCACACGACGGTTCATCACGGGGCGTCGTTTGTTAACTTCGTTCACCTTGAACGAACACTAGCAGCTTTTTCATTTCTGCTGTGACAGATGAATCGTACATGCCAGTCGGATGGTTAGCTACATCCATTCCTCTCTCTAAATATATATCGATATCTGTAAGCATCTGCCCGCGTGGATGAAGCTCCAGATGGCTGAGTAGCGATGAGTATCCTTGCATATCTGTCTGACTACATTTGAGCAGTGGTGTGTTTAGTGGGTTTTTTGGGGGCAACGTGATGGGCTGGTTCGCAAGCGTCCGAAGTAGCAGAGAGCGGGAGATGGTCGTCTGGCAAATACGTGTAACACCTTCATAAAAAAGGGAGCCAAGCGATGCGAAGTGAACACTGCAATGTACGGTTTCACACAGAACACGTTTGCAAATGGAAGTTGACCATTTCAACCCTTCACATCTCATGGTGCGATTAACAGTAGACGAATCTGTCACAAATGCTGCATAGAGGATCCGACCAGGGAATGGTCCTGCAGGTACTTCTCCGGTTTTTCTTTCCAGTGGAGCTGTCTTCTTCCTCTACGCGGGCGGTCGTCTCCTCGTGTTGATTCTCGGATAGTTGATTCCTTTACGTGCTTTTCTGAAAATCGGGTGACACAGTGAAACACCTCGGTTAATGCGGGTCGTTCGACTCTGCTACTACAGCAACTTTTTTGGTGCATCCGTGTCTTATTTTGATAAATGCCTTCATACAGTTTCAGATTTTTGTACCTTCCGCAGTGGATACTGATACCACACTGTAGGCATCAATCTGAATGGAAGCATCGGAAGCAAACAAGCAATCCAGACAACACGCGCACCGCTGCTTGTTGAGGCGTCCTTGGACTCTCTCCAAGTATTCCGAAAGCGTTATCCTCTTTTCCTCTCCGCCGTGGCCCTTCTCTTCTTCACCAAATATCGCCTGGATTTCCTGTAGTAGTCCAGAAGCAGCACGGAGCGTCACAACGCTATACCGAAGCGTTATGGAGGTGAACTACCAGGCAATCCGGTATACGCCTGTCTCTAGATATATCTAGGCGTAAACGTGTTATATGCTTTGCCGGCCTCATCGTAACTCTCGAGTCACCGGTTCCGTCATAAGGATACACGCATATAAATTTACATTGACAGTTTGATGCGTACCTGGTCTAGCAGTTCCCTTCCGAAGCGGACGAACAGAATCTGGAGCGTTTGTTCGACACTAATTTCTCCCGTAAAGTTTGTGTCGTACATGAGAAACTGAACAAGATTGAAGAAGGAACGGGGTTCCAGGCCTGAACTCGAGCAGCAGAGATATGCTCGTCGGCATGTAGTTTTTCCCTTTCCAATTGTTTACCTTCTCCATAGAAGAATACGGCGGTGGAATACAGTATCAACGGTCACGGAAGTGCACAAGACATACACACACGCACACTTACATATATTTCTCTATATACGTACACATGCATATACGCGCATCATCATACAAGCAGCAAGTGTACCTCGTTCCGGGTGAGGAAATGCTTTTCTGTACTTTGGTGACACAAGTATGTATCTATTACGACTGAATAGAGAGCTGACATGACAAATGCTGACAACAAATCGTTGAGCTATCGACCAAACGAAGTTTCGCTCCAGTACAGCGGTGGGGAGCAGTACGGCTAAAACGGGAGCTTTCCAAAGACAGTGGTGGGGGCGTACGCTATTCATCGGGTTCAGCGGACAAAGAACTCTGCCGTGATCCCTAGTTTTAAAGCATACCTGTGGGATCATTAATACTCCTTTGATACATAACGAGGAATTCGTCCCAGCTTATATGCTGGTCTAGATCCTCGTCAAGTTCCCATATGATCACCTCAATCTCTTGCTTCGGGAAAACAATGGCAAAACACAGCAAGCCCTACGATACCTCTGTCTTTCTCATCACCAGGAAACCGATTCCATGTGGAATGAGCTGAGGCACTGGCTGTTTTCAAGAGTCTCCCGCTTTCCGCGTCATGTTGCTCCCCTGTGCATTTTCACGATGGTCACTGTATTCGTAGCCCCCTACGCAGGGTCATGGTTTTTCGTTTTCAGGTGCTCTCATTTCGTCCAATACGCAATCGTGCAATGACGTCGTCGGGTAGCAAAGAGAACTGTGAAAAGTCTTACTTTGGGCATTTTGTGACCGAGGGAGGCAAGAGCATTGCTGATTTCTTGCAGGCTTAGCTTCCCGTCTTTGTCTGAATCTATCCAGTTGAAAACACGTCGCAAGGCCTCAAGCTCGACGGCGGTTGGCTGCCCCGCAGTCTCCAGATCGAGGGGGCCGGTTGGCGGCATTTTCTCTGCGTTTTTCCTTTGTCTGCATTCCAGGAAAAATGCGTGTTTATTCACGCAGCATAAGCGGCCAACGGTGTTCAAACGCAGGATAGTTTTGAACACAAGACAAGGTCGGAAAGAAGAAGACGGTGCAAGCAACTATCAGATTCCCCTCTATGGCACAGCTTCACCGGCCAGCCCGTCCCTTAGTTCGTCTTCTGTACAAAACGGGACCGTAAGTATAGGCATACAGATTTCACCTCCTTTCACGTCAGTCCAGGTTGGTCAAGAGCATCGTGGACCACGCTAGTCTGTTCTTTCCGTGTGTAGCGACTAGAGTCGGAACAAGCAACAGAGGCCCGATCCAGCAAGTCGTTTTCTCCCTAGCCCTGGGCTGAGCTTTCACAGCATTAGGGGGCACGTTATCTTGCAAGGCCAAGAACGCAAATGGCCTTTTACTATTCAAAAAGCCCTATGTCTAAGGCTGGGCTGGTCCACAGTAGAAAAGGCTGCGGAACCCTTCCGTCCAGGCCGCGCTTTCTTGTCCTTCAAAAGAGCACGCCGAGATGCCACCAGAGATCGCGAAAGGGTCCACCGGAAACTGAAAACCCCTGCCCCTCTTCGAGTTCGTTCCATGCGATAAAAAAACGTTTTCTGAGTATTTTCAAGTCAGGTTCACCATGATCTTTGAGGAAACCTCAAGCGACACGATCTCAACCTTTAGACAGCTGGTGGGCCCCTCAAAAATCCCAACAGCTGACATGTTCGCAGTGACATTTTTGTAGAAAATAACCGCCCAAAGAAAATGACGGGAACGTGGTTAGGTCGCTTTCCTTTCGATGGCCAGACGCCACGTCATATGTGGCATTCTGTAAGATCGTAGATATTTACAGCTGAAATTCACTTTCTTCCATTGTGTCAACGCTGAATTGAACGCGGACCACAGCGATGCTGGTGAAACGAAGCCACTGCGTTTGGAGACATCGCAAATGAGGAGAAACGAAGCCGGATTTCGGCAGTCGCATTCTGCGACATGGCTTGCTATGAAGCGTTATTGATCAGCGAAGGCAATCCGAGAAAGAACTGTCTCCAGAACTTGCCAAAAATCAACAAACGTTAGTCCTGTGTGCTCCTGGCATACAGACTTCAACAGATGCCACGGGGACCAGGAGTTTTCATCGAGTCCGAACTTAAACAAAGTCTACGCATTTTTCATGCCTTGTGGTTTTTTCCCCTGGAGCCAGGCCTCCCTGCCTATATCTCCTTTTCATATATGGCCCTCAGAAAACCCAACGCACGACAACACACACGTTGCCTTCCACAAAAAACCGAATGTGAGCGAGTTACCGTTTCCGTCTGTTCTCCTCGTCACAAAACGGCGAACGAGCCTGACGAGCAAACAAGTCAAACCGCATGAGCGTTTGGTTTTTTTGATTCAGCCCATTTGCCAAACATGCGAAAGGATGATGCCTGTATATTTATATGCATATGCAGCGGGATCTACGTGTCAAGATCTTTTAGGGTGCATGTGCGTGTACTAATTCGTACACGTAGTTTTCTGGAGTTCGTTGCGATGTCTCGCAGGAGTGGAGCAACGCGTGATAATGTTGAAACTGTCCAGGACCGAAAAAGAACCTTGATTGGCTTTTTTCTTTCCTTTTTGATTCGACGGACAATCACTCAGCAAGCAAAATTTCTGTAGAATTTATGGTTCGTGACTTGTCCCGACTTCAGACGAAACAGACGACGTGAAGATGTCTCGAAACACAAAGACTGTCTCACATGCCGTCTCGTTTTCCTCTACACACAACAAGAGATGCCTTCAGATAGGGTGCGTGTGGTCCATTAGCATGTTCGTCTACTTTCACGTGTATTAACGGTTCCGTAAGTCCTCTTGTACGTGTGTGTATAATACGTATTCTGTTGACAGATTTTCTTCCAATAGAGAGTGTAGCCTTACTCCAACGAAGTGAAGCAGCTTTCTAGACCAATGAAAGACGACTTCGTCGTTCTACGGTCCAAGCTCCTTGAGTGTTTCTCCCCTCCTAGTCTGTGAAGCTAACAAGTAGTTCATTTAGTCCCGTTTTTCACCTCTTGGAAATGGTATTTGGTCACGCGACCGAGGAGAAGGTGCCGCTCAGGGTCGGTATCTTCGCCTTTATGCTTGCTGAAGAGAAGGCATCGAGAATGCGGATACCGTATTGGTATTAGGCGATTCATCTATCACCCTTTCACAGCTCTCTACCGCGACGCAGGAGCACAATTTTCCGTGTCGGTCATTCGTTTTCTTGTGTCCGAAACGACTCTTCGAAAGCTTTTACCGAGCAGAGTATTGCATGTCTTCGTCCTCTTAGTTTCTTTCCTGGCACCACCCAAGCAAAATGGAGACTGATGCAAATGAGGAAAAGGCGGGTGCCTCGTCTGGCGCCCTTTCCCTGCCTGCTCACCACTCTAACACGCCCGAAAAAAAGAGGCTTCTGGAGCGAAAGTCGTCTGCTTCTGTCAATCGGATGTTCGGGAGAACGACGTCATCAGAGGCTAAAGCCCCGAACGAAAGACGGGACGGGACTTCTGCAGAGCAGCTGACAGCAATTCAAAACAGACTGGCAAAACGTTTCCAACGCCGAGACGAGTATTCGCCTGAAAGGCGACGGGTAGATGAGGCAAACGGAACACACCTCATACATACGCCTAATGACGGAATGCTGCGTAGTTCTGATCTCCCAAAAAGAAGACGATCCAGTAGTCGCCTCTTGTCGAGACTCGTGTCGCAGCAGAAAAAGGTGTGTTTTCATTGGAACAGACAGGCGAGAAAACGAGACTTAGCATCTTTGCAGAGAAGAAGAGCTAACCCCAGTGTGTGCCATTCTCTCTCTCTGATCTCGCTTTTGTACATTTCAAACGGCGTAGCGATACAAAAGCGGGTGGAACTACGGTTACATGTCCGCATACATCGTCGTAGATTTACATTTTGACGCTCCTGAATGAATGTTTGTATGAATATATACATACACACATACATAGATACATACACAATTGCCTTCAAGACACGCAGATGTCGCGTTCGTTCTCGATGTATAGGATGCACAAAGTTGCGCAACCGCAGAGAGCGAGAAGCGCTTCCGTATCCAACAATGCTTTCCGGACTTACGAGACAATCCGAATCGGATTTTGGACATTAGTGATATGGAGCCCCGTGTAAGAAACTCGTCACTAGCTCCTGGGGAACTACTCTTTGAGCCAGATCCTCAAGTCGTCTTCTTCGTCGATTTCGAGCTGTTCAAAACTTACGAATGCGTCTTGAGACTGCGGTAAGAAAACACAGAAAAGGGGACAAACTCGAACCAGGGTGGTCGATGATGACACATCGGCTGAAGGAAAATTTTAGTGGGTTATCCTGACTTTAGTCCCAGTATACAACAGTTCCCACAACTCCCAGCACCAGATTTATCAGACACAGTCAAGCAGAGAGTTCGTTTATGTGTGATTTCTCTGCCGCCATGTATGTTCCCACCTGTATAAATCTATATGTGAAGTGTGTCTTGACATTGGCATGTGTGCGTATGTATCTGTAGATTTATATGTAGTCTTGACGATTTAGTTATGCACATGGTCGGAAGCTGGTCTGACGGGATGCGGTTGCATGGCACAGGAAGATGTTTGTCCGTATATATGTAATTAGTATGGCGTAGGCGTGTTGCTGTTTGTCGTCTCGCCTCTCACTTTTAATTTTTTGTAGAGGTAAAACGGACCCGCCAATCGTTTTGGGGTTTCGACTCTCCAAATTGCCTCGTGCCTTTGTTTGTTCGTTTGTGACAGGAATCGAGACTCGTTTGCCCGACGAGTTCAAGTTTTGCAGCCAGACACACGCGCGTTTGTAATTCTTCCAGGCAAAGGTGGAATTGGTCCGGCCTCTCCGAAGGTGATTCTCTCTTCTAAGAAAGCAGGGACCATAGAGTTGCAGTTTCATTCAAAGTTTAAGCCTCTGTGCTGGATTATCTGTAGACACATATAAAGGGTTTGGGATGCGAGACACGTACATATGCTTATTGTAAGTGGTGCACCGTTCCGACAAAAGTGTAACGTGCAACTGAATGCGTGAGGAGGTGATTCAGGTACCCATACGCAGATGCCTTTCTGGATCGGTTTCCGTGTCGGATGTCTATTTCAGGTTGCACCAGGCATGACTACATGCTTCACAGTGAGGACGGCACAAAAGAAGGGATTTTTCTTGTCGTTTTTCTTCCCAACATGGCACAGCCTCCGACAGACGGAGCGTTTTCACTGATGATGTAGTCGTTGCTGAAACAGCGTTTGTTTCACAGTGGATATTCATGAGCTCCCAGGAAATATGCATACAGAATCGTCTTTCGCAGTAAGACACAGACACGCCTTAGTATAAGGAAAAGTGAGACATAAGGGAGAAAATGCGTCAAATCGCCTGCTTGCCGTCCCTTAAGCCATGGTATCGCCACCGGACATCGCTGAATACAACCTGTATATCTAGCAGTACAAACAGCTATGTGAACGGAGAGGCGAATTTATATTGAACAGCCTGTTACTTGCATGCGAATCAGACACACCACCGGCACGCCAGATGCCATTTGAAGGCGAGGATGGAGGGAACAATGTTGAATCAACAAGAACTATCGCCCAGACAGCTTTTGAACCCAAAAGAAACAGGAATTGCTCTTGCAGTTGAAATAGATTCTTGCTAGTCACCGACATGTCGTAAAACGAAGAGCAGTGTTAAGTACGAGTTTGGAAAACTGTATGAATACAGAGGCATGCACACACTTCCGCGCGTGTAAAGGTTACCGGCATTAATCAAACGAGAACGCATATGTGAATTCGTGCACACTCGAAGATAAAGCTGATGTGGGCACAGACAGAAAAATGTAATGTGCCTTGCTTGGCGTAATGCCTCGTCGTGCATGCAGGTTCAGTTCACCCCAGATGCTCGTGAAGATTATATTTCCGAGCTCGTTGTCGTTACAGAAGTAGGAGACGAAGGATGACAATGCATCACTTTACCACTTGTGACATTACCTATGCCACGCGAAACTGCATATAGGAATGAAGAAATATTGGTGCCCAGGATGATCTGACAGATGCAGCCTCATCTATTTGAGAATTAACACCGTCATGGAGGCCTGTAGACAGCGTCGCGAGAAACAGGTGCAAACGCAGTGTTCCACGATTTATCATTTGCTCCACTGTCTTTTTTTTGGTAATATATGATCCACTTTTTCGACAAGGCCACGCTGCTCAGTGTCCCGACACCTTCACTTTCTCTGTCTGCTTCTTCACATTTTCTTCTCCTTGAATCCTTCTCTTTCCTCTCTGAGCTCCTGCTCAGTGGAGCCGTCCGACGTTTGTCAAATACCTCGTTTTGCCCAGTGTTGTTTTCCACATGCGCCGCCTTAAGGGCAAAGGGGCAAACGTATGACCGGACAGTTTTTCTGGGTTCACCTCTCTTCGTGCTTGGAGATGTTTTGTGTACATGTGCCAGCACCATGAGGGTATGCCAAGGTCCCGCTGAGAATATTTCATACGTAAGAGGAAAGATAGTTAACCGTCATGTACCTTGCTATTTTCCTCGTACAGTTCTCTGGAAATTCCCTTGTGTGCCTTTCCTCCAGCGAGAGAAGTTTATTGTGCCTCTTCGCGCAATCTGCGGCATCGGATTCTTAGACTTACCACCGAGTGTCGCTTTCAACCCAACTCCGGTGAAAGTGAAGGGAGAAAAAACAATCCTACTTCGAAACACCGGGACCAAGGCCATGGTGTTCACAATCCACACAACACCCCCCTTTTCAGCGGTTTCGACTCGCTGCTTCCTAGATGTCGGCGATTCTACACAGGTCGGGAAAGGCGGTTTTGGTCAGTTTCCGGGCCAATGTCGCATGTAGAAAAACGGGCTGCACACACTTTACTTCGGGTCAATGTCAGCGGAACACAAGCTTCACTCTGCATAGTTTCACGGACAGCTCCGTGCACGTGTCGTTCTGATAGTGACGATGCCGGAACGCACGCGCTTGCCCATTGAGCATACACGACCACCGCCTACGGATGCATTTGGTGGCTTCCACACCAGCCAGAAAACTCTGAAAGAAATAAGCAGTTATACGTTTCTGTACGGAACATCCCAACTCGCCTCTACCTTTATTTGTATTCCGTCAGACGCAAGCATCATTTTGTGTAGGCACATTCTCGCAACGAGTTTCCAACGAGCGGGCGTGGTCTTGTCGCTCGAGTTGGTTTGGTGTTTCCTGTGAATTCCTCGGCGGACCCAAACCCCTCGCTCAGAATCCGGGAACAGTTGAGAGCGCCGAAGCCTGTCTGTCTCACCTTCCCCAGGTGACATTCTCCTTCGAGCCTGCCCGAGTCAGCACTTACTCTTCCGTTGCGCTGTTGCGCACGACCGAGGTACGTATACCATTATGCCGACCCATGGATGTAGACTTGCAGACAAGTGGAGGTTTGTCTGTCTGTGCAAGCAATCCTGCGTTTGCTGCGGTGCAAACCGTCCTAGTGCTGCCCCTTGGTCTCGACCCCGACTAACCCTATGCGGTTTATCCTTTCACAGGAACCTTTTGAGTTTTTGAGGCATGAGATTCTTCTAACTATGTTACTTAAACCGACTTTCTCACTTCTCCTTTACTCACAAAATTTCATACCTTTGCTTCACTTTAATGTAAGCGACCGTTTATTTTATCAAAAACACAGGTATCCGCAAAGTGTACTTGTGGAGTACGGATACTGAAATGGGAGCACAGTTCCCTGTGTTTATCCAGTCCAGTGCTCGGCCTGGTCTTGGGCATTGAGACTAACTGCCAATTTAACCCTGTTTAAGTTATCTTAGGTAAATAATGGTAGGTTTGATATTCTGTATCAACCGATCTAAACTCATCGGGTGTTCATCTAACCGATTTGGTGTACTCGTTGTTGCTTTGCGCTCTGTATCCGCCCTTCCCTTGAACAGCTTTTTCTGTTTTGTGTCACAGGGTCTGGAGTTCTCCACAGACCTCATAGGCAAGGGGGTAAATGCAGACGTGAAGCTGTCTGCTGCGTTTCTGAAAATGGAAAACACCTCCGTCGCTTTGATTCACGAGAAGACTGTGCATCTCCACAACAACTCCGACCACCACCTCGATTTCTGCTGGAGCCTTCTGACCGACGATTCCAGGACCGAATTCGACCAGACATCGGACGCCGTGACACCCAGGAAAAACGGATCCTGTGAAGACGAAACTCTTCTGGTACCGACAAGCACCCAACCCGGAGACTGGCAAGAAGACCCCGTTTTCCAAATTTTCCCTTCAGAGGGACGAGTATGGGCCAACACGTCGCTCGTGTTCAAAGTCGTTTTTCGGCCTGCCCTCGCCCTGCGCTACAGGCGAATTGCCACATGCGCCATTGCGGGAAGGTGCGTCTGGTAAAACGCGCGAACAGAACAAGAGAAACGACTCGTGAAGATGGAAGGGATTCGGGACAATGCCAGTCTTAGGGAACAGATATGTTGAAGAGTAACGCGTGAATACGAAATAGACACAATACAACCCATTCTGAAATTGATCACAGAACCAAATTGACGGATCAAGGGAATACGGCTGAAGCGGACGTAGACAGAAAGAGAAAAGGTGAGAAACAGGAAGAAGCGAGGGAAAGCAAACCAAACGTGTGTGGAAAACCTACGCGAGGGCGACGAATTCATTTATAGATGATGGACAGTTCTTGGTTACCACGGAAGGATGCCGCGGAAGACGCGTTGCCTTTTTTCTGTGACGACCTAGTGCTTATTCATCCACAATGTGCTCGTTCTTCTGCAGTTGTGTCTGCTTCTTTGACCGTTTTCGCGCGCTTTTCGTGACAGAGAAGCACCTCTTTCGCTTGAACTAGAAGGTACTGGCACAGGACCGAAGGCGCAGTTCCTCGAAACCGACGTCGATTTGGGTCCGATTGTAGTCCATACTGAAACAACAATGGAAAACGAATTGATGAACCAAGTAAGCGACCTCTCGAATGAGGCTTGGCAAAAGAAAGAACTTCCCGTCCTCACAAGTCGGCAAACAGCCCTGACACTCCCTCTTGCATCGGAAGACAGAGAAAATAGTCTTTCAAAGCCAACCGCGGACTCACCAGACAGCTTCCGGTATGGCACACGCAGACAAAGTCACGCAAAAGACCTGTCTCCGCTCTTCGTGCAACAGCCCAGAGAGGCGGAAAAGCAGGGAGAACATCAGAAAGGAAAGCATGGACACACAAGTCGAGACACATTCTGGCGTCTACGTGATATATCTCTGCGAAGCAGCAGACACGGACGCCGTGGGTTGTTCGACGTTGGAAAGACAACTAATAGTGCTGGATTTCAATATCGTACGATGTCAAGGTTATTCCACATAAGATATGTTCTCGGCGTAATGTATGAAGTACTTTTTTCTCTAGTACGAGTTGGACCACCTGTTTAGTTATTGAAGGTCTTTGTTTACCGGATCCAGGTTCTATTGTTCTCTTCATGATCGTCGTGTTAAATGCATTGAGAATAGTGGTATCCAGCTTATAAATGAAGAGCCACCTTTTGTATACAAGCCGTGAAACACACTTCCTTTCTTGCCGTTAGTATGATCTCAATGAACTAGAAGCCATGTGATCTATATAGTATAACGGGGCATCAGACCTACCCTTCGGTATATCAATACGTATTCGATTGAGAAACACCAGCAGGTTTTCTTCTTTGTTGTCACTTCAAAGAGCGGCCCCTTGCCAGTGTGTGTTCCCTCTTTTCCAATACTCTGCTTGGTTTCTTGGTTACTTGTAGTGGATAGTACGCTTTCGATGTAACACTGATTCGAAACGTTGCTGCTCTCTTTATAGATGAGAGACGCACATGGTTGTCCTCGTTCTGGCCTCTGACTGTGTCAGAGTCTGGCCTTTTCGTTAGCTTTTTTCGTCGTGTTCCTCTTCTCGTTTTGTCCCTGGTTGCCTGCAAACAGGGCGACATAGGCGCAACGTTTTCTCTTCGGAAATCGACGTCTCTAGCCCAGAGCATGTTCTCATTTACCCCAGAAGGAGGCCACCTGGCTGTGGGGGAGACAGTCAAAATCAAAACTCGTTTCCATGCGCGAGCTCTCGGCACCTTTGAGGAAACATTCCACTGGTGGATCAACGACCTTCCACAACCTTTACAAACAACGTTTAGGGTGAGAGAATGCAAGGAAAAGGGGAAGGAAACCTGGTGCACAAAGCCCAGCGGAAGTGGCACAAGGACAGCCGTCACTGTGACGTCAAGGAATTGCATGCGTTTGGGTGCCCGGGCGAGTCCGAAGCCTCACGAAAGCCAAAGGTGTGTCTGCCTGTCGATTGAGATATCTGTGAACATTACTGGACGCATGGAGATTACCCAGCCTTTCTCTCTCGTGCATGCGTACACGTTTTAGAGACACGTTCGTTTGGAAGGTATGTTCACATGCGCGTTAAGCAGGTTTGAAGCATTGTCTCGTCTCTGTTGACACGAATGTAAATACCATACAGATCTGTATATCTGTAGGAGTCTCAGACCACTGACACCTCCTGTGAGTTGCAGTTAGTTTCGCTTCTCAGATTTCTTCCTTGCGGGTTTGGTTGTCTCCTTTAGGGAGAAGTCTTGCCTCCAGTCCTGAAGCTCGACCCATCTTCGATTGACTTTGGGAGGCTCGCTCTTGGCTTTTCTGAGACTCGCCGCGTGACTCTAAAAAATGCATCATCTGCCCCTCAGCCGTTCCGGCTTCGCCTAGAAGCTGCACAACAGGAATCTGAGACAGGAACACAGGAGAACGAAGTCGAGAAGACTGAAGCCAAACAGGAATTCGGTATTCATCCAGTGGAAGGAATCCTGGAAGCGAGAGGGACGCAAGAGGTGGCTCTGGTGCTCACCCCAGCCAAGGCGCAGGCGTACAACACTCACTTGATTGTCGACTTAGGCTCGTTGGCCCCGCAGTTGCTTTCCGTGCCTGTGAAGGCGACGTGTGAGCTGCCGACACTGACGTTCGAGTCCGACGACATTCTCCACTTCGGCGACGTTTTTGTGGGACATGCTTACTCTCAAAAAATCTTCATTCGCAATCCTTCAGCCCTACCAGCGAGGTACGAAGTCTCTGTTCAGGTGAGTCTTTTTCCTCGATTAGACAGGGGAAATGCCCAGATGAACGTGCTGAAAAGCAAACGATAGTCGTTGATCTGGACAATCGCCTGTGAACGAGGATGCCATTTCGTTCTCGGGAAAACATCGTAAGAGTCCCAGTGTAGACTGGTGCACAGAAGATAGCCCTTCGTACCACGCCAGCATCAATAACAACGGGAAACAGAAACCGGGTTTGTGAAGTGCCACTGAGGATCCAGAAAAACTATAACGGTTGACACAAGGGAAACTACTGAATGTGCTGTAAGGCCGTGGAGCCCCCTACGATGGACACTCTTTCCCCCTGGCTTGAACACATGCATATATGTAAGTGCTTGTATACATAGCGTATAGACAGCGCGAAGAGTCTGTATGTCTATTTACACGTAGTGACTTCCAGGGGCGGCTCCACGCGTGTACGTGTCTTAGAAAAGATACGTGAAGCGAGGACTCGTGTCGTCGTTGACGCTTTTGTTTTCCTTTCTTTTTGCGGCAATCGACTGTCGCCTTGTCGGCTTGGCGTTCTTGATCCGCACGGCTGAATTCCGCTTCACACAGGAGATCGAGGCAGGCCAGGTGACTCTCCATGTGGAAGAGGGAGCAGGTGCCATAGAAGGCCTGGAAAGGCGGAGTGTTTCTGTTCACCTCTGCGCAAAGACGACAGGCTCCGTTGCAGCCTCCTTGAGTTTGTCAGTTGTTGGGGGCAAAGAACCCACCTCGCTGAGGCTGCGGGCGACATCGTGCGGGCCTCGCGTGCGAGCAGAACCGAAGGAGCTGGACTGGGGAAAAGTAAGTTCAGGAAACGCGTCTGAAGACTCGACACATTGCGTGTGCTTCTCATAAGTGACACTCGACGATGGTGTGTGTCTCCAGGTGGAAGAAACTCGCGAGCGACAACCGACGTCTTACGTCAGACCGTCCTTGAAGGCAACGCGTGCATGTTCACTTCAATATCTATGCATATGCCTATTTGGATGTGTCTATGCATGTGGGCATTTACCTGGAGATAGCTATGACGGTCTGTGTGTAGGGCTTGAGGAACTATCACGCACCTGTCTGTTTTCCTCGGACGGCATGTGTAGAGTGTGAGTATCTTCTACCATCTGTCATCCGCTTTATCATTTCTAACATATACCTACGTATCTCAGCGTTTACGCATGCATACAGGCGAAGAAGTAGCTCTTTTCGAACGTGTCTCTTTTTTTTGCGCTCGTTCATGGCAAAACGGCTTCCGAACACTGACTGTAGATTAGTGCAGAGACGTTACGACGTCCTCCGTAAGCCGGTGGCACTGAGAACATAGAGAGCATAGCTAGACCCTGTACTGTGTTTCTCACGTATAGGGAGGCACACGTACACACACCCGTGGATTCGACGTTCTTCTGGATCGCGTCCCCCACAACAGACGGGTGCATCTTTGATTTCGTCGCATGCACTCGGCTGAGGTGTCCATACAGTTGGGCCTTTTCGGGACACAACGCGCCCTCGTGGAACATTTCTTGTATGTCGATCTTGCGCGATTAGTTCCGTTGACGTCATGACTGTGTCCGTTTCTTGTCCACGTGTACCTTCGTACGTTCGTTCTGCATTTGGAGTTTTCGTTCGCGATTATGTTGTCCTTTGTCTTGTCCGTCCCCAGGTGCCGTGCCTGGAAGAAGCCCCTCGATGTGTAAAGGTGACGAACACTTGCCCAATTCCCGCAGAGGTCACTTGCGCCCTGAGGGGAAAAGAAGGCTGCTTTCGTCTGAACCGCCACCTCCTCACATTAGCTCCTGGTGCCAGCGAAATACTGGAGGTCACCGCGGCCTTTCAAGAGCCTGTGCAACAACAGGAGCTCCTTGTTCTCTCTGTTGCCGACGGAGCTGAGATTCCCGTCACGCTTCGGGGCCTGGTACGAAGGTGCATGGAGATATATGTCAAGAAAGATATGAAAAAGAACTTAATCGAGAAAAACAGTAGTTGAATCGGTGCTCATGCGACGCCTAAGCATGAAGACGAAGAGTGACTTTTTTGTCCCGTGGCAGCCTGGCCTGAGCGGCTTTCGATAAAGCTTTCTGCTGGGCACGGAAGCCTACAGGCAGCCCCATTTGCATGCATGTGTATAGATCGTTCCAGCTGCGTAAAAGATACTCGTGATTTCGTGCCTTCAGCCTGCGCCTGTTGGGTGTCTGCCACATGCCTCGCCGTTGGTGGCGCTTCTGGAGCCGCTGCTGCGTGCTCTCAGTGACAGAAAGTTCAAGGCACTCAGGCACCGAAAGTCAACCGAGAGCCGCTTCCCAGCTTTGGCCCATCAATGCAGCCACTGGTTCATGCATATATACACATGTATACATACATATACATACATATACATACATATACATACATAAGTATCGTCGTAAGCGTGTGTCTCTAACTAGGCATACAGATGGTCCTCGTAATGTGTTCATCACTATGTGTCTGCATGCAGGGGCGTCACGATATAGGGATTGACCAGACTTTGTGGATTTCTGTGGGGGCCGAATGGTGACATGGAGCTAGACTGGGTTCCCCTGTTCCGTAACTTCCGCGGGTGTGTGTGGCATCCCTCTCCCTTCGTTTCCAGGGCACACAGACACCCGTGGTTTTTTCCCGCGACCTCACTCTCGTTGACTTTGGAATGTTTTACACGGGGCAACTGAAGAGCTTCAAGTTCACGGCGGCAAACCGGGGACGACGAGCTCGAAAGCTTTCGTGGGTCGACGCATGCAGAGCAGAGAAGCAACTTCATCTGACGGAAAACGCCTTTACAGTGGTGCCGGAGACTGTCGTGCTGGAGCCAAACGCCTCGGCGGCTGTAGGCTCGAACAGGAAAGCTAAAAAACAAAGGATAACTGCCGCCATCAGAGGAGTGTTGGTCTCACGTGAAAGGCATGCAATAGAGAAGTAATGCACACGATAAGGGTCTCGAGAAAGGCAAAACAAAATATCGTCGATAGTGACTCGTTTCAGCAATTGGATGCTTCCAGGGGAATGAACATGCCCTGCCTGTTCCACACACCGTGTCCGCATACAACTACAGGCATACATATACGCCACTGCGTGCTCTTACTAATATATATTGATGAATATATATATATATATACATATATATATATATATATATCCGTATCTGTATGCCTATGGGCATATAAGAGGTGATTCCGTTCATTTTTGTGCAGAAGCCAGACAACTGCAATTCATTATGCGAGCTCTGTTTTTATGAATCCGGCAACTCAGGATTTCTTGCAGGTAGAACCCCTTTCATGCGTGTGTGTTTGTGAGTACACACCCTATATATGGGGCGACGTCAGAGAATGCCAGTCGTATGTGCATTGTTTGGTGGTTTCTGTTTGCTTCAGTTCGAGTATAAGGCGCTGAGTCAGGCTCCAGGCCATCTCGTGCATGCATTTGTGTGTACGGAGCTCTCGGGCATCGGAGCCAAGTCGGTTCCAATTCTGAAAAGCACAGCGAAAGCAGATGTTTATCTGCCGTCTCTCTCCTTCTCATCCAACACCGTTTCCTTCCGGTGAGCTCTGTCGAAAAGTCGACAGATAAGGAAAAAGGCGATGCGCGGGAAAGATCAGAATGCACAAGAGCGTGCACATGCCGAAGCCTGTGAAACCACCACCGCTAGGGCGCGATCAGTTGCATACACACGCCGAACACAACGGCGATCTCCTGCCTGTTACAGTACAAACGTTAAAGGAAGAACTCGTTAGCTTGAACTGAAGAGAATGGCAGACCAGAAGAGACGCTACAGAGGCATGGAAGGCAAGGGATGCATCAGGGGAAAGCAGCAAGGCGTGTGAGAAGCGTCGACAGAGAGCTACGCTGGCGTCTAGGTCCATATGCTGTGTCGCACTCGTCGTTTCCTTCCTCTGATAGGCAAGCGAATCTCACATCCCGACTCGACTGCTGTGACACTTGCTCCAGATATATTTGGAGGGAAGGCGACTCGGGAGACCACCTGACCCAGGACATTCTGTGCACAAATGAAACGCCACTGCCGGCTATATGCTCGTTCAAAGCAGCTCCACCCTTCTCCGTTTCGCCGAGCAAACTGAACATGAAGGAGAAAGGCACAGGCACTCTGACAGTAACTTTCGACCCCGCTTTCAACGGAAGAGTCTGCTCAAAAATAAAGTAACGAAGAAGGCGAAAAGTGGACAGGGCATTTGCCTTCGAAACATCATGCTACTCACAAATACAGACACCCCGTCAGCCACGTACACCCTCTAGTAACTAAGCATGTATGTATGTATGTATGCATGTATGTGCGTATGCATGCTTGGATGTTTAAATGTGTCTGAATTTGTATAGATGCAGAGATGCATGCACATATGCCTTTCTTTCTTTCTCTCTTTCTCTACATATAGCGCGAAAATATGTGTTCAGGGCCTTGGCCTCCACCCAAAATAAGTATATCTTTCTGCTCTATGCACGAGGCTGGATCCAACATAGAGTCATGCGCGGCTGCAGCAGTCTAGGAGTAGGGCCAACTGGGAAGTCGGAGATCAGTTTCTGAAAAGACTCACATTCCTCACTGTATGCTGGTGGATACACGATTGTGTGCCAGGCGTTTGTGCTCGCATGTCCAAGTAATTCTACCGCCAACGGAGGAAACAGCGCAACGACCGTGCAGCAGAATACGTGATTTACCTCTGAAAACATTCATGTATCCATGTGAGCTCTTTTGGCGTCGGTCGCGAAAGGTGGTGAGCGTCTTTGTGAGTATTTGCATTCGCGCAGCATGGGGAATGCATGCTGTGAACTGTATTTTTTGACACGGTTATGTGGACGGGCGTTTGGCAAATGCCATCGAGTAAACTTCCCTTCTTGCCTCCTTCCTACCTTCCGTCTTCTCCGGTGTGCTAGAGAGAAGCTGGAAGCGACATACGATGGTCATGCAAAGACAGAAAGTGTAGAGCTGCGAGCAGAAGTTGTCTATCCTGCGGTGGAAATCGACACGAAGGAAGTGGACTTCGGTTGCATTTTCAACGAGACAAGTCGACGCCTCGCCATCACTCTGAGAAACCCAACAGAATTGCCAGTTGTCTATCACTGGTACCTGACCCCTCACTACGACTTCCGCTATGTGTCCGGTACGACGCGGTGGAAGGAGAGGAACAGCGGCAGAGGCTCAGGCGACGGAAAGCGCCTAACCTGCTGAGACAAACACAGGCGGCGAGAATAAGTGGTGGAAGTGCAGCGTCTCGGAATCCAGAATCAGTTTTTACTGAGAGACTAGCCAAGCATGGCTCGAAATGAGGAGCACAAAGACACGCAGAGGAAGGGAGAAAAGGACAACGCGCCGGCACTCGGCGGGGGGTGTGAGAGGTCACGAAGACGTCGCGAAGACTAGGGAAGACTCAAGGAGGAACGAAAGTTGTTTTTCACTTCTCTCGAAGAATCTTTGAGACAATACAGTCAAGAGGCATCGCCCATCTGACAGCGGTGATGAAACTGCCATCAACGGTCGGATGGTGTTTTGCTGCTTTTCTTTTTTTTTTCGTTTCGTTTTTTTTCAGGCGACAACGACGTACCCCTCGCGCTCGTGAACACAGCCGCCCCCCCTCCCATCAATAAAGTTTTTGATTTTCTCCCTTTCACGGGATCCATCGAACCTGGAGAGTCAGAGACAATCTGCGCCACTTTCTTTGGGGTTCCAGACGTCCGCGTAACCGCCACAGCGCTCTGTGTGATTGAGAACGGTCCCGAGTTTTCTCTCAGTCTTAAAGGTTAGGAAAACACACAGACCATCTCATGTGTGGGGAGCATCTCAAGAGTCAAACAAGTAAATGCATACATCGCAATCGTGTCTATTTCACATGCATCGTCACCTACCAATCTGTATAAAGGCCCATATTTAAATAGATATATGAGGACATAACTCGAGATGTATACATCTGCGTGTATCCGCCTCGTGTCTCCCTATACAGGCGTGAGTACTTGAGGCGTTGATTTGCATGTTTCTACCACGCCCTCTATCGTAAATTCAGATCCATGTGCCGCATTCCTTTTCGAGTGTTCCAGCCCGTATACCCCTGAGTTTGACGATTGTGGTTCTCCTGTCAATATTGACTGATTTTAAAAATGGTAGGTGGGACGCACACAGTCTTCTTGCGTTGGAGATGGCAGCATGTGCCTCCTGACCTGCGCGCCAGCTGTCCTGTGAACACTCGCTCTTTCAGTGTTCTCTCTTTCACCGCTCGCGCCTGGGTTTATTCTTTTAGAAAACTCCGTCGTGCGGGAGCTGGTTTGCGTCTCCTCTGCTTTCCCTCTGAACCGCGCTTCTGGACAGCTCCCATTCAGCAGCTGTGAATCGGGTAAATGCAAGCGATCTCGAGGTTAGAGCGAGGGGATTTGACGGTTCTTGCTCTCGTTGAATGCAGTGCTGCTGGCCGTTGAGCACACCCTTAACCCAAACGGAAAAGGATCTGCTGTTTGTTCAGGGCAAGCCTCCCTCCCGACCTTCCGGTTGAGCCAGACTGAATTCGACTTTGGAGAAGTTCCGTACAACCGCGCAGCTGAGAGCGAACTGACGATTCACAACACAGGCCTCGTTGATGTCCAGTTCTTCGTCGACCTCTCAAAGCTCGACTTCCCCTGGCTCGTGGACGTGAGCAAACGAGCTGGGAAGATACCCTCGAGGGACAAACAGAAACTCACAATTCGATTCCGACCAGGTGAGCTGAAAAAAGGAGCTGCGGCAAAAGTCTGCGTCCGTTGATGCATTCGCCACAACGCACGTGAAAAGAGACAAGAGACAGCTTTGGGGATCGGGCACTCGCGGACTGTCCCTTACGTTCGACGCATCGTCCGCACTGGCAAATGCAGCGTTCGGTTTACATATATACACATATATATCTGTAGATAGGTATGTGAATAACACTATGTTTGCGCAACTTCCATGTGTAGTTGATTACAAATGTATGCGCCTATGTGGAGTCATATATGCATGTCAACGTGACACAAATGCATCTGTCTCTATATGCAATATATATATATATATATATAACTGAATGTGCACATGTGTGTATTTACGCTTACACTGAGCATCGTGTAGTCGTTGAAAAATAAGGATCAGCGAGTGAAAACGAGGCGAAAGGTGGTGCGAAAAATGATTGAATATTTCGACCGGCTTCCTTTGCGTTTGCGCTCCAGGCATGCCTATGGAGTTTCGCCAGAAGCTCTACCTGGAGATTGGACCCTTCGAGCCGGTGCCGCTCTTCATTCGCGGCATCGGGATCTTCGCGAGTCTCTCCCTCAATCTGCCGAGAAGGGATGAGTCAAACCACCAGAGAAAAAAAACAGAGATGCTCCAGAGACTCTCCACAGCAGAGCGTGCGTGGCTTCATGCCTCAGGTCCCTCAAAAAAAACGTTCACGAATCCACGAATAAGAGAAACACAACAGATATGTCTGCATACGAAGGGAGATCCCTCTGTATCTACTGATGTGCGTGTCTCTGTAGATATATGTATACGTAGATATTTGCTTACCTTTGCATTCGCCAATCGCAAAGTCGCTGGTGTGAAAGAAAGTGTGTTTCTGCGTCGGTGTCTGTCTGCAAAGTTTCACATATTCAAGCCTATGCTGTGGAGAAAACAAATGTCCGTGAAGCGTCTGCGGTTATCTCTGGTCGAGCCAATGTTCGCGGATAACAACACACACATGCATTGCAAGAGAACATTTCTATCGACACACATATAATATTTGTATATATATATATATATATATATATATGCTTGTGTGTCTGTATGCATGTATGCTGGTATGCATGAGTATGTCGATATGTATGTATGTATACCCACTATACATGATGGTATTTGTATGTCTGTCGATATGTCGACAGAATCGGGGAGTAAATAAAGACCAGGTGGCAGTGAGGAGCCTCGAGCCTGGCGAGTACGATGTCTTGTTTTCTGAGAGAGAACGTATGCAACATAAAACGGGTTCACATTGGCGCTGTTGCCGCCACTCGGGCAATAAAACTGTTGGAGAGTCCAGGAACTTTGTTTCCGTCGGTCGATATTCAGCTCTACAAAATTGGAGTTCCCTGCATACCGCGTTAGGATTTAAAACCAGATGAGACCACGCATCGGCATGTGATAAATGAGGAAAAAAAGACTTGTTTCTTCTGGTGCAGGCGCGGTGAGGGGGGAAGGAGAAGAAATGAGACTCGCACGTCTCCGGCGGCCTGAGTTGTCACTGGAGGAACAAGCCGAAAGGGAAGTCGATCGTCTGGAGATCTGCCAGTACTTACATGCACAGTATCTCTCGGTAGGTGGAGACAGTGGGTAGCGAGTGTGAGTGCACCCGCGTAGGAAAAGACGGATCTTTATGGAGAAAGCAGAGACGCGAATAGATCGTTCGCAATGATTTTCTCGAAGCGACGTTTCTGTAGAGACGCAAACGAAACGACAAAGTGAGATCGTCTTCTGTGCCGGTGGTATCGAAGGAAGGCGAGAGGTCTTTCGAAAGCGACAGACACATCACGACAACATCTGAAGTTGTTCGATTTGCTGCTTCAGTTGCTGGATAAATCTCTCTCTGGTGAGAAGGGAAAGAAGAGCAGCGATCCATCTGTGGGCGACAGTTGGGCATTGCCTGAGAGGCAGTCCTCGAATGCCTCCTTCTCGGTGAGCAACTTTGATATAGGACGCAGCCTAGTTCCTATGCGTCCACATACATCCGAACGATCATCTGTATGCATTACTGTCGAGATTTGACAAATGTACTTGCGTGTCAGGTGATGGTCCTATACCACAGATCTATCTGAAAATGCATATACGTTCTGCTCTCTCGTTCTACAGATGTATACATTTGTGTTATGCTCGTTGTTCGCTGATGAATCCTGTGTTGGTGAGGGGGCTCGGGAAGCTGCTACACTGCACGCACTGTCGGGAGATCTGCCGATCTGGCGCCTCTCCCGTCGTCCCTTGCCGTCAGTTCTCAGTGCGCAGATGCTCAGACAGTTCGTGGATTTGCGTATCTGGGGATGCATCTCACACTCGCAGGTCACCCTGTCACTTTTCTGTCTCTCGGACTTTCGAACGAAGCCAAGAAGTCAGACCTGCGCATGCTTATGCCTTAGTTGCATGCTGCCAAGGGCGCAGGGGTTTGCGCCTTCTTGAAGCATGGCCTCACATATGGATGGAAGAGTTTTAGTACGATCTGCAGGAGACTACCGCTGTAGAAGTCACGAACACCAATCGACTGAAGACGTAACTGCTGTTATTTTAAAGTCTCATACGAAGGGGTTCGATGTTCACGTATTCGATTCTGCTCTCGACACGGTTGAGACAGGAAATCATCAGCTTCTTGGACCCATAAAAAGTATGAGTTACTGGCAGCTTAGATTCCTACGTTTCTCTGCGAAAAAAACCTCCGTCGGATGGACTTCTTTTTCTCTCGGCGTTTGTTCTTGACAGTCGACCGGAGAGGCCTGGGGGACAAAGGCGAAAGCAGTGCTCGAGGGAGTTCGAGTGACGGCGGGGCAGTACGTCTGCGACTTTGGAAACATCGTCGTGGGCCAGAGCAGAAAAAAGACGATTCGAATCGCCAACCTGTCGTCCGCGCCCATTTCGCTGCGAACCAACCAACGCGTAAGGGAAGAAAACGGAAAAAGTGAACTTGCGCCGTCTCGAGCAGTCCACGGGGGTGCTGGTTAGTCTCCGCATGAAGGTGAGCAGTGTAGGATTAGAGCTTGAAGGCCTTTGCATGCCGGATTCGAGTGTGACACAGAAACATGCTTTGCAACAAAGACAAGGCGCAGAGAGACGTTTTGAAACAACAAAGCGTCGGAAAAGACGAGAAGGGAACGACACCCAAAAAGTAACCTAAGAAAGTGAGGTGACCCAAAACACAGCGAACCCATTCTCCGCATCAAGGCCCATTTGCATAAGGCGACGACACATGGGGACCAGCAAGCGTTTTCATTTCAGAAAGCTTTCACAAAGTGAGGAGACAACGGACCGAAAATCGACTTTGGGTCTGCTCTACGACGGTACCAAAATAAATGCGGATACACGCCGGCTAAGCAAATGTGTGTTTGGCAGTCCATTCGAATAAGCGTCGATCGAAACGTTGCTCGGCCGTGGGTATTTGAAGGCGGTCCTCATCAAAAAGAACGCTTTCAATTAAAGGGTGGAACAACGGTTTCCGAAGCCTAACGAGAGAGCTCCATCCTTGTACGATGTCACTGCCATATCTGTTTCACTAAAATTGATTTGTGTGAAGCCCAGTGCACTATCGACTTCCCTTCTTGTCGAATCTGCTATCACCGGAACTATCAGCGAGAGGAAACGCCACTTCGGACGTCAGTTTTGTCAGTGTCATCGTAGCTGGTATACTTCCCTTTTGAGACACTCTTCTCCAAAAGCTTTTTTGTTGGGCCATGGATACTGTCGTTTCATGCGGAGGGAAGGAGCACTGTCATCACTCAGAGGCGAGAGACGCCGACTACTAAAGTTCGCGCGACGCTTCAGATGATACATGAGGAGCGGTGGTGTTCCCGTCGAACCGGTGGGTCCTCTGGACGCTCATGTGCAGAGAAATCTCCACTTCAAAAGGGTTTTCCTTTTTCACTCTCCAGACTGTGGCAACTCTCGGCTTTGCTGTCGAACCGGGATCCATTCTTCGCCTCGGACCGGGAGAAGAAACCACTCTGAGCGTCTCGACTGCGTGCGACAAGGAAGGCGCCGCTGCTGGAACTCTTCAACTTCAAACCGCTGAGGGACCCGTCTACTCAATCCACTTGCAGGCCTCCTTTGTCATTCCGGACTTGACTATTTCCACGGACAAAGTGGACTTTGGAACAGTCAAAAGAGGTAGAAAAACATGCGAGCGCGAAGTAGTCCGTTCCTTCAGTGCCACCCATGCAGATACGTACCGTCCGGAAACGTACACGTTGCTGTCAATGTAGGTGTGCCTCTCGCCATGCCTAGAGGCAGCCTCCCATACACGCTGCAAGTGATCCAGGACTCACTCACTCAATACACTCATGGACATTTGTCTTCGCAGGCATAACTGTACGCGCGCATATACATATATATATATATATATATATATACATATATATATACATATTCTAATATATGAAAGTGACACAGCACTGGGAGATGAGTGGCTGCACACATTGCCGGAAAAAGCCGTAACGTCTCTGGGTTTCAGTGTGCCGAACACTCTTTCATTGTCAATCTCTGGCTATGGTTCTTTCACCGAACCTTTTTCGTGTAGGTCAAAGGAAGACCATTTACGTCCGATTTAGAAACGCCGTCGCTGTTCCTGTCGACTGGCGACTGCGCGACAGAATTGACAAACACAAGCCGCAAGCGAGTGTGCAGGCCTTTGGCGTAGAGCCTACACAGGGGACTCTGAATCCAGGTAAATATCTCAGTAATAGTCGAGTGAAGAATGAGAAAGCGGCACCCAAGCACCACCGGCGTCCGTTTCTTGTCAACACGGGGCTCCGAATCCCCCGAAAACGGCTGCAGACGTTCTCAAGACATCTGCCATTCCACTCGCATATTCGTGTTTGCATTCACGTACATATATATATATATATATATATATATATAGGTAGAGGGAGGAGCATGCAACGTAACTAGAATTGTCGAAGCGTCTATACTCGTATCTGCGTACGCTTTCACCTCACCTGTTGTCTCTGTCTGCATCTGCAGATACGTAGGGAGCGATACGGAAGCGTGTGGTGCCTCGTTAGTAATCTGTTTGTGTATCTGTGAATTCATATATCTGGCTAGCGGTGCAGATGTTGCTGTATATAATCCGAATGTTACGGCACACCAAGCGAAACGTAATTGGGTGTCGGCTGCTTTCTCTAGGCGAGTTCGTTGATGTGAAGCTTTACTACTACGCCGAGTCGAGCGAGAAGGAAACGACGACGAAGTTGTTTTTCCAAGTGGAAGACAATCCTCGATGGAAGAGCATATCATTGCGCGGCCGCACACAAGTGACGCAGCTGTCTGTCTCTCCGTCTGGCCTCTTGGAGTTCCAATGTTGCCTTCCTCACCAGCCTGTGAAGAGAGAAATCTCCATAGTGAATCTCAGCGGATCTCCTTGCGAGGTATGCGCCGTCGACTTTGACGAACAGCACAAACTCTTTGAGTATGTGTTGAGAGATTATCCCGACTTTGACGACAAAGGCTTCGCCTTCCTCCCAGTCAGGTGAGTGGCAAAGCGAAGCGATGGAAAAACGAAGAAGAAGCATGTTCGTGACGTTCCTTTCTCCCCCGTCATCGGTGTTTGGTCATATTGGAACCTGTTAAAACATATCATCAAGTGGAAGGCTTGATGCGTCTCTTCTTCGCCACACAAGGGATGCATTGAGAGCGGATCACCCGAACTGTGTGTGCGGTTTATTCCTACTGACGGAGAGCAGAGGCAAGGCGAAACACAGCGGCCCCACAAAAAGTGCAATTCAGATTCGCTTCCGCGAGCACTCCTTCTTCCACGGTCTAGAGGTCACTTTGGGTTTCAGGAGACAAGACCCCCAAGACACTCCCCTATCGCAAAACGCCAGTTACGAGACACCAACCGAGTTCGCTTTTGCCTACCGAGCGAACAAGAGTCACGTTTTATCGCGTTCGCGTATGCGCCAGCTATCGCTGGACTTCCCGTCAAACAACGACCACCCCACGACCTGTAAAGAGGACTCTTCACAGCTTAAAGAGTGAATGTTCAATCTCGGCAATTCAAGTTCCGTTACATGCTCTTCTCTCCTCCAATATATACATACACACATAAATATATATATATATCTACGTACACATAAATATATATATATATATATATATATACATGCATATCTGCGTGCATGGAAATTCGAAGGCTGCTTGATGACTGGAGCGTGGACCTGTTCTTTTTTTTCGTTGGGTGTGCCTCGTTTAGGAAGCCGGGGAAGCCGTTCTGGAGGCGAGTACTGAGGAGAGCCTTGCAGTGTGTGCGCCAGGATTCGTCAGACCAGCAACTGCAGTTGGTGGCGACGGAGATTGGAGGGGACGCCGCAGGAGACGCTTCAGCCCAGGGCGTCCCCGGGCAAGTTGCGGAGGTTGCAACAACTGAAAAAGGTTTTGCGTTTGCGACAACTGCGCAGGAAGTCGCTCATGCATCCACCAGTGGTGCCGCACCGACTGTGAAGGAATCGCAGAGCAGACACGGTGAGGAATCGACTCATGCAACTCCCTGCAGCCGGTGGCCTGGCGCAGCGCTCCCAACGCTCCAGCGGCTGCCGACGGAAGCGACACTCTGCGAGTGTATCGAGCCAGAAAACGTGGAATGGAGTGAAAGCGAGTCTGAGCCGGAGGCCACAGACGTTCCGTTTCGCGTTCCCACCGAGAAACGGTGAGGCGACTGCGGAGTGCCGTTGCGTAGGCAGAGGCTGACCGTGAACGCTGACGCCGAAAGGAGGTGCAGGAGGACAGCCGAAGAAAACCAACGGCGGCGGTTCGAGGCTGGAGGGAGGAAGCCACTGACTTGTTTAGCGGGGCACGAGGAAGCATCTGAGCAACCGTCTTTTCACGTGATGAAAGAACTCAAGGAAGAAAGGCGACTCAAGCATAGACGGCAACGCGAGCGTTTCTGCATCTCCATCGATACACATGCGCATGTCTATGTACATACACATCTATACACATATATTGGCACACACATGCACACAGACACATATTTATATTTATACATATATATATATATATATATATACCTGTCTGTGTATGGGTAGGTGTGCGTGAAAGTGGGTCCTGCGCTTTTCTGTAGCCTGTCAGAGGACCAGCAACTATGGCTCTGAATAGACGCAGAGCAAAGAAATGAACCTGAAAAACCGGTGGCAGACCTTCCGTGGTGCTTTTGAACTTCGCAGAGTGAATGCACTCGTCGTCGGCCCCGCATGTGTGGGGAAAACCTCAGTCGCTCATTTCCTAGCCAAGGAAAGCCGGAGGAAACTTTTGACAATCGACGACTGCCTGGACTGGGTCGTGGCGGCAGAGAGGCAGAAGCAGCGAAGACTGAAGGACGACGAGGCATTTTCCTCTCTTGCGACAAGCGTTCGAAAGGCTCTTGCGGCAAATCGAGAAGCTGAGAATGAGCAGCCACGAAGAGGTAGGCTACGAAAACTGCGTGAGCTAGGCTGGGTCAAAGAAGGACAGCCTGAAACTCACGAACGAGCATACTGCGGCAGATAGCGGACAGCAAGCGAGAGGACGGAGACGCGCAAGTTGCCATGAAAAAGGAGTGATT
This sequence comes from Toxoplasma gondii ME49, assembly GCF_000006565.2. Lineage (NCBI taxonomy): Eukaryota > Apicomplexa > Conoidasida > Eucoccidiorida > Sarcocystidae > Toxoplasma > Toxoplasma gondii. The sequence continues at coordinate 864,246 of NC_031474.1, forward strand.
GAAAACCGTGTCACTGCAGCAGAGAGGTGATATCCAAGAAGAGGACAAAGAGTCAAAACAACACTGAAGAAAGGAGTAATGAGAGGCGCACTCAAGAGCTAATAGGATAATAGAGGGGCTGAAGTGGGCACCAGCAAGTCGAAGCGAAAGGCTGCAGAAGAAACTGCACTTGGTCGTCCAGTGTCTCCACAATGCATGTTACCTGTCTCTTGTGTTCATTTCTCAACTGTTTGTCTTTCGGTCTTCTGTCTCTCACTCGAATCTGACTCATCTCTCCCCTCTGATAGCGGCGCGTCTCTCCTCACTGCCGGCTCTGCCTTGGAGACACCTGGAGAGGCGAGGCCCACATGGGGCAGACCTCTATACGTGCATGCATGTTTGTTTTCATTTCTTGTCTCGAAGCCTACCACAGGATGATCGGCCTCCACGTTCGCTGTGCATGGAGCACCGGCGACGCTTTCATCGATTTTCAGCCTCGCCTCGCTCTGCGTATCGTTTCCGTCAGGCAACAGGGGAAAGAAAACCGAGGCGAGAACGCATCCGTCGGAGCCGCGAGCCTCCCTTTCTCCTGAGCTTCTGGCTGCATGCGTCCGCTACAGAACAGCCATGCCCGACTGCTTCGCCGGATCTGTCTTTGACGGATGCAGCTCCGCGCTTGTCAACGTAGAGCCGCCGGTGATCGCTCACTGTGTTGCCGAGGCCTTGGCGCAGGAGCAGCTGGTGTTGATTTCCATCAAAGTGAGTTCGAGGGCTCTCACTGGCGAGTCGCCTCATCTTTCGAGGTCGTTTGATTTGGATGAGTCGAGGTACAGGAGAGGTGGAGGTTCACCCGGACAGCACACGCTAAACGGGGAAGCACGCAAAAAGGCTGCTGACAGAGATCCATGCGTGAGAGAACTGACTCCTAGGCTTTCTGCGAGTCTCGACTCGTGTAGCCCTGTCGTCCGTCGACTGGCGTGCTTCCTCGGCTCGTATCTGGCTCTACGTTCTTCGACGCCCCTCTAGATTCCCAGATTCAGAGAGATGTTCCCCTGTTCAGGCACCAAACGTATGCAGACATGACAGACCTGAGAACATTTGATAGGCGACCAATATACGTGTATCGACATGCATTTGGGCAGTACGCAGGCGTCCGGGACGGGCGGATCTTTGTGTCTTTGCTTTTGGATCTAACTGCACACACTCTAGGGACGTCTCTCGCCACGCTGAGGAATCAGACAGATGCACGCAGGCAGAAAAAAAACTTGAAGTGCAGGAAGCAGATGCGACTGTTTGTAGCATGGACACTGTCAAGGGGGTTAGCGTTGTCGCGCATGGAGGGGGAGAGGAGATCATGGAGAACTATCGAGGCGCTCTCACTTCACGGTAGTGTCGGACTCCTGATATTCCCGCGCTCTGCTTACTCGCCTCTGTGCACCTGGACCTGCAACGCGGTTTTCTTCCTGACTCTGTCTGTTGTGTGATTCTCGGACTACTTGGAGCGTTAAGTTCTTCCAGTTGAGGTTCGAGCAGTTCGCCTGTACATTAGCGAACTTCTTTTTTCGTTAACACCGATGCCCAAGTCTTTGTTTGTAGGGCAGGGTCGCTGTGTCGCTGTTTTCTGACATGCGCAGTTTGGTGACCCTCAGACAGATGTCGAGCGTCGCGCTTCGTCGCCGGCTTTGAGCGACGAAGCGATTGCATGTGGGGTCCAGTTCTACAAGCATTTGTCGGCTGTTCTTCAAGAGCAAGAAAAGCGCTTCCAGGATCAATTGGAGACCCAAGCCTCAGAGGGGCAGGGGCGCGGCGAGACTGGGCGTCGCGGGCGTCTCGGCCAAACGACTTCTGATGGCGGGTGCGCGTCGTCCGAGACGCCTGGCGCGTCTTCGACCTCTGTGGACGATGCAGGTTCTGGCCTGTCTGCTCTGCATGGACGCGGAAGGGAGGGCGCTGTTTCGCGGGATGTTTCGGCGAATGAAAGAGACGTCGAAGATCTGAAGGGAGTGCTCGCCGGGGTACAGGCGCTGCGGCAGAAACTTGAAGCTGTCGTCTCAGGGAAGACTGCACATCTGTACGTTGCGGAGCAAATCGCCTTTGCAGACAAGATTGAGAACGCTCTTTTCTCTCCGGAGCGATTTGAGTCTCACTTCGTCCTGGTGGAAGAGGCGTCTCGTGCTTCGGATGTCGGTGATGAACTCGAAGTTAAAGAAGCCTCGCAGCTCTCGAGTTGTCGCCTCCCACCGTCTTCGGTGCTTGCACAGGAGGCGACAGATGGAACCCAAAACAGTTCACCAGTCGACAAACAGTCCTCGCGTTCTCGTCCGACCCCAAACGCCACCTCGTCGTCTTCTTCTTGTTCTTCGTTTCCCTCTTCATCATCTTCGTCGTCGTCATCTCACTCCACTTCTGCCGCCTCCTCGTCTTCCGCTTCTGCTTCATCTTCTTCCTCTTCTACTTCCTCTTCTTCATCATCTTCCGCTTTGGCTTCGTCGGAGCCAGGTCGAGCGAAGCGTCAGGGTGCAAGGAAGGATCGAACGTCGCCGCGGTCGTCTGGAGCTGTTCCCTCGCATGGGGAGAAAGGCAGGACGAGTCTTTCGATGTCCACTCGTCTCGCCTCTCTTTCCTCTGTTTCCACTGCCGTCGTTCCGACTGCTTCACCTCGTCGTGTTCCTACGCTCTTCAGGCTGATGGCCAGCGCCGCGAAGTCTCTGGCTGAGATGAGAGAAGCTGCAGGGCGGCAGTTGCCTGCTCCCGAGATTCCGTCGGAGCCGCCGATTCCTTCTCCAGAACTCCACGAAATCGCGCGGAGGCCTCCTGTGGCGTCTGCATCTCCACAGAGTGGCGCCCAGACGCAGAAGCACCCGCCGCCTGTGAACTTCTCGCTTTTCATCCCGATCGTGCCTGGCCCTGAAGAAGGCGGCGTTCCCGGACAGGCGGTTGATGTCTCTCCAGAGGTCGGCGACTCGAAAGGCTCGAAAGGCCTGGCGAGAAAGACGAAGGACTCCCCAGCGCCCAGAAGCCGAGTCAGAGCAGACAAACGGTAGGTGTGGAAGGAGGCCCACTTGACACGGGGAAGCCGGAAACCTCGGAGGCGAGCGTTCTTTCACTTTGCGTCGACGCGTTTTGGAAGGAAACAGAAACCGAGCGGGAGAGCGTTCGGAATCAAATGCACGGTTCGGTCAAGACGAAAGGGGACGGCAAAAAGGACTGCGATGACAATGGCGTCTCTGCGGCGACGCCGGAAAGACACGAAAGCCGACAACAAGAAGGAAGCAAGGTATAGAGGGGAGTTTGGCAATGCGAATAAAGGTGCGAATGAAAGGGAGTCTCGCTGCAAGAGAGAGTTGCACCTCGGACGCCTTCCCTGAACGTGACAGGGAAAAAAAAGTGGAAAGAGAAAACGAAACCAGGTTAGAGAACCCTGCGGACAAGGCACGAGTGTGAGAATGAGGCGTAGTGGAGGCAGGGGAAAGAGAGCAGGAACAGTGAAGCAGTGAAGGGGGACGCCTCACGGCTGGACAGGCAGATCGGGGATGGGAGGGAGAAGAAGCCAGAACCGCGATCAGGCGCTGGATATGTCCGCGACTCCGAATTCCTGCCCCGGTACTTGATGCGCGGATTCGCTACCGTCTCGCCGGGTCCGAGACGCATGTCGGGTGAGTGTTTGTCTCGTCGCGCGTTCTTCAGAGAAGAGGCGTCGTCTGCCGTCGCGAAGAGTTTGGAAAGCGAACCAGCCCACATGCGCGCGACGCGTTGGGTCCTCGGTCCCCATGAAGAGCAGAGGGTGCTGGTCAAGTTCTGCGTCGACCAGACTGGGGTGTACGAAACGGGGCTCGCCTTCAGCGTCGTCGGCGACTCGCAGTCGCTCTTGCGCGTAGGTGTGCGCGCCACATGCAGTGTGCCGAAACTCTCCATGAGTCCGAAGCAGCTCTTTCGGCAGGTTCTCCGGGCAAGACCCTCGGAACGCGAAGGTCTGGTCTGCAAGCAGTTCATCGTCGACGAGGTACGCAAAGGCTGAAGCGCGTGAGAGAGAGTTTTGCCAGCTGACGGTCGTCTTGTCGACTGCCCCTCCCGCGCCTGCGGCCTCTCCGAGTCCCTGTCTTTCCTCGTGCGCTTCCCTTTTGAACTGCCGGGATCTGAGAGATGGGAGTGAAGGAGAAACAATCAAGACGCGTGACATCCAGGTGCACACCCTGCCGCGAGATCTAATCTGTAACCTCTGATGAAGTGAACGATCCTGTTCGCGGACCTATGCAAACCAAAACCATGTCTTCAACATTCACACACACACACATGTATGTATATCTATGTATATATGTGTATATCTACCTATCCGTATATATATATATATATATATGTATGTATGTATATATATGGATAGATAGGTAGATGCATAGGGTGTGAGTAGGCCAGAGGAACCCAGGTCTGTTGACTCTTGTCGACCTTCATTTCACCCGTGACCTCTTACCTCTCGTATCTGTCCACGTGTGTACCAATGCTTGGGATTCTCTAGAAAACACCCGCATCCAGCGCAACAAAGGAGACTTGACAACAGCTGGCACCAGTGAGGTCGTTGATATTTGGATGCGCTTCTATTCTGTCGAGGCTCTCGTCGGTTGTGCCTCTGCACATGCTTCTGCTTCCCGGACGTTTGCCGCGTTTTAGGGTGTGTATGACTTTGGCCCGCTTCTCCTCGGGCGGCCCTCTGCCCCGGCGAAAGGTCTTTACTCAAAACTCGGTGACGGCGACAGCGTCGATGCTGTGAAGCTTCCTGAAGACCTACAGAAATACCAAGAATCCATCACTCTATGCAACATTTCACCGTTCGACACGACCGTCCGCTGTACGCTTCAGAGTGCGAGCCCTGCGCCTGATTCTGGTGAGCGAACGTCCCTCACTGCCGGTCGCTTCTCGACGTTCGACGACTTTCTAGGCAGCAAACGAGGCGGAAGGTGTATACAGACTAATCTGGGGAATATGCCCCTTGCCGTTTATGCCATTATCTGTTTTGGGCGATACCCTCCCAACCGAAATCTCCTTTTCATGAAACAGATATATATATATATATATATATATAGATAGATAGATAGATACGTGAAACGGAGAGCAGGTGTCGTCAAGGAGCACTCGAGGAGGGGGTCCAGTCGATCTCGTGTCTTGTCTGTCTCTCTCAACGATGTTCATTGTGCGCATGCACCCATCCTTCTACGCATTCAAATCACCATATATATATATATATATATATATATATATATATATATATATATATATATATATTTGATTACGTGTAGGCGCCTGTGCATACATTTGTGTTTTGTGTCTGTTTTTTTGCCTGTCGATTTTCGTCAAGCTGGTGGCGTTTCAGGGGACCACACGGGACGGAAGAAAGGAGCGAGCAAGGGGGCGCTTATCCGAGAAAATCCGTTCTTTGTTTATCCCTCGGAGGTCTCCCTCGAAGGCAACAGTTGCAGCACAGTTCACCTGTGGTGCTTTCCGAAAACGGAGGGCGACGTGAGAGACACCCTCGTTCTCTGGGTCAGGGACAATCCGACGCCTGCAGAAATTCCACTTGTGGCTCGCGGGGCGCTTCCGAAGGTCACCGTAGACGCTGACTACCTACAGTTTGGCAGGGTCCTCTTCGGGCATTCTGTGAGCAGGTAAGGTCTGGAGGCGCGCTCGCGCGCTCTGCAGTCGTCAAGAGTGTGCTTGTCTGCCTCACGTAGCGGGACCCAGCGGCATGCTTTCTCAGGCAGTAGGATGTCTCTGTTTAGCCGATTTGAAAACAGACCTCCACGCCATCCGGTGGCAAGCATGTGTGTGTCTTCGCAACGTCCATGCTGCGATGTCGCCTTTCGCTGTCTCCTTTTCTCGGCGAGTCTGCTCGAGGCTTGAATGCCCCTCCTGGGCGTCTCGCGTTTTCCAGCCTGGGTGTGTGTCCACGCCGAAACTTGTTGCTCGTTCGTTCTTCGTCCTTCGCATCCCGAAGCTGTGGACGCGTTGGCGACTTCCTCAACTCTGCTGGCCCTTGGTTGACGGCTGCTTCTCGACTTTTCACAAGCGCCTTCTCGGTGTGCCGCTGCCTCCCCTTGTGTCGCCAGAGCCCTCAGCTTGAAGAATGCGTCGCCGTTGCCGGCACGGTGGTCGCTGCTGAATGTCGACGCCCTTCAGAAGCTTTTCAAAGTCGGCCCCGACACCGAGGGCACACTCGAGGCTTTCGAAGAGCTTCAGCTGCTCTTCACGTTTTCGCCGACGCAGAAAGCCGCCAGTCTCCAAACGCGAGTTTCGATCCGAATCACAGACGTCGACGGAACGGGGCAGGCGCAAGAAACGAAAACCATATCAGGTAAGCGGGTGTCTGCGGCGGCCTCGCGGCCACAGGTTGTCAAACACTCTCCCATGCGAACTGGTTCGATATGTCGAGAGAAACCATCGCGGCGACATTCAACTGTACGTCGCGAAGGTGGGAACCGGGCGCCAGGAGCGAGGATACAAAAGCGCGAATGTTTTCCGCGACCGTGGCGGTGAACTCCTGGCTGCAATCGTACTCCGCAAACCGTCGAAAGGAAAAATCTCTCTGGGTCAACCATGATTGTGGCGTCACGCACTGTTGCCGCTTCATCGCGAAATGAAGAATCGGACGGCGATGATTGACGTTTCGTGCTCCTGCGGCTTCTTGTCGAGTTTGCTGCACACACTTCGAACACTGCAGAACTGAAGGTAGAGCTGTTTAAATTGCCACCCAAAGCGTTGGTTGAGTTCCGACTCCACTGAAAGCCAAACTCGTTTTACGCGTAAGACGACACTCTGAGGCGTGAGCGAGTGGTTGGCCTCTTTGACGTCCTGGCTGGCGGAGGACGGGAGAGGAGTCGTGACGACGGCCCTCTCTTGAGACGTGGACAGAACCGAAGCAATCCATGCTGACCAGAGAGTCGCCAAGCGCAACATCCCAGGCCCTCTGTCGATAATGGTGACCAGAAAGTCTGCTACCTTCCAGCTCTGCATCAGCCTTTCAACACTCGTAGTCTACACTTCCTGGAAGAAAGTCGTTTATCGAATCTGCCAGATCCGTCGTTGTATCGTGCGTTAGACGCATTCTTACGGATACCGCTCCGGAGCGTTGGTGGCGGAGTAGCCTTGGGATCGATGCAGCGGGGAGTGCCTCACAAGGATCTGATTCTCCTTTCTGGTCTCGTCGTGAGTACATTGCTTCGTGTGCGTCCTCTTTCCAAAGCTCTCCAGCTCATCTGTCCTCGTCGAACCAGCCTCGAGGTACACTCGGCGATCGACATCCACTTTTTCGCGCGGACGGTCTCTGTTTGCGGCGCCCCGAAGCGCTGTTGGGCTAGCCGAACGCAGCGAAGATGAGCGGCTGGTGGAACTTCTGGCTTGTTTTCTTCTCGCCTCCTCTCCCTCAGTGGATGCAGACGCGTACTGGATCGACGTAGCAACGGACTTTGGCGGCAAAGGCAAGACAATCGACATCGGAAATGTCCGCGTAGGAGAGACTGCGGAGTTGCCGCTCAGCATCACGAACAAAGGCAAGTTCCCAGTCAAATTTGCTTTCAGGTAGGCGAGCCTTCCAATGGGATACACAGTTGAGACTTGCTCAACTGCATTCGCTTCAGGGACGGTGTGGACATATCCACGTCTATACTGCGACGTATCGCCAAAGACACACGTAGACGTATACGCGTATCTGTCGGTCTATGCTCAATGCGTATATCGTGAGTGAGTCCAGTTGCCAGGTATGCTGGCACAGATTCATATGTCTACATGCATTTCTAAGTGGTGTTTTGAATGCACGAAGCGTCGCCTATGCATGCATACTCTGGCGCGTGGAGGGTGACGATACAACTACGTAGGACGCTAGATATCCAGAGGGAACCAAGTGCTTTCACTGGCACCCTCGAGACGCATCCACAACCACGAACTCGGCCTCACTCTTCCGCCGCTCCTTCCTTCTCACAGGCGCATGCACAGCAAGGGCAAAGCAACGCTTCCTCCGTACGCATGCACCCTCGCAGGCGTGGAGGGAAGTGTGAATGCATATCTCCGTATGAACGGATAGATAAATCGGTAGATAGGTAGATTGATAGATAGACGCACTCACTCCGCATCGCTTTGAAGGCAAATATAGACATAAAACATACATACACAGATATATGCATACACATACAAATTCAAAGACACACAGAGAGAAACTGCAAATACAGAGCTATACAACAGGAGTACGTAGACATTAAAAAACGTTTACGCATGTCCAGAGAGCTGAATACAAATAGTGTGCTATCCAAGGTATAAACATGGATATGTCAACTAATACATATACAAATATATATATATATATATATATATTATATGAATGTTACTCTACTGCAATGCAGAGAGGCATGTACGCAATTGCAACCGTCCTCTGGTGCATGCAAAGCGACAGCCGGACACAACATGTCAGTCCGAGTCAAGCGAACCGGGGCGTTGGGACAGCTAATTCACATTCGAGGATAGGGAACTTGAGAAACATTCAAAACATGAACACTAATACATGTGAACCTGAATAGCATAGATTTCACCTCAGTGCATACAAGTGAGTTTTCCGTTTGTACGAGAATCGATGTTCGGCATTGGGCTGTCCTCTGCGTGGTGAGCATACACTGGCGCGTTTACAGTCGGAAAAAGAAAAGTCGAATCACCTCTCGGCTCGTACACCGCTTCTCTGCCCTTGCAACTAGTTCTATTTGCTCCCAGCATACACCACCAAACGTTGAAGAAAGTAGCGGTTTTTCTTTCCGGCTGCGTCGACTCTCAGGGTGAAATCGAAGGTCCTCAGAAGCATTCTGACTTTCCATGGACCCACTGCGGACTTGGCGCCAGGCGAGCACCGGCGCATGTCTCTGCGATGCTCGCCGCAGAGAGAAATGGACTTCTGCGAAGCGGAAGAAGTCTTCCTCGACCTCCAGGATGCCGAGAGTGGGGCCGTTCTGAATCCGGCTCTGCCGCCGTTCCCTCTCTCCCTGCATGCAGATTTCAACTATGTCTCTCTCCTCCCAGCTCGGGGCATCAACTTCGGTCCCACCGAGAGCGGGAAGACGCACTCGCTGTGAGTGCCGCAGGAAGGCGGCCGAGAAAGAAGGCGAGCTTCCTGCAGTTCTCAGAAAACCAGTGTCTCTAATCTCCATCACCCAACACAGTCATTTATACATAAATATATGTATATATGTATATATATATATATATATATACGCATGTGCATGTGGGGTCCGTTAGTGCATGCACCAGCCATAATCGGCTACCTAGTATTGCGGGTGTGTAGCTGCGTTCCGTGTGGGATATGTCAATCCCCTCTCGCATGCACATCTGTACGTCGTTGATTTCCCTCCGTTCTTTGGGCCCGGGGAAAAACCTGAAAACAGACCTCATCTCCAACACTCTCTCCCCTCACAAAAACGTCCACTTTTTTTCATTACCCTACAGACATACGTACATGTACCAATATGTATATATGTATATTTATATAAGTGTACAAATGCATACCACTATTTCTCTAAATGTGTATTATGTACGAGTGCGGTGTGCCCATTCTACATCTCTGGAGAGCTGGAAACCTACCCGGAAGATTGGTATGTTTGCATTCGGTTAGTGTTTCGTCTGTCTGTGGCTTTGCGCAGGCAATTTGAAGTTCTCAACGACGGTCGATTTCCCTTTGAGTGGCTGCTGCAAGACGCAGACCAGCTGTCGCGGCTTTGCTCGGCAACCGTCGAGAATGCGGGGAAGGCTCTGACGGAGGCCGAGTCGCCGGTCCCCGCGCTCGGACCGTCGCCAAAGGAGACGCGCGCCAGAGCCGGCGATCGCAGCGGTGCCGCTGCGGGAGGCGCCTCCAAAGCTGGGGCGCCTGGGAAGTCGAGCAAATCGCCAGGAACTCGACAAATGAGTTCCTTTGCCCAGTGGGGGCCTTTCCGCCTCTCCCCCGTCAAAGGCCAGCTCGAACCGGGAGGCAAAGTGACAGTTGACGTCCAGTACAGCGCTCAGGGCGACGCTAACCACTCTCTCAAACTTGCTTTGCTGGTGAGAAAAAGTACTCAAATGCTCTCTGTCTACACACAGCCACCTAGTGCCGTGTTATACGCATGCATACACATATATTCATCAATATACATATATATATATATATATATATATATATATATATATGTATGCTCACATACACATCTATATTTGTATGAAGCAGTGCATATGTGTGCTTCAAAGAAGATATCGGATGTATACGAACGTATTCATAAGTGCATATTAAACAACTGCATTTCTGTTTCAAAAGGACCCCTCGGATTGTATCAGTACCTCCGTATACAACCATGTTTTGCTTGTATTAAAGGATAAACATTAAATCTTCTAATACCGCCTTTTCTTTCCGTTATAGATATCTGTTTTTTCGTTTATCTTTTGATTGAGGAAATGTGCGTATTTTATTAAAAGGTATTCAAAAAACAGAAGTGATGCGTGGTACGCTCAGTACGAGTGTACTGATCAGACCAGCATCTGCGTAGTTGGTTTCTCTCGCTCTTGATATTTTTCTCATTTCATTAGATTAGACTTACGCCTTCTTCATCCATGTGACGGCACTCTGTCGAGCTTGTGCGGATCTGAAAAGCTTTGGTTTTCCTCCAGAAAAGGACAAGGAGTCTTTAAAGTCAAATGGAGGCGCTGGCTATGTCTGGATGCGCATCGGCCTCGGTGTAAAGGCCGACGGGAGGAGACATATCGCGCTCTCTCCACAAGCTCAGACAAGCATCATCTGCCCACATGTCTGTGCTCTTTCCTGACGGCCTCTGGACTTTCTTCAGGTTCAAGGAGTGAAAGTCGAAAGGGGAGAAGAAGTCGTCATAAGCAACGTCGGGTGTCTCGGCGCTCTCACAGCCGAGGGAGGCGAAGGGACAGGAGACGCGAAAGGCGAGAAAGCATTACGCGAGGTTCTCTCTGGGTGCAGTGGGCCTCTCATCCCTGCAGCTGAATATATTATTCAAGCTCAAAGTTGCGTTCCAGCTATCGTAACCGACGTACGCAATCAAATACCAAACATATCTTCAAATACATATACATATATATATGAGTCGTTGGTCTGTCTAAATAGTGTTTTTATCGTATATAGAGGCAGGCCACTGCCTACACGATATAGATGCGGAGTTGATACTGTCCATAGATGTTTTATCCGTCATGTGTATTGCTCCTGTGTGTGTGTGTGTGTGTGGTTGCGTATGCCGTCTCGCGAAGTTGCATCCATAGGCACTCGATCTCTTCATGCATCTCCCCCCATATATGCACATCACAAATGTATGCATATGTATGTGGGAACATTTGGGACGCACAGCGTGGGGTCGTAGTCTGAATAGACTGGCTGAGGCTGGCGCGCGTCGTGTAACGCTCATGGAGTCAGTGGTGACGCAAGGTTCGAGACGCTCTCTTGTTCACTGTTCTGGGGTCTCGGTTGTCTCGCTGATGCAGCCTGAATGGGTATTTGAGGAACAGTTTCTTGTCTCGAACGCTGAAGAAGCAGCAGTCTGGAACGGCCTGAGAACCACCCCCATGTACCTTCTGGAGGAAAAGTGTCTCCTCTTCGGGTCGGTCACTCCCAACTCGGACGTGAACAAGGCAGGGATTCAGGCGCAGATTCGAATTGGAAATCCAAAGTCCGTCCCTGCAGCTGTCTCTCTCGAAATCAAGCTTTCCAAAGACACGGACAAAAGCCTGCTGGTCAGACGCATGAATGCACAAACCCGTCTCCACATGCATGCAGAGATCAGCACATCTGACGGACCCGAGTTTTCCACCCTGCCAATGCGGTTCTGGCAACGCCCCGATACACCCAGAGATATACATATATATATATATATATATATATATATATATATATGCATACATATACACCTACATCTGCGGGTACATATATATATATATATATATGTATATTCGTATGTGTATGAGTTTCTTTTTTTGCGGAAGGAGGAAGAGCACCACGAGCGGTGGTTGGGCATTGTCGTTTTTCTTGCATTCGCAGCTGTCAGTCGAGGCCGCGTGGTGAAAGGCAAAAAAGTCGAAAACGATGAATAAGATCAGCGAGATGTGCCTCCGTCGCGTTCTGCATGCAGCTGCATGCAGGTTGGAACCCATAGCGGCTAGCAATGTGTAGAGCCGTTTCTCTGTAGTTGACAGTGTGTGCGTGGGTCCGTGTGTGTGTGTGAATTGCTTGTTCGTGGCAGTTTTTGGACTCTCCGCCGTTGGTGTTTCCCTTCGTCCATCCGTTTTTCCAGGTTCCCTTTCGCAGTATCTCGCACTCTCCCTTGGAGTCGCTCTTCGACAGTCCACCCCCTCGTGCCGCCTCTCTGTTTCCTTCAGTCTCACATTCTCTCCTCTCTCCTCACGCTCGCCTCTTCTGTCTCCTTCTCCCCCCTGGTCTCGCAGACCACCGACTCCGAGTCCGTCTTCGAGGTGCAGCCGAAGCACTTGTCACTCGGCCCTCACGAGACGAAAACGGCCACCCTCACTTTTCACCCGTCTGCACTTCAGCGCTACGCCGCCGCGTTTCGTGCGTTTGTAAATCGCTCTGCAGCAGATGGCGGGAACGCCGCTCTCGCCTTCGACGTCAGGGGAGAAGGAACACTCCCCACAGTCTCTCTCGAGGTTGCGCCGTCCGACGCTGCAGGCTCAGCGCATGCCAGTGGTAAAGAGCACGAGAGAAAGGAAGCAGGACAGAAGCTGTGGCGCTGCCCGGTCGTAGGATAAGAGTTGTGGAGCCCACAGATCGACTGAAAGGCGAAAGACACAGTGGGCGTAGTTAACATCAGACGCAGACACGCAGACACAGTCTTCACTTCAAAAACGAAAACACTGTTGACTATGTGTGCCCTTCGAATGAGCCACGGAGGACAAGCAACGTTTCACAGGTTTTCGAGACGCAGAAAGTGCTTTCTCTCTGCAGCTGTTCTGGTCCTTCTGCAAGAGGCTTCACAGGCGTCGACTGCTTGCACAGAGAAGCCTAGAGCAGGTAGTCAGAGCTCATTAAACTGTACACAAGTAGATACACGCCCGGTACCTATTCGCCGGAAGGAGGTCCTACCCACAGCGCGTGTCGATTGTTTTTCGCTCTTGCGCTCGGTCTTGGTAAACAGGCGAGAAGAGCTTCTTCCCGTCTATTGCCATGGGCAAAGTCGCTGTGGGGACCACCGCCACGGCGGTTTGTCTGTTGAAAAACTACGGAACCATTGCGGCGACAGCGAGATGTGAGTGGCCCGCCGCCGATGGAATCACTGTCGAGCTGCCCCCTGCCGTAACTCTAAATCCCGGGGACTCCAAGACCTTTGCAGTAAGGGACGCACTCGCGGACTCAACGAAACAGAGGCCTTGGCAGTCAAGCGGTCACCTTCGAAACGAGGTTTTGCGACCGCTCTCGTTCTCGGGAATCACGGATTCTCTCTTGAACTCCAGAAGGAGTTCCGCCACTGTATCCATGAATATATATATATATATATATGTTCATCTAGAAGTCCACTAAAATATCCAATGCCGGTCAATATGTATACTGATATATACAAACAGGTGTGTACATATATGTATGTATGCAGTGGGCCCAAACACAATAGCATGAATGCGTTGTTAGACGTTATGTATGCACAGAAAAGGATTTTGGGTGAAGGCGTTGGTTCCCGAGAAAGCACTTTCGAGCGTTGTAGAAATGACCGAAAACTCGACGCGACAGCGACAGAAAACGCTTCGAAGCGTTGTGTGGCGCTGCACTCCGCATTTGCCTTTTGCCTCGGGTCGTTTTTCCTCAACGCAGGTTCACCTCGTTGCTCAAGCCCCAGGAGAGATCGACTCCAGTTTCCGTATTTACACGGTCTCTAATCCGTACGAGGATGTGACTTGTCGGGTGCGGGGAACGTGCTATTTGGAGGAGTGTCGCTGGTCGACCTCGCCGTCTAGGTCGTCGGGCCTCACGCCGCCCACCTGCCTCCAAGGCTCTCCTGGCCCACTGAACGCAACCAGTGGCGTCCGCGGCTCACCCTCAGCTGCCGCCGGAACGGGTGTGTCTCTGGGCGAGAGGACAGCTGTCTCCTTCGACGCGGCGCTGTCCCCTCGGCTACCCGAAAGACAAGGCGACCAGCCGGCGTCTACCGTGGACTTCGGCGATGTAGCCCCTGACGACCGAGTAAGCAGAACGCTGTTCTTCGAGAATACGACGGACAGCTTCATGAAGTTCGAAGTTGTCTCGCCGCTGCCTCCAGATCTCAGAAAGGTGCTTCAGATCTCGCCCATCGCAGGCTTCTTGGCGCCTCGAGGCGCCCAGGAAGTCACACTCGTCTTCACCTCCAAGGAGCCGGTAGCTGTCTCCGCTGTGTGTGTGCCCTGTCGGGCCTGGCGCCTCAAGGCTTCGAGTTCCACAGCCGCGGCTGCGGTCGCGAAGACCAAGTCGCGCGCCAAGTCGGCCGCTTCGGTCCAGGATTCGGAGGGAATCGAAGAACACGACGGCCAGTTTTATCAGATGGAAAATGGAAGAGAAATCGACCTGCCGCTCTTCATTTCAGCAAGATGCGACACACGCCAGTGTGAACTGGAGTGCCAGGACATTGTATTTGAAAGCACAATGATGTTCAAGTCCAAGGAATTCGTCTTCACTCTTGTAAGCGTCGAAAACCGGTAGCACTTCACAAGCGCGATTGTCTCCCCGGTAGTACCAATCCGAGAGAGGTAGCGACTAGTGCCAGTAGCCATCTGAGATGATCAATAGAATTCCAGTCAGGAGTTACATAGCCTAACTCCAGTTTTAGCATTCCTGGAATACCCAGCTGGGGAGGGTGAACGAACAACTTTGAGGGAACTACAACGCAAAAGAAAACGACACAAGACGCCTACCCCACGCCACCACGGTGAAGTGACTTGCCCGCGGACGAAGACTCCCTATAGAATGCGAAGAATCGACCTGCAGACACGACCTACCACGCATTCACTGACTCCCCTTCGAATCGTGATTGGCTGACGAATTAACGCTCAGATAATCAATGCTCGAGCTCCAGATACGATCCAGGTGTCTGTCTCTAACGAGGCGGGAAGAGTACCTTATCCCTCATGAAGATATATATATATATATATATGACCCTTTGCCGCTTCAATGCCAGTTCTACTGTAAGCGCGATGTATGAAGCATTGTGAGTACAAGTATTAGCAGCGAGGGAAGATCGAAAGAGGCTTTTATGTAGCCTGCAAATGCCTAGAATGTGACATGCTCGGGTATATGCATAGTGTGTCCTGTTGGAAGCCAGAGTGCAGATGAAGACATCGACATCCGTTGCACGATTTTTGCGTTGTTTCTCAAGGGAAGCAGAAAGCGTTTTTTTCTCGATCTTCTCGCGAGTAATCGAATGCAAGATCGCGAGTAACTGAATGCAAGATAGCACCTGTTGGCCTCTTCTTCTACAGGAATTCCAGGCCTCTCCCCTCTTAGAGCTTTTTCTTCTTTCCTATCTCACAGATGTCTCCCTTGTTTCGCCTCCCATGCTCGTTGCCCCTCCGCTCTTCTCGGAGGCTCTCCATCCGTCCTTGTTCCGCAAGAGCTTTCTTCCTTTTATCTCTCTGGCCCTCCAGACAAATCCAGCGAAGGTGACTCTCCCGTTCGAGTTCCGGTGGGAAGACACGGACGCGTTGCTGGACAATCCCTCGTTTTACGTTCTGTCTCCTTCGAAGGGCGTGGTGCCTCCCTCCTCAAAGATGGTAGGCCGGCATGTTTTTTTCGACGAACATGCGGAAGCAAAGAGGCAATAGGAGGACCTCTGCCGGGGCTCTCTGCTTCCCCCGTCCCTTTCGTTTTTTCTCGGCACTGCTTTTTCCCTGGTCGGCCTCGCGAGGCCTCTCCCTTGCACGTTGTTATGTCCTTCACGCGGCACCGCTTCACTCACAGCAACTCGCCTCTGCGTCGCCTTGCCTGTTTCCCCACACCCATAGTTCCTTGCCACGGTGAGGCGAGAACCTCTGCTAAACAGCTGGACACTGTCTGGGGTGGAGGACCGCCTGACGCGTCCTCCCGATCCCGACCTCCAGCCGGCGGAGTGTTCAAAGCGGCGTCGCGGTTCGTCAGTGTATCTCGGCGGCTCGAACCTCGCCAGTCACAGAGACCGAGACGGCGGATTGAGAGGGATCTGCGTGGCGGCGTCCATGCCGCTACGGCTGGAAGCTGAGACCCATCTGGACCGCGCAGTGGAGAAACCAGACAGAAGACGATGCGCTTCCACATGGGCTGTCTCTGGCTCGTCACTCCTATCTGTCTCTACACACACCCGCGCTCGAGTTTGGACCGTTCCGTGTCTCCTCGCAACCGGCGATACCTCGAGCGTAAAGCGCGACGCTGTAAAGAGGAGCGAGTCTCACCAAAATGGACTTCCTCTCCTTCTGGTCCTCAGACTTTCGCCTTCCTTGTCTTTTCTTCTGTCAAAATCCGGACAGGACATCTCCCTCGAGTTCACTCCCACGGAACTTGCTGTCTTCAAACGCTTCCTAGTCTGCTCCTTCCCTTCGCTGCCCTATGGAGAGGAAACAAGAAAAATGACCGTCGACGCCACAGCCGTCAGACCCATCTGCCACTTCGACTTGCCGCCGTCGGACTACCGAGACAGGCGCGAGCAGACGAACCTCCCCGCTCTCGACCCCAAGATACAGGTAGCGATCAATCAGGAGAATCCGGGGAAAAGCGGCATCTAACGAAGGGAAAAACAAAGCGAGACAGAGCGAACCGATATTCTGAGAAGTGGACAAACCGGCTTGCTATCTCAAAGCCTATATATATATATATATGGCTATAGAGAAGGACAAATAGATATATAGATATAAGAATGGATGGATGCATGTCTCTAATAAGTACCTCTTTCCTTATATCTATACAGGTAGCATACGTGCTCTCATATATATATATATATATATATATGAAGATGCTTGAGACCGCAACAAGGCTGGCATTTCTGTAACATGTTTTTTGGATGTCTGGTCTGCTTCTTGTCGCATTCTTCTGCTTTATTTGTCCCTTGGCAGCCTTTCCAGCTTTTTTCACATCTTGCTAGTTCCGTGATTCTTCGAATGGCACTTTTCACCTTGGCCGAAGGAGAGTTGAAACCTGGTACACAGTGGTTCTGTAAAACCGGACTTTCCACGACTCCTCCAGGAGTCTTGGGGCAGCGCCAGCGGCTTCGCCAGGTGCTCCTCAGTGTCCTTTCTCCCTTTCGCTGAAGGAGACAGGGACTTTTTATAGAAGCCTCGGAACCCAGCGTGGTAACCCGTGATTGGGCGTTTGCCTCCGTCGTGTCCGTCGTCTTCCTTCCCTGTCTTCGCGCAGGTCGTCGAAATCGTGAGCGTCGGCATTGGAGTAAAAAACACGAAGAGGTTCTTCGTCCTCAATCCCTCGTCGTCGGATCTGGACTTTGAGTGGGAGCCCCTTTCTTCGGACTCTGCTCCTCACTCTCTCAAGGCGGACGCAGGAGGACTGGCTTCCTCTCAGGCCTGCAGGGACAGAGTCGCCTCTGCCCGCTGCGCCTCACCGGGTGCTGGAACTCCTCGGAGGACTGGGTTCCTCCCTCCAGTCGAAGGAGTTCGCTGTGTGAATCTTCGCGGGCGAATTGCAGCTGGGAGAAAAACCGAAGTCGTTCTTGAGTTCCTCCCCAACAAACCAAAGACGCAAGAACGCCTCTGGAAGTTCTGCATCCCGAGTAAGAAGAAAGCGAGTGTACCAGTCCCCGCTGCTACATGCCTGCACACATCGCCACACACAGCTGAAGCGATGCTTTTCCTCCTCAGAGAAATATTCACACCCTCATATCTTTGCGTATACAATATGTACGTGAATGCATATGTAGATTTGTGATTGATGTAGAATTAAGGCATTTGCCTAGTTGATGGTACTTGGCTGTGTCGTTCCTTTTGCAAAGAACTTGGAACACTTGGTTTCTTCAGTGTCGCCTCAGAGAACTTCAGGGTCTCGGGTGTAGGGCCATCTGGCGTCGAACCAGTGCGGCCATGCCTGCGTTGTGTCGCCCGTGGGATGTTGCCGGTTGCTGCGAAAATATGTCGGTTGCTTGTGGCCTTCGCTGTCGGTGTCAGGCAGAAAGCTCGAACAGCTTTTTCTCTTTGTGGGCCGCGTCAAAGAGCCGCATGTCGCGCTGGATTGCTCGTCCGTATGCTTCAACCCTGTCCTTCTTGGAGGCAAAGTCGAAGAAGTCGTCAACATCCACAATAAGGAAGATATCCCTCTGTCGTTCGCTTTCTCTCGGTAAGTGCAGAGCGTGGTCCGGGCACTCTGGGCGCTCTCTTGGCGGGACGTTGTGCATGCAGAGGTTGCATGCTAACTAGGTACTCGGAACTTGACAAGCTTTACAGTCTCTGAACAAACAACGCAGCACCGTCTTTAGACCGGTCGGAGCAGATACGCTGTGACACCCTCCAAACAGCGCCGGCATGAAGAACACACAACCGAGTCACCTCTCAATCCCAAGATGCAAATGCAGAGGATTTTCTCAGAAGACCTGCGAAAGCAACCGCTTCGACGGCCAGTCAATGTCCTCTCTCTGGACACGCATCCGTGAATTGACTCAACAACCTTCCTTAAACAGATGCCTACACTGTTGCAGATAAACAGTACATTGTTCTCCAGAAAGTGTGCTCTATGCATGGGCATACAGATACATGTGTCTAGCTACATACCTATACCTATATATATGTATATATATATATATATATATGTGTGTGTATGTATGTTTCGGCACCTTTTTCTCCGACCTTTTCTGACCTGCCGAGGTTGAGTGATTGGTTTCGAGTTTTCTCCGTGAGGTTGCGTGGACGAGTCCACAGATGCGCCCACGTGATCGTGGACGCCTGCATGTGTTTCCGTCTGTCATCCGCTTTCACTTTTTCTCAGGAAACAAGCCGAGTCCGAAAAAAGTCCTTTGCCTCCGTGTCTCGTCGTCTCCCCGAGGCACGGAGTGCTTCCTCCGAACTCCGTGACGCCGGTGCGTCTGAGGTTCAAGCCGGAAGACGAGAAACCTTTCAAGTGCAGTCTTCTCTGTCGAGTTCGACAAAAGGTCCGACCCCTCTCGCTCGGTGTCAGAGGCGCTGGGTACTCTGTCAAGCACAGCATGGTGCTTCTGAACGAAGGTACGAATTCGCCTCTTTCCATCTGCAGAAATGCCTCTCATCAACTGCTCGTGGTACGACGCGCCACCGAGGCTCCGAACGACCTACACACACCCTAAAAGGTTACACATATATACACATACACGCACCTATATATATATATATATATATATATATATATATATATGAATCGGTGCAGAGATGTATAGATTCATTGGTAGATACAAAGTGACGTGGATACATCTGTGGGACGAGGAGCAGAATTGTGTGCAAATTGGTGACGCGTGAGTCGGGAGAGGTTCCGTCGGTGGTGGGCTCAGACGGAGTTTCCCTTCAGGGTCGGCAAGAGGATATCGGTTTCTTCTTCCACGCGTAGACGCGAGATCGAATTCGGCCCCAGAACCTCTCCACAGTCTTGTCTGTTTTTTTGGCGCTTCTTTCCAGATGGGAGTATACGGCAATTTGCCTCAGGATCGCAAAGTGCGTCTCTGCTGGACTTTGGACCTCTGTTGCTCGGACAGACGCGTCGTTACCTTCTTCAGTTGCAAAATGCTGGATCTTTCGACTTCCGCTTCCACTGGAGTATTCAGAGTGTCAGCACCGTCTCCTGCTCTCCCAGTCTCTCTGTCTCCCCCACAGAAGGTGAGATGAATGTCAAAGGGTGGATCTGAACCTTCCCCTCTACAACGATCGCCTTTCTGCAGAGATCTCCTGCCACACCCAACAGGGCATCTCCACGGGCACAAGCACACTGCTCACCAAGTCGTCCAAACACAGTTATATATGTACGTATATGAATATATATATATATTTGTATATATTTAAGTGGATATAGGCAGGTATAAGTAGGCGGACAGAGAGGTAGACAGCTTGACGTGGAATTTGAGAGATAGATACACAGACTGATAGACAGACAGACTGGTTGACGTAGATAGAGAGAGTGAAGTAGATCGACACACACATATCGAGATCCTGATGTAAGTACACACGAAGATATATATATATATATGTAGTTGACTGGATGTTGCTCGATCGGTAGAATGACAAAGAGATGGCATATACAGGTGACTGGACAGATGGCCTTTTGAAAGGTAGACATACCAATGCGACGTCTTTCTCGATTTTCTGTCTGCTTTCGTGCGATGTCCTCTTTTCGACTGTATGTTCGCCATTTGTGGTTGCGTCGGTTCTTCTCGCCTTGCGCCAGGCGTGGTTGAGACGGGAAGGAACTGCGAGGTGACACTGACATACGCGCCGGCAGAGATCAGCAAGCACGAAGAGTATCTGCTTCTTTGCTCCATCAGTGGAAGCGATCCGTATCGCATCCGAGCACAAGGTTCTTGCTCTTCTCCAAAGGTGTCTTTCTCCTTTTCTAGCCACGACTTCGGCGCCTTTGTGCTTCCACCTTCTCTGTTCCCGGACCTGGGCAGCGTCGTCGCGCTGTCGTCGCCCAGTTCTGGCGGCAGCGCTATCAGCGACCGTGTGGAGTTGAAAATCACGAACTTAGATCCTCACCACGACTGCTTTATTTCCACACCCTTCGAAAAAAGCAACGTCCTTGACGTCCAACTCGTCCCGTGCAGCATCGGTCCCGGGGAGAAGATTTCAGTCACCCTGGTTTTTGCGCCGAAGCAAGCGAAGAACTACAGATTCAAAATCCCCTTTTCCATCAACGACCGAACCACAGCGCATGTCACTGTCACAGGCAAAGGCATTCCCGCTAGGTAGAGAACGCCCTCTTATTTGATATGAGTGTTTTTCCTCTAAACAGCTGGTCCTCTGCATCGACTAAAAGTCACTATCCACACAGGCGCGCGTGCATTTCCTGTCGAGCGGGGACACGACAGCACAGTGAAGAAGATCTGAGATTGTCGACTTCTGAATTCACCTGCATTTGCACCGACGGACGCCTCTATGAATACTTTTGGGGAGACTTGAATCAATCACATAAGCGAATCAACTGCTAGAGTCTCCCAGTTAATCGGCATGTACACTCAGATCTACAAATATCCATGAATATATATATATATATATATATATATATATATAACTTGTTCTTTAGAGCGAGAAGTAGATGTTCAGAAGCTGTCACATTTTCGTTGTTGATAATGATTTGCTCATTTGTGTAGGAAGCCTAAAGTTAAGCCGTGAACTGGCACGAAAGCCACAGCCTTGTAAACACACATGCATCGAGACCCGCCGTACGCACATGTTGATGCACTCAGACATGGAAACATACGCATATACACATATATCCACATATTCATATATATATATATATATGTAACAGACGCGAATTTTGGTTTTCTTGTTGAGCTGAGTTCTTTTGTGTTGTGTTTAGACTGGAGCTTTCGCCTTCATCAGACGAGATTCGCTTTGCGCCGTTAATCAAAGGGGAGTCTGCTGTCAAGCACGTGCGTATCGTCAACCGGACGGAGGCGAGTCTGGAGTTTTTCCTTCCAGCTTCTCCGAATTTGAGGTGTGTAGCAACTTTAGAATTTCTTTCGATTCAAGGACCGCTGCATGCACTTGTCCCTTTGTGGACTCCGAAAGGGCGCCCTCTCGGACCTCGAAGGTCCAACTAAAGAAGGCGCGAGCCTCAGATGAGAGAACCGTCACGACATCCCACGGAGCGTAGAGACACAGACCTCCAGGGTGCGACTGGCGCCTTCAACGTGTGCTTCGCCTTTTCACGATGCTGGTCCGCTGGATGTTGTGTCCTGATGTTCGGTGGTGGGGGCGCGTTTCCTGTTTAGACAAGTGAAGCAGTTAAGCGTCTCCCATGCTTCTATGGAAATGCAGAGTTCTCTTTCAGGGTCGGTCGCACCCTTTGAATGTGGGGAGATGAGACGCGAAACGATTATAATACAGCACACGAAAGGCAAATGAAAAGTGGAACGCAAAGAACCGCCTGCGACCCTGCATCGAAACATGTTTCCGATTGCCAGCTTCGGATTTATGTGGCGACTTGGCTCGGTGTCAGCTCTCGCGGAATCAGCTGGAAGCCGCTGTCCTCGGAAACGAAACCGTTCTCGCTTCACCCTCGCCAAGAACTGCCGTTGGAAGTGTCGTTCAAACCCGCCTTGTCGATTCCGGAGTTTTCTCTTCCTCTTTTTGCCGAATGTCTGGTGAAGCGAGGAGGTCTGACGTATCGCTTTCCTTCTCTTCTCTGTCACATCGCCGCCAAGTCGTTCGAAACCGAGGTGAGACTCTTCTTTCGCTTTTTCTCTGTCGCCGATTTGGCCTCGCTTTTGAGGCTCTTCCCCCCTCCCTTTTTTCTCCCGGGACGGCGCAAGCAGGTGTCGTCCTTTGAGATAGTTAAATTTCTAGTGGGTCGTCACCCCTCTTTTAAAATGTATCAACATGGAGAGTCCTACGCATTTTGAGTTGAAGTTTTGAATCACTTGCAACATCAGAATCTGCTTCGTTCTGTGACTCCACTACCATCATGTGAGAGCTCCGTCGTCGGATGGGACGTGGACGGAATCGCCCAGTTCAGTTCCATAGGTTAATAGAGCACTGCACAGCGATCGTGTGCGTATGTCTCGGTACTCAAGCTCGAGTCGGCGCAGCTGTTTAGAAGAACAAGGGTAGAATACATGCATCTACCACACGTGTGGACTAGATATACATACAAACACAATCATGTATGTATATATATATATATATATATGTGTTTGCGGCGAGTTGTTCGTGCAAAGCCGGCATTGAGACGGTGAAGATCGTGGCGACTCCGCGTTCGTTTTTGTTCTTTTCGGGTTGATTCTGGGTGGATAGTGAATCGTGTTGGAGATCGTTTTCTGTGTTTCGCTTCCGGGCCTCGGATTCCCGTAGGTGCGCTTGAGTCAGCCGTCGCTAGCATTCGGACCAATTGTGGTGAATTCTTGGGCAACGCAAATCGTGAAGCTGACCAATATCGGGGAACTCTTCATGCATTTCAAGTTCAAGACTTCCACGAAATACTCGCAAATGGTTTCCCTCTCTCCCTCCGAGGGTCTTCTGCATCCCCACGCCGACGTCCCTATCGAGGTCACCTTCCGACCCACAGAAGTGAGAACTTATCTGGCTCGGGGAACGTCCAAAACCTACATCACATTTGTGTTCGGATAAGTGCATATGTGGACACGAAGCGACTCGACGTTTCACGGGTCGTTTCGGCTACAGTTCCGACTTTCGCATCTCGAGTTTAAACGTTACAAAACAACCATACGACCACGAACGTGGCAGCTAATGCCTTTAGGTCAGTTCGTATAGAGACAAAAAACCAGCCGCACGACTTCTTTACCAAATTCGGTGTCTCGCGGTTTCTCGTGGTAAACACGTCAGCGAGAAGGATTCGTCATCGACATGTCAACAGCGGAGAAGCGACGAATCTGCTGTTTTTACGAATGGCAAGAAAGCTGCTCGACCCTTACACGTATGAAGTTGTTCTACATTTTTCAGAGCTTCTTCGCGGTGCTTCGGGAGTACGCACACGTAGCGATGTAAACCATCTATCGTTTCCTTATAGGGTTTATACACAACCGAAGGACACTGTGTCTCAAGGAGCAGAGACGGTCTCTTTGTGGGCCGAGTCTTGTCGATACCTCTCACATCTGTCCCCCGCTCGCGTGGTTCTTTTAATGGCGGGGCTCGAATCCTCTCTAGACGGGGTATTCTATGCACGCGCGGCAACGGTCTGAAGAACGGGATTAAAGGTGGAATACCTGCGGTAGTCGTATTCGCTTCAGCTACTTTTTTATTCGGGGGCTGCTGCAAGGTTCGCACGCCCAGGAGCGAAATGTTGTAGAAACATCACCATGCATGGTACTCTATTGCCGGCGAAATCGCACCATGTCGTGAGACATCAAATAGATAAACATTCCTCAGAAGCTAACCGTAAGTTTGACAGAGCGGCATCACCTGAAAAATGAAGCGCGCAGGACAACTTGCGAAAGCCACTCCAGTGCTCTCTGCGTAGATCGACACAGTGTGCGCTGTTTCGAAACGCGTTTATCACCAGACGCTCAACTGAACTACCCTTGACAAAAAGTAAACCGACCATCCTGAAACATATATATATATATACTTATGTTTATGCATAAATAGGTAGATAAAAGTGTATAATTGCGGATTAACGAAACCGAGGATTCTCACTCGGTCACGTGAACCAGGGGGTTTCGCATGAGTCGGCGATGGTCGATTGCTCAGCCTCATCCTTTTAGAGATCAACGAGTCCGTTTCCAGCTCCGGCGTTCTGCGCCTCGCTTCTTGGGTTCGGCCCCGCTCTCTCGCCTTCAGGTGACGCAGAAACGAATTGTCGTTGATGATATCATTTGCCTGATCAAGGCCTCTGGCGCCTCCGCCAGCAACGTGGAGACGTCCTCTCTTTCGCTCACAGTGACTGGGCAAGGTGTCGCGCAGCCGAGCGATTCTGTCCAGACGCTGCAGTTTTCGACGGCGGTGCGCACGCAGCAGACAAAGACTTTCCAGGTGAAAAATTCAAAAAAGTACGACTGGAGTACCACGCCGCTTGTCGCCTGCGAGAGTCCGAAAGACGCCATGTACTTCTTGTGCTCGCCTAGCGGAAGAGTCACGATTCCTGCAAATCAAAAGGTAACTTTCCAAGTGACCTACAGTCCGCTGACCATGACCCGCGCCAGCTCGTCTGTGCGCGAGGGAACTCTCAGTGCGGAGGAGGTGGACGGCGTGAACAGAAAAGAGCAAAGAGAAAGAGGCGACGGCGCCTGTAATGGGCATCTGGCGGACAAGGACAACCACCCCCGGCTGCCGCTGTTTCATGCGGCATCGGTCTTCATCCCCCTACCCGACGGGGAAGCAGCCACATGCAGGTCAGCTCCTGGATCTGGAAAAAGAAAAGAAAACGTGCGAGGACCGAGAACGCTGGCGGACTGGTGTTTTGATGTCTCTCGTCTATCTGGCGTTGAGGAAATCGACAAGGAGGGAGACACGCATCTGCAAACACGACTGGAATGTCGGATAAGAGTTTTTGCAAATGTCTACGCTGCGTCACGCGGACTTGGCTGGGCGTACAGCTGTATGAACCACGATGGAGGTGCACACATGCCTATGGAGATATTCTGTTAGTCAAGTCATGCGTTTGCGCTGCGAAATCGTCTTTTCTGAGTGGCGTGGTGTCCACATTCGTGTGCTCCGATCTTTTCACGATACAATGACGGAGACACGAAGTTGGTCGACTTGAGTGCAGTGACGAAGTCCTAGAGATGACCCCGCGTCTGTAGTCGACCCAGCCCCTACCGTCGGCACATTAGTAAAGAACGCAAAAAGTAGCACGTTAAAATATAAATCTGTAAATATGTGCATTCATGCTTGACCTAAGATGAGGAGGCACCTATGGAACAGGTTGAGCTCCGAATTTTTCTTCGAGGTCGCAACACGTTCGCAGTGCGGTGCATTGGTTGTCAGAGAGCACGACCCACGGCGAGGGTCGGTCAGCCTCTGAATAAGTCCAGTGTGGAGTGCATCTCCCTCGTCTCGCGTAGATGAGAATTTCCCTTGAGACGCCTTCTCTAACGCGTCCCAACGCCCTCAGCCGAGGCACCTTCGTCTCACTTCCATACGTTTCTGCTCCTGCTCAGATATGTGCTCAAACGCACAACTGGGTGCTCAGAAGGAAAAGTGAATATGTGACCACGCCGACAGAGATATCCGTTTGACAGGCAGACGTACACACATAACCTCTTCTCTACACAGCAAACTGGCGAGTTACGCATCCACGAAGAAATCTACACACACACTTAAATGCGCATGTTTATGTATATGTATACGTGCATGTGCATGCATACGTGTGTCTGTATACAATTGGAGTCAGCCGCGGGATGTAGGTTGGTTTCCTGTGGCGTTTGCATTGCGGTGTTAAACCCTCTGTGTGCATTCGCTCTCTACGGCTACTCGCGTGGGTGCAAGTCTGTGTTTGCATGACTTTCGTCTCCCGAGAAGTCGCACTCGCCTGGCCTTGGCCTCCAATTCAACCTGCAGATTCATCGGCCAAGCCACCGAACCGACAGTGGAGCAAGTGGTTGACGCATCAATCGTCTGTCGCGAGAAGCAGATTCAGGCGATAAAAATCCGGAATTGGATTCCTGTAAAACAGAAGTTCGACGTCGCCTACACAATCACTCAGTGCACAGGCGATACGCCTCCGCAGATTCAGGTAGAAGGCGGAAGAGGGCAAGGGCTGTGTGTGCATCAGTCAGTTTGCCATTCTAGGCGACATCAGCTGGCCCATCCAAAACCAGTGGTTTGTTGGTATTTATGTCATCTCTGATTAATCTAGGTTTTCTTTCTGCCTCACACATCTTGTCACGTTGACTTGTGCTTCGATTCCATGTGCCGTAGCACCCTGTGCTACGGTTTCTATTGCTTCTATTTCCTTGCAATCGCCCGCATGTTCTCTTCCCTCTCCTCGCGCACACCCGTACCCGTTGCCTGTGTCTTGGCTTCCTCGCATGTGTGCGTGGTTGCTTCACCCTCGCTTTTCCACATGTTCGTGCCGTTTCCTTCCGGAGACTCTTCCACGATCCCTTCTCTCCGTAAAGCCTCGTCTCGTTCGCCTCAGGCCCCTGACCGATTCGAGTTGCCTGCGTCTCAAGCGCGCGAATACCGGTTTCTCGCCTCAGCTTTCAAGCCGTGTGCCGCGGTTGTCCAGTTTCGTTTTACGAGTCGAGAAAAAGCAGATTTCTACCTCGCTGAGGCGCGGCTGACTTTCACGGATCCCGAGACGGTGGGGACGATCGCTCTCGAGACGACTGTGCGGCAG
This sequence comes from Toxoplasma gondii ME49, assembly GCF_000006565.2. Taxonomy (NCBI): domain Eukaryota; phylum Apicomplexa; class Conoidasida; order Eucoccidiorida; family Sarcocystidae; genus Toxoplasma; species Toxoplasma gondii. The sequence goes on from NC_031474.1 coordinate 891,163, forward strand.
CTCGCGAAAACCAAGGTGTTGGTCGAAAACCCATCCACGAGAAAAGCCGTCTTCCAGTGTCAAAGCAACGTGGCCGACGTCTGCTTCTCGCCGTCGCCACTCGAGGTTCCGCCGGGGGCGACCGGTGCGTTGGAAGTCTCGCTGCGTGCGAACGTCTCCGGGGCGGGTGAGGGAACAATCGTCCTCACCAGTGACGAACTGGGCACCTACAAGTACCTGCTAAAGTACTCTGTGTCTGCTGGTGAAATCGAGAAACACGCCACGTTCAGCGCCCCGCTGGGGAAGGAAGTTTCCGAGACTCTCCGGTTTCTCCACTTCGCCAAGAAACCGACGACTTACCTCGCGACGATCGACTTTGCCCCCGACGAGACGCGCGGAGGCGGCCGCAGCAAAGCGAGTGGGAGCGTGGAGAACTTTTTCCTAGAAAACAAAAGTGTCGCGGTTTCTGGAGATGTGGAGAACAGAGGCACCGAGTTCGCCGTCGGCGTCCGGTTCGCGCCGTCCAAACTTGCAGAAACGAAGGCGACGCTCGTTCTGCGGAGCGCCGAAGGATTCGAATACAAGGTCAGAGAAGGGAAATAGTTGAGCTTTTTTGAAGGAACGGGGAACCGAATCAAATGATGAACACCACTGGATCTACAGGACGGCCGGTCGACACCGAGGCTGGATGAAACGCAGAGAAACTCCACCTGCGAAAAAAAGGGAAGGGGTTCGCGCTTCGACAGCGCATGTATGCACCTGCATGTTCGTGGCGGCTTCTTTGACTTCTGCCACAGTTCACATGCGTGCGTGTGATGACGCGCGACTCGATGGATCAGTCGACCAGATGAACGTACAGAAAATCGACCGCTCTCGTCGCCTCCTGTCCTCACATTGATGTCCACTCGCACGCGGACGGTCAGAGAGAGAGAACAGAGAGAGCGAAAAAACAAGGGGAGAATCGCAACAGCGAAGAGAGGGAGAAATTAGAAAGAGGCGAGATGCAGTGGATATCTGCAGAGAGAGGCAAATACAGAAGGGCGAGACGAAGGTGAAAATCGACATAGAAAGGCGGAGACACTCACAGTCGGAGAGACAGATGTGCGAGAGAAAAGGCGGACACCCTGATATTGAGTGTAAGAGACACGGGAAGAACCTCGACGGAAGCGCTGTTTTGATGAAGTGGTGTCCTCGGAAAAAACTCTGAAAATACTCTGACATTTTCATGAAAGTATGTAAAACGCGCTAAGCTTTGTCGGCACCTCTCAGGCTCTTCTCATTGGTCGAGCGCAACCGCCGCAACCGCAAGGCCCGTTTCGCCTGGGGAAGGGAAAATGCATCAACATCGACTTCAGGAATCCCTTTGAAACACAGACGGAATTCAGTCTCCAAGTAAGCATATAAATATATATATATATATAAATATACATACTAATACCTATATTACGTACGCGTGAACAATATTGACACGTTCGCAGACCCGAACATGGTCAAAAACAAATCTGTGATACTGCAGCAGGGTGTGTAAATATTTGGGGAAACGCGTTTCGTAGGAAGGTGGACCTAAGTGGATACGTTGCCACTCCTTCGTTCGTTGAAAGACTGCGCATGGGTCTCCTCGCCTAACTGACGTCCAGCCGAACGGCATGCGAGCGCTTCGCTCCGAAGGTCGCAAGTCTTTTTTCTACCAAAGCGGTTTCTGTAACTGGAAAATCCTCTCTCTGTCCTTCGCGGCGCCAGGTCGACCGGCCGTGTTTCTCTGTGGAGAAGAAAGTGGTGAAACTCGAGGCAAGGAAATCGACTACGATCAGCGTTCAGGTGAAGCCCGACGCGCGCGATGCAGGTGAGGAACTGCCGAAGATAATTCGCTCGACATCCCTGGAGGACATACCGAGGAAAGCCTCGTTCCGTGTGGTGGCGCGCGCCCGCTCTTCACTCTCGCGGGAGAGACTACACTCGTCAGACTTCTGTGGAAAAAGAAGTCGTCTGTGATCATTTCTCGTTTCTCTCTGGGCGTGAAAGGCGAAGCGGCCTTTTAGCGGCTAGGCTGAGTCCGTGTCGCGTTTGACAGAAACGAAGCATGTGAGGCAGGCGACCCCCGAGAGAGCGACGGGGGGTCCTGGAGGGTCTCGTTTTCCAGTCTGGGTGTGCGAGGAGTGAGCGTCCGTCGGCAACTGGAGGTTTCTGCCGCCTGTGCGAGCTCGCACTCCAGTTGCCACAGCGGCTTGCGTCTTCCTGTCTCGTTCGCTTCTCTTTTCTGTGGGTGTCAGTCCGTGGCGAGAGCAGGTCGGGGCTCACGGGGGTTCCACAGGGTGCGCCGCAGGCGTCCTGTTTCCGGCTCTGAAGTTCTGCTAGCTCATCAAACACTCGGCAACTATCCGCCAGTGCTGAGCTCGCCGGGGAAAACTGGATACAGCTTGTCTGATGCAATCCCTCGCCTTTCTGCGATATTCGTCTGCGTTTTCACACAGGACGCCTCATCGTCACTGCCGACGGCATCCCTCCGTGGATCTTCTACCTCAAGGCTGACTAGGCTTCAACTGCCGTGAAGATCAAAATTACAGGCGTTACCTCAACGACAAGCAGACAAACACCAAGACACAGAAAACAGCCATGAGCAAACAAACACGTTGCCCTTTCATACGAATCTCTCTCTCTACACATATACACCCCTATTGGCCTGACGCCCTTTTTTCACGATCCAGTTTCAGTCCTGGCACGGAGTTCGTTCCTCTGTGGACTTCCGTTTTTCATCGCACGCGTCCTCCGTTTCCAGGAGACCGGCTTGACCACCTCCGGCGTCGCAAGCGCATCGCGCCAACCTTTTCTTGAACTGAAAAGCCTTCTTCAGCTGCTTCTGCACATGCGACTCACTGGTCGTCGTGGGCGCAGACTCGACACTCGCTCTCCACGGCCTCGCATCCCACACTTTCACCTAGAACATCAAAACGCCCGAATTCTCCCGAATAGCCGACTGGTACCCGCGACCGGCTTCTCTCCAAGAGAGCTTCCACCTGGAGATCCTCTCCGCATGTGTCACAGCGCGCGGGCAAAGGGCCTGGAGAAATGAAGAAAAAACACAACCCACACGCACTCGAAAAGAGAAGTCGAGCACAAACGACAGAAAACATCCAGCACAAACAGAAGATAAACCAAGCGAAAATGGATTCCGATGGAGTAAAGGAAAACAGGAGACAGCGCAAGCTAGAAACAGGCTGTCGACGAGAAAAGAAAAGGACTCTTGTGGAGACGAGAGGGAGGAAAGAAAATACGAACCTGGCCTCTTCAGCCCCGCATGATAGGCTCGCGAATGCCACAGCCTGTCAAGTTGAGGTTTCGAGTTCTGCATCGCAGCGTGTTTGTTCGCAACGAGCATCCCTCGTTTGCTGTCGAGACCCCTCGCCAGTCCTGCACACTCCCTCCGACGTCACTGGAGTGAAACCGTGAAGCAATTAGCTAGACAGGAGGAGAGCAGTGAATAGCATGTTGAAAAGAAGGAGTGCGAAAGGCTGTAAAAAATGCCGAGAAGGGCACACGAGGGCGCCGGTAACCAAGAACGGTAGAGAAGCGAGGGGAGACACCGACAAGGACATCAGACGGCTCATTTCACCAATATTCGCGGCTGCGTCAGCTGGACGTCGTCTCTTCGCGTCTCTTATCCAAAGTCGGATGCAGAGCTTGATACTTTCATTCCACGTAGAGACACAAAACACGGCCTGTGTCAGATCCCCTGCTTAGGTTTGCCGCGTGAAACGAAGACCTTGAAGGTCCTGTCCCTTGCCTCCCGTGCAAAGAGGTTTGGACTGTGTCCACTCGCCTTACCGATACTGTCATCCTCGTGAGCGCAGTACTGTTCGCCCACACTCTCTCTGTGTTCTTCGGCGCGGCCTCGACGATACCACCCTGGGCTCTCGTCTCGGTCCCAGTCGCCGGTCTCCCGTCCTCCGTCTGCTCTCGTCGACCGCTCTGCGCTTCCTCTCCTATCCCGCTCAGACGCTGCACCCTTGGCGGGCAACAGGCCTTCACAGAGAGAGGTCGCGAACGCCTTGTCCGACGCGGGAAGCCGGAAGATCCGCGGCGTCGACTCCCCGGCTTCATCGGGCGCGGGTGTGTTCGCGATGGAGAACTCCATGCGCATGCAACTCCATCCAAAAAGCAGGGATCCAGTCAACGCCAAGAGAAGGAGAAGGACGACAGGCCTCGGCAACGGTGCGTGGTGGAGGCCCAGAGCGAGCAGCGCGACAATCGCCCAGCACCCGCCACGAATGCCGCTGCTCAAGGGCAGGACCGGAAGCGAGGCACTCTGAAGAAACAGAACTCCACGAACGTTTATGTAGGAAAAGGAAAAAGCTCCTCGAGCCGTAACTTTACAAGCTCGATGACGTGCAACACAACTAGAAAAGCTATGGTGTTGACACAGCGGAACCCAGGATTCTATTTGCCTCGGCCAATGAAGAGTAGGCAGGATCTCCTACACCTGCCGTGAGCTCATGACATATTCGGAAGTCGACAAGCGTTGTTCGACTTCTCGAAACGACAGAAAGGCACGATGCGAGATCAGGTGGCGCCGGAGAAGCGCTGCATGCACTGCGCGGCGCGCACCCTGGGATGCTCAACTGCATGCGAGACGATTTGGGTCATGAATGTCGTTGTGCATATCTGAGTTTTGGACAAACCTCTAGGACTTCACGCGTCCACGCCTGTTAATCGGTTTTCAAATTCATGTTTAGCCAGCCTCACCTTGAAGAACGAAACAGTGGCCAAAAGGCCGAAAATGCATGCACCGACGCACGCAGCTGCCGCGGCGAGCGGGGATGACGGAGGCATCGCAGACGCCAAGCCTTCACGGTCTACCCAGTGACCCCAGGCTACCTGAAATGGAGATGCAAAAGGCAGAGAGGAAGGAAGGTTCGATGGACAGCGAAGCGCTCGCTCACCGAACTATGGGGGAGTCCTCGTCGCAGTAGTAGAGTTCGTATTCTTATACGCAGGTGTACACTGTAGACGTGTGTGAATCCGTGCAAAGGAACTCGGTTTGACAAGAAGATAGTAACCGAGGAGGGAGAAGACGACGAGACGGGAAGTCTGGACAAACAACAATTCACTCATTCACAGGAAATGTAATAATAAACCGGGGGAGTCTGAGGGGCTGTCGAGCGTGGATGGAAATCCAGGTGCAGGCAAAAGGGTGCATTTGGATGCGAGGGATAGATGGAAAGACGAAAGGAAGAGAAGGAGACACATGATGCGTCACGTGGAGAGACGAAGTCAGTTCGGATCTGCCATCAAAGGCCCTCAGTCGTTTCGCTTCTTGTTTATCTTAAATAAAGTTGGAGAGCCATTCCGGTTGATCTCCAAAACCATCACAGCTTGTACACCCCTCAAGCACTACTACTTGGTCGCTTCACATAATCAAGCTAAGGTTGACAGGGTCTCGAGAGACACAGCTGCCAAGCAAATGAACGCAAAGAATCGAAGATAAATATCTGTCGCGGACTCGGTGGCCACAAATACATGCGGGGACGCGCCTGAAAACAACGCAGTGTTTGAGACAGGTTCTTCGACGTTGGATTTAGAGAAACGAATCTCGCCTTACGCCGTAGACAATGCCTAGACACCCCATAACGCCCTGAGTAAAGAATCGAAGAATGCACGCCGTTAAAACGGAGAGGCCTGTGTGAATCGCCAGAGCCAGCGAAAGACCTGAAAAGAGAAAAACGCGACATGGCACAGAGCCACAAAAGCGAGCATCTTCACACCCTCGACCGACATTCTGAAAAGGTAACGAGCAAATCGAGAAAGAGGAAGAGGCGACCAATTGCGTGAGTTAGCGTATGTCGCGGGTCACCGTTTCGTTCCCAATCCGTGCGCTTTCTAGGCCAAGTGCTCAGGTCGCTTACTCGATACGAGAGAGGCGAACAAGGCGCCGAGAGCAAACAACATCGCCGCTGCGTGCATCTCCGCAGGCCCGGTGCCGGAGTCTTTTTTTGTCGCCAACTGAGAGTGCGAGGACGCTTCACCGTCTCGTCTTTTTTCCCCGTTTTTACGCGACGGCTTCAGACCTGGGGCGGCCTCTGACGTTTCTGGAGAAGAGATTCGTGACTTCGTTTTCTCGTTTTTCTGCCAATCGTACGCCTCGACGAAGTCGGTTGTGAGAGCCTCGGGTGAGGGCAGCGTCGCAGGCGGAACGATTGCGCCTCTCGGAGACTTTCCAGAATCGAGCAAAGAATCCGGAGACGACGACGAGCTTTTCTCAGGCATAGCAACTGAAGACGAAGACGACAGAGAAGAAACAGAGGACGCAGGAGAGGAAACCGAGGGGAAAGGCGAAGAAGGGGAGATAGAGAAAGAAGAAGAGACAGGAGAAGAGGGAGTAGAAGAAGAGGAGACAGGAGAGGGGGGAGGAGAAGAGGAGACAGGAGAGGGGGGAGGAGAAGAAGAGGAGACAGGAGCAGAGGGAGAAGAAGAGAGAGAGGATGACTGAGAGGAAGAAGGAGAGGAAGAGGAGGAGACAGAGGAGACAGTGAGTGGGCTTGAACGTAGCGAGAAAGAAGACGGAGGAGGCAGTGTCGAAGTCAGAGACGTTCCATCCCGAGAGATAGCTAGACCGGCTGCGGAAGTCAGAGTGAATCCGGCGGAAGGCGAAGACTGAAACTCATAATTCCACAAGGACGAAGGAAGGGGAGACTCCGAGATCGCGGTGGGAGCACGAGGGAGGAAAAAGGCGTCGTCGGAGATCGATGACGACAGTGGAGACGCAGGAAGTCGACCGGCGAAGGGAGAAGAAGTGAAGGAAGTCAGAGAAGCAGAGGAGTTGGAGAGAAGGCGAGCGAGGTCGGCGACGCTGGCCCGCGGCAGAGGCGAAAGCGACAAGGGAGAGAAGCAGAGTAGAACGTTTGCACAGAGGAGAAGAGAAACGCCGAGTGTTCGAGAGCATGAGAGACAAGGGCGCCACCATCGCAGGCAGGATCCAACAAGCAGCAGAAAGGGAAGTTCTGCATAGGAAACCTGAAGACAGCGCGAAAAAGCAGACAAGGACCATCAGAGAGAAAAGCAGGTTTCTCCTGCGAACTTGCCGCGCCGCCTTGCTGCTTAGGAGACTCCTCAGCGCAGGGCGACGGAAGTGACCGCACGAGCAAACAGAGGGAGGCGAGAAGAAGCGCCTTTGGGGGCGTTTCAGGACTACTGCGGCCGACCGAAAGGCTACTGGAAGCGCAGACCCACTGGTACGACGAAAGTCAACGAAGTGGACAACTCACCGATGCGAGCGCCGTCCACATCTCCACGCGTTTCGCGCCTTCCACTCGAAACGCGAGAAGAAGCAGAAGCTCGTGCAGACACGCAAAGACGCTGCCGCACACAGCCAGTGAAACCCCAGAGAGAGAAACCAAGCGTCTAGCCAGAGGGCCAGAAACCGTTCTGCATGCAAGACACACAAAAAAGCATGCGTCGAACAAGAGACACTCCGCGGACAACGCGCGAGAAGGCGCAGCGCATGGTGGTTAAAAAACACACGAAACGGAGCTCCGGGAGAAAATCCAATACGGCCCCGTGTCTATGTTTGAGCGTTGCGAGAGATGGTGCCGCACGAAGGAGCTTGGAGATCTGGAGAGGTGAAGGGCTGGCCCACAAACGGGGATATGGAAACGGCTGAGACCCTCGAAAGAGGCGAACATCTCAAGAGCCTGTCTCTTGCATTTAACACACGAAAACGGATATTCCGAGACAAGAATGATGCACACACAGACAGGGCTCTCTCATCAGAGTCACGCTTACAAGAGTAGATAAACATGTATTGACCCACATTCATATATATATATATATATATATATATCCGCATCTGGATCTAGTCTCGTACAGATGTATAGAGAGAGACTTATTTAGACGCATCAAAACAGATGAATATACATATGCATATATATATATATATATATATGTATAGGTGTGTGTGAATACATTTTTGTGTAGGTAGACACGTCGCTAGCTCTCCTTCTGTAGATAGGTAGACCTAAATCGATCGACCGACTCGGACAGAACAGTTCGCGCCGACAACTGGAGTTCCGCGGCCAGACACAGCAAGAACCAAACCGGAGCGCAGAGAGAAGTTTTTACCTCGAGAAGCACCTGCACCAGGACGCGAGATGCCGTGAGAAGCGACGCGCACCCGCTGCCGCAGCCGTCCAACAGAAGCGGAGAAAGACCAGCCCAGGAGGTTCTGGAACGCGCTGCACATCGCGCAGAGCACCCGAGCAGCAAGCCAGAATGGGAGACGTATAAAGGCCAGCAGACCGGGACAAAGAGACACTCGCAAACAACGCGGGCAGCCACAGGAGACGCGACAGTTGACGACAAGACACTCTGAGTCTCGAAAACGACGTGATGTATCCGAGCCCGGTGTGGCGAGTCGGCACATGCAGTTCAGAGAGGAAATTCGCAGAGCGCGTGCAGCCGCAGGAAGAAAGAATTCCTGAGAAAACGCAGACGAGAACAAGCAGAGAGGTCGACCAACAGACAGAAGCCAGCGGCACCGGAGACGGGCAGCGTCCGTCAAACACAGAGAAACTCAGCTAGAGCAGCGACGAATGAGGAACGGCGAAGGCCAGAAAACGACTTGCAGAAGGAGAGTTGCAAAGAGGGTCAAGAGAAACAGACCGCAGTCGTCGATTGAGAGTGGTACATGGAGAAGGCGCTTTGAAACAGAGGTTCTTTCCGAGGGAAAAGCCGAATAGTCCCTTGACAACAGACGACTTAAAGTGACACTCTCATATATGGAGGTGTATGCACGTCCCGCGGGTCTCCCGCAAGTCGGCAAGAAACGACAATGTCCCTAAACAAAGCACTATCACTCCAGATAGGATACAGGCACCCAACGAAGAGTCATGTCCATCTAAAAAAAAGATTGCGCTCCATGAATGTGTCTTGAGAGATGTAGAAATCCACGTGGAGAAGCCGAATTAGAGCATGGGGCTTGCAGAAGCTCGTGTTTCTCAGATGACTGTGAACGTGAAGAGGCGAGCTGCGAATCGAGTGCACGAGTTCCTCCTGAGAGTGAAGCCTGCGTGGTACCATTTGCGATACCGGCTCAGAGTCTTCTCTGGATGCGCGTCGTCTGGAGCTGCGTTTGAAATTCAGTTTGTCTCCACAGTTCGCGCGTCCTGGGCGAAGCTCTCGACTCCCCGGCGAATGCTGCGAAGGAACGCCGAGAGACACGAGGAGGGAGGCGCCGTCGAAGTCACTCTCGGACAGCGAAGCAAGGGAGTCGACGCCGACGACACTGCCCTGTCGACTTCTGACGAGTGACGAGACGCTGCAGCCATTTCCTTGCCCGAAGAAGGAAGGTCCCCGATCTCCTGGCGGAACCGTCGATCCTTCGAATGACGTGGTGAGCTGGACCAGCGGATGGCATTCGTTCGCGCCCTCCGTCGCTCTGCCTTCTTCTCCCCTCCGACTTGAAGGCGAGTCTCTGAACTCTCTCTCGCCTTCGCCATCTGCCCTGCGCTTTGAAGAGACTCCAGCGAGGCGAATCGCCTCATCTCGACTCTTAGCATCAGGCGGCGCGGCCGCCGCGAGGGTCAGAGGAGACTCTCTTGAACGGACGACGAACTCTGGCTGACGAGACGAGGAAGAAGAAGAGGAAGAAGAGGAAGAAGAGGACGAAGAGGAAGAAGAGGAAGAAGCGGAAGAAGAGGAAGATGGCTTTGCGAAGTAGTCTGAGGACATTCGTTGTGTCTGTTGATTTACATCAGGAGGTGCGTACATGCTGGCGAGTCCTCCTTCCGTGGAAGCCGATACGAGAGAGACATCCCGTCGGTCGTGGTTGTCGCGCAGGACTGGGGGGCCTCCTGTTTCGTCTGTCCACGCGAATTTGGAGGCTTCCTTCGCCCAGAGAGGAGGAAGGGCAAGACAGGCTGCATCTGGGGATCCTGGCTCTTCCGCCGCAGAGCGAGAAGAACGTGGAAACCGGACATCTAAGAGAGTTGCGGCAACGACGACCCCCCCTTGCTTCCGACGCAGGTGAAGAGCCGCGAGGCCCGCGCATGCAGCGTTAAACAGCCAGACGACAGCGAGAGGAAACAGCAGAGCAAAGGGTGCACAGGAGCAGAAGAGAGCGACGCAGAGAGGAAGCAGCGAAGAAGGAGGCGAGGAGACAGAGACGGCGTCTGCGGAGGTGAGTTGCCCCGCGTCGTCAGCCTGGTCGAGAAGAAAGAGAGGAAAGACAGAAGGCTGGAGGGAGGCGCCGAGAAGGAAGATGTAGCACCCGGTGGACACACAGCAGAGCGCAGCTTGACGGAAGGAGGCCGCTGCAGGTGTGGACGAGTGAGAAGGCGAGCCGCGCAGAGAGGGAGAGAAGAAGGCCGAGGGGAGAGACAGCGCCGGCTGCGACGCAAAGGAAGAGACGCGCCGCAGAACAGAGGCGAAGGAGTTCGTAGGGAGACCGAAAACGCGGTCGCAGGAGTCGACAGGAAACGGACCGGAGGAAGACTCTTCCTGGACGGGAGACAGGCCGTTCAAGGGGAGAACAGAGCGGTCGACAGCGGGGGTCGACGGCAGTGCCATAGTGACAGAGGGAAGCAAGAAACACCGGGCGGGAGGGGGAGGACGCAGCCGTATTGACGCAAAAGACGCGGAATGAGGACAACGGCGTAGCAAATCAGCAACGGACTACAGGGGAGAGAGGAGAAATTGCCGAGAAACGACTCCGAAGTGACGAGGTCCAGGAGAAAGGAGGGAGAGCAGGAGGAACGAGAAGTCCGACGATTCCGCCAGAACGAATGGGAGGGACATCAGATCTGGACTGTCGCGTTCGTTGAGCAGGAACTCTCTTTCTGGCTGGTGAACGTACATCTCGGTTCCAGCGTCACGCGCTCGCCAGACCTTCGGGAAGCGTCGGTCGCGTTTTCCATCTTTTTCCTCCCCGCTTTTGCGTGATAAAATGTAGCGAATGTGAAGACGGCTTCTAACAAATTGCGAAAAAAAGTTTCGAACGGCACCGCGTTGCCACAGCATCGCATTGCACCTGCAGAAGCAGTCGTGTGTCTCCCCCCTTCTTTGGGGATCTCTCGCGCTTTCTCGCGTGTATCCGATCGAAACTGTCCTACCATTCAATCTCTAAAGTGAAGAAACAGGAAGACAATACCGCGACAAATGTCTAAACAATACCGTCCACTCTTCAGCAAACAGTCCGTCGAAAAAGAACGACGCCGCCTAGCGACGCCACAATGTTGGAAGTGTGTCTCCCTGTGGTTCCACGGTTTTCTTCCTCAGTTGCAGCCAGAGGCAGAAGCAAGTCCTCGCTGCAGAGTGCTCAGGTCGACTGGTTTTGGTGTGACCCGCGTTTTGATGTTTGTCGAAGCTATCTGCGTTTTACTTTCCTGCGTGTGTATGACTTTTCAGAGAGACATTCCCCAGGTCATTTTCAAGTTTCCTCGTCGCATTCCGCGCGCCGCCTCTCTCCGCAGCAGCTGCTGCTTTGTTCTTTCGCAGTTCTTTTTCGCGCAGTGGCTCCCTCTCGACTTCTCCACGCCTCGGGATTGCGCGACTTCGACTTGCAGCTGAAAATACTGCTCCACGCGGCGTCTCTCTCGCCTGTCCACCCCGATGCATTTCAGCTGCGCCTAAACTTCGCCTCGGAGGCTCGCGAACAGGACTCGTTTCGCGAGAGAAGACAGGAAGTCACCGCCCGCCGCCGGCTTTTTCTGGGAGGGGCGACGACGACTCGCGGGAACTCGCACGGGGAAGAATTGTCGAAAAGGTTCAGCTGTACCCTGAGTTGCAAGAGAAGGCGACGTGGAAGCAAGGCGGAGGAGGTTGGTGTGTCGACTGCCTGGCGAAAGAAAAGGTTCCACGGTGGGTGTGCAGAGACCTGAGACAGAGAGAGAGGGGCGTCAGAATCGCTTCAAGGTCAAGCGCTTCATCGATGCATGCACGGCGAACTCGCGACGCCAGCCGTCGTCCCGTTCCACGAGTTCTCGTCGCTTTGCAGGGCAGGGAGGCCGAGGGGAGAGAGTGGCTAGCTGTGCGGTTACGTACTCTTGCATGGTTGGCGCGCGCGTCGATGCTTGAATCGGGGTGCAGCGCGCAAAAGAAGGAACTTCTTCATTTTTCGCGGAGAAGAGGAAGATTCAGGATCTTTGCGGCAGCGAGGAAGGCGGAAGGACGGCTCAGATTCCGTGGACCGCGAGAACGACAGTCGTCTTCCGTTCCGAAGTGGAGAGAGGCACACGCAGGGGAGAGCAGCCTGCCAAGTTCCCCTCCACAAGTCGATGGTGTCCGCGAGGAAATTTCTGACGTCTTTCAATCGAGAACAGGGGGGCGAAAATTCCCTCTGCTTCTCTCCTTTCTTTTCTCCCCTTTTCCGCTGTACGTCAGTTTTATTTTCAGAAGTTCTTGTCCGTAAGCACAGCTGCTTCCATCTCATTCCCTTGGACAGCTGCAGGAGGCACCGCACCTCGTTTTCCTCCTGGCCCGAGAAAGACCGGTGTAGTCACTAGTTTTGTTCCCTTTTTTTGTGGCTTTTTCATCCTTTCCTTGTTTCCAAGTTTCATAGTTCGCGTTTCCCTCCGTGTGAGCAAGCTCGTCTCCCCCGTCTCTCTCCGGGCTCTCTCTTGGGCTCCCTTTTCCGGACGTCCGCGTAGAGGACCAAAGACCATCCTCAGGTCTGCTTGCCTTTTCCTTCTCCCCTTCCTCCCTTCTTTCTCCCCCGCAGTTGAGTTACCAGAGAAAGGCGTCCTTGTCGAGAGCGGCTCTGTTGACTCCCCCGGTTTCCTCGGCGGAGACGCATGTCTGTTCAACATCACCAGAGGGCGCCTCTGAGGCAGGCTTGCTGTCTCTCTCGCGTTTTCTCCCCTCCTAGGCAAGATGAGGAGGCCCTGTCTTTTTCGCTCGACTTTCCTTCTTCTTCTGGCGCTCCTTCCCCTCTTTTCGCTGCTGTCAGAATCGATCTCTCCGTCCTCGCGCTCTCTTCCATCTCACCAGACAAGGGCGCTGCACGCGGACCTGGATGCTGCGCGAAAGCCAGCTTCCTTCCTTTCTCGCTCTGAGCCTGCGTTGAGTCTGTCTTCTTCGCGGGAGACAGAAGAGGATCCGGGCCGCGCGGCAAACGCCTCCGCTCGTCTCCCCGAACTCGAGGCAGCGCTGCAAGAGGAACTCCAGGCGGCTGCGGTGAGGGAAATCGCTTCCGGCTTTTCTGCTTCGTCAACGAGGACCTTATCTTCGTCTGTGTCCTCTCCTTCACATGCAGCGTCAGTTGCGGAGGCGGAGACGCGACCCGACAGCAGCTCCGATCCTGTCAACGATGGAGACTCGACGTCCGGTGGAGAGACGCCGGATCCGCTGCCGACGCTTGCGGAAGTTCGCGCAGCGCTTGCGTCGACCGTCGCGCAGTCGAGAACCTTTCCGCGGCGTCTCGCTGCGAAGAACGGCGAGCAAGTGGAGGACGGAGACGAAGAGCTGGCGGAGCGGAAGCGCGTGCGAAAGCCGCCTAGAGACACGAGCGCGTACTCGGTGTTTTCAGTGCCTGCGCTGAAGCTCGAAGGCGTCGCCATTGCAGACCAGGAAGAGGCCGTCGGATCCTTTGCGGTGTCTGTCGGCTGCGGATTTTTCCACGACCCTCCAGCGATTCCTGGAGTCGCTCACCAGCTCGAACATTTGATTTTCCTGGGAGCAGAGGGTGAAGAAGCCGCAACGTCCTGGGATGAGTTCGTCAGTCAGCGCGGCGGAACGCACAACGCCCACACCACAGCTGAGCTCACGACGTTCTTCGTTGCGGCGCCGACTGACACCTTGCCTGAACTTCTTGACAGACTTCTCCTGCATCTCTTCCACCCTCTCCTCGCAGCCGAACAATTCGCCTCCGAGGTAAAGCGCGACAAACAAAGGGAACTCAGCATCCCTGCTTCCGAGTCTCGACTCAAACAGACACACGGTGCTCAACAGGCCAACACCGGGATGATATGGATCTATCTCTGCTCTATCTGTATGGAGACATACATTGTTCGACGTACGTGCCTATATGTATCTGTCTGGATGTCGGCATGCGTCCATCGTCAGTGAAGAAGTAACGCGTCCACATGCAGCTCGTGAAAGGCGCCGATTCCGTGTGGAGGGAAGGAATGGCGTTTTCAGACCAGTCAAATCTGATGACGTCTCTGCAGACGTAGGCATAGAGATTTTTGGAAAAAGCGAGGTCGGTGCTTGGACGTAGGGGTGCAGCGCAGCGGTTGTCAGTGGAGTGCGACTTGACTTTTTCGCTCTTCTTCTGGACATCGACGCCTGTCGACCGTCGGTGACGTTAGCGAAAGGTCCTCGGGAAACGAGGTGAAGATCTCGCGTCCGTATTTCGAGAGCGTGTGTTTGCTCTTGTTACTGCATGGATGCGGGCGGAGTACATGCGAGTTTTCCCTCTTTCCGAGGTCGAGACATCTTGTCTCCGCCACCGTTCCTCGCTCGTTGAAACGCGGACATCCGGTGGAGAATAGAGAAGCGTGGACGCAGGCTGAAAGGCCCCGCAGGGTGCGAGGAATCGCTTCCAGCTCCGCGTCGTTGTGTGGGTGTCGATCGAAAAGAGGAGGAGAGCCTTACAGGTGGCGCTCGAGGCCGTGCCGACTCGCAGCTTCAAAACGCGCGGGATTCGCAGAGCAATATGGCAAATCGAGGAGCGTCTGCAGAGTTCCCGGGTTGCCTGCTACAGTGATATTGCCACAGTGCGCTGGTGAAGTCTTTTTTTCAACTTCGCTCGTTCCGGCCGGTCGGTCCTCTGGATGCAGTGCCTGAAACCATGAGTTCTCTGTTGTGCGCCTTGCGTAACCTGTTGACTGCGCGGCGGGTGTGTGTTCGCTGTTCAGGTCATGGCAGTGCAATTTGAACACGAAAAAAACCAACCAGATGTCGCGCGAGTTCTCCTCGAGCTCGCGATGGCTGTCACACCATCGCTCGCGTCTCCAGCTTCCTCAGCAACTCAGGACGAGGTCCCGACCTCCTTTTACCGTCCGGAAGTAGCGCGAAAATTCGGCACAGGCGACTTCGACACTCTCTGCAAGACGCCGCTCGAGCAGGGCCTGGACGTCCTCAAAGCCTTGCGAGAGTTCCACGGCAAGTGCTACAAACCGGAAAACATGACAATCGCTGTTCGGTGAGAACTCAGGACACTGCGAGGAGAAAGACTGGGGAAGGAGAAGGCAGCACCACGAGACTCGCGAAGAAGAGACGAGAGAAGGCGCAGGCGCGTCAGATGAAACCTGCGTCCACACAGGCGTGTCTGTCTCTGTTTCCGTCGGTACCGATCCCCCAGCGACATGTTATTTAAAACCTTCGCACAGGCATCTGCGTTTTTTCAAAGTTTATGGCTTTTCGAATCCGTTTTCCTCGAGTGTATTCTGAGTCTTCTGAGCGTTTTTGCGGCAAATTTACCGTTTCGTAGGATGGGCCGCCGCTCCGTTCCGATCATTGTTGAAGGCGCCGTAGACGCGTCCGGCCAGTCCCTGCGGATCCCTGCGGAGGTCGAAGCGGCGGCAGAGCGCGAGGCAGAGAAACGCTCCGTGTATACTCCGAAGGAAATTGGAGAAATGGTTGTGCGAATTCTTTCAAAGTATGTTCAAGCCAATTCACCGGAAACAGAAGCACACGCTGACAAGACGAAGACGCCGCACAACAAGGGAAACTCTTTTTCTGCGTCCTCGTCAAGTGACCTCACCCCACAACGAACTCCTTCTGATGCGTCCTCTTCTGCATCCCCTTCTGTGTCCTCTGCGCCCGCGTCTTCACAAGCCAAGAGGAGAAACGAGGTGTTGAAGACAGTTCGACTGCATGCAGGCGAAAGGCAGAAAGAGGCGTCTCAGGTTGCTTCTCTCTTGGAAGCCGCTGTCGGCGAAGATGCTTACCGATCGCGTCCGAACGCTACAGCTGAAGACTCTAGTCCTACAGATGGAGAGTCCGACGCAAGTAAATAAATCACTTCTTCAGGCGTCATATATATATATATATACATATATATACATATATATATGTATATATAATTATACCTGTTCACGAATGTGTAGAATGTATACGTGATATACAAGCTCAGCTCCCTATGGAAATGAAACCTGTAGACATATGGTTGCAACTTGCCGCTCGAAGATATGCATGCGTGTATCTCCCTCTGAGCATATATAGATGTTTGCGCATAATGGTGTATATGCATTTTATCAAATGAATAAATACAGCCTACATGTCTTTATAGCATCAGTACGGAGAATCTCGTCAACAAAGTGAGGAGAGGGAGGTCGGGACACTGAAACACTTCGACTCCTCTGATCACCGGGGGAGAGCTCTTTATCTCTCTTTATCTATCTTTGTATGTATAGATAAATGTGTATATATATATGTGTGTGTGTATGTATATGTATCCGCATATGCACTTTCATATGTATTTGTATAATGTGCGTTTCTTAGGATGCTTGTGGAGTTGTTTCTGAGTGTTTTCTCTTTAGGCGGGAAGCTCTATCGAGTCTTCCGTCAGCATGGTTGGGGGAAACGTCTGCTGGTTGTCTGGGAGAGAAGAACGAACTGGACTGTTCGAGGGTACGACGAAGTTTTTCAGCCCACTGCTCTTCTCGAGTATCTCCTGGAGTACCCTGGCGAGGCGGCGCTTCTCAATCGGTTGAAGGCTCAGGGTAAGTTGTTTACGCATCAACAGAGAAACTTTCTTTGTCATATGTGGCTATGGCATTGGATGTTTGGGGTGTTTATGTGTCTCTGTTTGTATAGCTGTTTTTACCTCTGGACGCGTGCATGCATTGAGAGACGATTTAGAAGCCGTTTGTGTTCGTTATGCGAGCTGAGTCTAGACGAGACATACTGTTTGCAAGTTGAGACTGGAGTTTTGGCAAGCGGCAAGTTTTGTGGTTCGCAACGGAGACCTTGGAATTCTCATTTGCCTCGCTGGCGTCTTCCACCTTTATTGACTCTCTCGATGCTTTTGCCAGCTCGCTTCCTCTCTCTCCTCCTCGTTTTTTGTCGGCGCCACAGCCAGTTCTTCGTCTCTCCCCGTCCGCGGCTTTGTGTGTCTCGCCTTTTCCTGCGGACGGTCGCACCTCGCAGATCGCCTGACGCCGGTTCTCCGTGTACGACGCATACATTCTCTTCTCTCTCGTTCTGCTCTTCAGGACTGATCGCCGACGCGGAGTACGTGGACTACACCACGAGTCAGAAGGCGTTCGTCGCCTTGCTGTTCGAGTTGACGGACGAAGGAGAGGAGAAGTTTGAGGACGTTGTTTCGGCGACGCTCGCGTACGCAGAGCAGCTCCGGACGTCGGTGACGGAGACGTACATTTTGGATTTTTTCGACGAGTTTGCGCGCGTGGCGAATCGCTCATGGACGTACAAGGATCCCGAAGACGCCGTGAGCGCCGTGATCGCTGCAGCCGAGAAGCTCGCTGTCCTTCCTCAGCGTCCAGACATGGTGATTGCCGGCGGAGAGTTTGTGTCTCTCCCCGGAGACCGCACTCTCCTTGTCGACGTTCTCAAGGAAGAGCTGGAGAGCTTCGGCCGCGCTCGCGCCTCGGCGATCGTCGTGCTGCCGGAAGATACGGCGCGCGGGAGCGCAGAAGTCGTCCATGCGTTCCGGCCGTACGGCGTCCAATTCAGCGTTTCTGCACTGCCTTCTCTCGCTCAGGCAGAGAAAGTCGGAGAGCGGATAAGCCGCACAGACGCCGCGGAGAAGATGGAACTGCTGCATGCAGAACTGGCTTCCGAGGACCTGATTTCGCACTCGATGATCGAATCATCGGCGTTTCCTCTGCCCCCGGTCCTCGCCTGCAACGTCGCCGCGACAGTAGCTCTCACGCCGCGTCGTGTACCGGAGATCTGCCAGTCCTTGTCGCCGGTTCAGTTCCCGATCAAGGGTGGACGAAGCGACAGCGAACTGCGAGAGTCGAGCGAGCTTCCTCTCGGGCCGCGTTCAGAAAGTCTGGAAGACGCTGAGGTCGAGGAAGAACGGAAGAAGCTGGAAGCGTCGGGACCGCCCTGCGTACTGGTCACGGAAGAGAGTTTCTCGGTGTTTTGGAAGAATGCAGAGCCGTTCAACAAGCCAATTGTCCGGGGCTACTTCAAGTTGAGAGTCTCTGCAGAAGACGCAACGGCACAAAACACTCTCTACGGGAAGATCTTCGCGACTCTCGCCGGCGAACGCGCTCGCACTGCTCTCGCCTCCTTCCAAGGCTGCGGCGTCGACCTCCTCATGTCCTTCACCAACGGCGCTCTCGTTCTCGAAATTCAAGTGAGGGCAGAGGCATCGGAGAACGCCGGGTTCTCCGAGTCCAGGCAAACACACGATTCGGAGGCTCCCTTCCTCTCGTCGTTGGAGGCGAAGAAGTCCTTTTGCAGTCTCGAAGTAGAAAGCACCTCGACGTTGAAGGGAACTCGAAGATGGAAGGAAATGTCTTATTCCTTCCAATCAGTTCTCCATTAAACTGGACGCGTAGTCGCGCCTGGGGGCTCGGGTCACTTCGGAGCGAATACGAGACGCACAAAACGCAATCGGTTTTGAGAACGTGCATGATTTCTCTGGCCTCAGTCATGCCCAGATCTTTCTCCTTCACCTTGTCGCTGGTTCTTCTATCGACTGGAAGAGTAACAAACACAAAAGAAATGCGACCTCAACGATAGAAGAGGTGCTCGTGGCGCCGGCTTCAGAGCAAGAGCAGCTCTGAGGAATTCGACGCGTTTTTCTCGTTCTGGGGACATACCCTGATCGTCTCCTTGTTCACTTTTTTTTATCGACTGCAGACAGCTTTCTGTTAGTTCAGTGCATATGTTCATGGCCTTTTCTGGCAAACATGCGTGGACTGCGTATCCGGCAGATACACGCCTCTTATCAACGTATTGTCAGTCGAGATAGATAGCTATAGGGAGATGGATACAAAGATGCAGATGCGCGTATGCGAATATGCTGCGGTACTTTGGGTGTGTGCGTTAATGCGATGACCTGAGTTTTGTTGTAGAACAGGGTCGGGGCAGAGTTTTTAGTCTTTTTTCATGGAGGGACTGGTGGACTGGCGAAATTGGTACACGGGCGTTTCCAGATTCCTCTAAATTTTGGCGTTGTCTTCTGTTGTGCGAGCGTCCCTCGCAGGCTTTCTCCGAGCTTTTCGCCCCGGTTCTCGCGCGCCTAATTGAGGTGTTGAAAGAGTCACAAGATAACGTGAAGCAGTCGGACTTCAACAAGATTTTCAACACTGTAAGTCTGTTTTCATCGTGAATACTATGGCCTCTCTCCTCTTTATCGGCCTCAATCGCACCCCAACAGTTCGCCGCGTTGTTCGAACAGTTTTCCTTTGTCTCTTCGTGTCTCCGACCTGTCTTTCCTCGTCCTCTCACTTCGCTATTTCTCGCGCCTCTTCCTCGTTTGCCCGTCTCTCTTCTCTCTCGCCGCTTCAGCTTTTTCCTTCCACTTTCGCCTTCCGTTCTTCGCTGTTCTGCGTCTCCAGTCTCGAGACCAAGCCTTTTTCACTCGATATTCTCTCTCCTTGCATGCGCCTTTCAGCTGAAAGTCCAGCTTTCAGATTTCTCCACTGTCACGCCCTTCGAGCTGGCGCTTGACGTCGCACTCAGTGTGGTTCGTCGGAACAGATTTTCGCAGTTGGACTTGCGAAGCGCTGTAACCGACGCTTCGTCTCAATTCGAGGACTTTAAAGTCTTCCTGGAGAAAGTCTTGACGAAGAATGCGCTGGACGTTTTCATCATGGGCGACATCGACTACGAAGAGGCGCGAAAACTCGCAGAAGACTTCAGAGCTGCTCTCTCCAAGCAGCCTCTCCCGTTCTCGGAGAGCGCGGGCAGCGAGGTGAGGCGCGAAAAGCGACGAAATGAGCGCATGCGAAGGAGAGGAGATAAAGAAAAAGAAACACAGGGAGACATGCCTCCAGAGAGGAAGCGCGGGAAAGGCGAAATGAAGCCAAGACAAATAGAGAGAGCCTCGACGAAGGAGAGCAAGCGAGAGCAGGGCAGGAAGCAGGGTGCAAGAAGCGAGAGGGAGGCAAAGAGGACAGGTGTATAGAAGCAGGGCGAAAGGCATGAGAGAGAACCGAGCGCTGGTGCGCTTTGTTCTTTTCGCGTTCAAGCTGTTCCTTCGTTTGCGCCCGGTGTCTGGGATACAGGTTCTCTTCTCTCCTGAGTTTTCCTTCCATTCGGTAAACGCGCATATGTGTAGAACCTCTTCTTGGCACCGTGGTCAACTGCCCTCTTCTGGTTGTTTCTTTGTCAGATTCTCAATCTCGCGGATGACATCGAGATTCGGTTCTCAAATCCGATTCCGGAAGACGCCACCAACGCGTATGTGTCTCTTTATGTGACGCATCCGCCTCCTGACATGATGGAAATGGTGGTTTACTCTCTCATTGGAGAGGTGATCAGTTCTCCTTTTTTCGACACAATTCGCACTCACTGGATGGACGGCTACGTCGCGGCAGCAGCCGTTCGAGAGGTCCCCCCCGCCATGACTCTCGCCACCATCGTGCAGGTGAGAACAGAGGCAGAGTCTCAGAAATCGCTTGTTCGGCGCAAATGAAGTGACACTGGATGTCGGAGGAAAGCGAAACAGTATGCGTCTGACAGTTGAGTTGTCACACACACCCTTCGAGAACTCTTCACAAACAAACCTATTGTCAGGGACATCCTTTGTTTGTAAATGTAAATATATATATATATATGTATATATTTCTGCATGTGTATTCATATGTAGATATATATACGTATATATATGTATACATATGCACATAGATACTCTGTATATCTATGTGTATGCAAATGCATTTATATATCCGTATATATATATATATGTAAGTGTGTATATGCCACCGAGAACTTGAGGGAAAGGAGATGTCGGCGTGCAGATAGGCGCGTTTTTTCAAGGGTCTTTGAGAGGAGAGTTGTTCGGCTTCCACGCAATTGCGTCTGTCTCTCGTGGTATGTTGTCGAGTCTGAAAAAGAAGAACTGAATCGACGAGATTCACGTCTCAATGTGTCTCGTTTCCGCTCGAAATGATATCTGGGTCTTCCGGTGCCGTTTCTCGAACTGCTGCCTCCCTGCGGTGGTTCAATCTTTCTTGAAGACATGGCGAACTTGTGCGCCTGTGTGCCATGAAGATGTTTCGCATGTCTAGACATTTTCTCGTTTTTCCTCCAGGGCTCGCAGCGGAAACCGGACGAACTGGAGAGGCACGTCTGCGCCTTCTTGGCAGAGATGGAAGAAAACATCGGGTCCTCCATGACCACAGAAGCTTTCCTCGAGCGCCTCCGGTGGCTTAGCAGCAGCAAATTTCACAGGAGTGCCACCAGCTTCAGCGACTACTTTGGCGAGTAAGGAAATCCTATTTCCTCCCCGAGAAACCCTCGTCGTGTCGCACCGTAATCCCTATATATATACATATATATATATATGTATATATATATATATACATATATATATATATATATTAGATATGTATATGTATATATACTTATACGCGCATCTACATCTATCTGTGTGTGTGTAGATGGACAGACCCCGTGTGCGTTTATACGCCTTGTTTGTATTGAGAGCAGGGTGGGAGAGAGTGAGAAACATGTCGTCACTCGAGGCAAACGAGGATGTTCGCTGTCAAAACATGAGTTTCACCAGATGTGCATTTGAGATTTATTCTCGAAAAACGTGGAACGACGCAGCGTGGAACACAGAACAAGAACGCGCTGGGTCAGCAAAGAGTGAGGTTGTTGTTGAAGGGAGTGTCTTCTGAGGGTGCGTTGTACTTCGTTTTCACTGATGCCCTGTGTCTCTCGAGCGGATCATCACCCTTTCGTTCTTCGTCATTTTTGTTGCTTCAGGGTGACTTCTCAAATTGCGTCCCGGAACTTTTGCTTTATTCGAGAACAGGTAAGAACTTTTTTTCTGTTTTCTCATTTCTCTAAAGTCAGATCGTTTACGGGTCGGTTGTCGAGTCTCGATCTGCATGGTGGCTCGCCTGCCCGAGCCGCACAACAGACTTGTGTTTTATCTGTTGTCTTACGAGTCTACGGCATCATCTGTCGGCGTTCGCGGCGGTGTTTCGAATAATCTAGACCTATATATAAATTAAGTATAGTATATCATATGTATACTATATACTATATATATATATATATATATTATATGAAATATAAAACTAGATAGATGTGCATGCTTGTTTTGTAGACTGAGGCAGAGGTGCACCACGCATATTCAGGCTTGGCCGGATACGCATGGTGGCATGTGGACTCATCTCCACAGCTAGGCATGAAAACATATTCACCTAGATAGCTATGTCTGTGTGTGTGTATGACGACGGACAGCGCAGTGCATGTGCGTTACAACTTTTTATTTTTATCGCGTTCAGCTAGCTCGTCTGGCGACTGAGAAGTTCCTCAGCTGTCCTGCAATTCTCAAATCCTACATGAACTCTTTGGTGGACCGCGCCAATCGCAAACGTATCACTGTGAAGGTAGGAAGAGAGATCTTTTTCCCCTTCGGTCTTCGTCGTTTTCCCGATCTGTTGTCTCTATGGTTTTTTCTTGATCTTTCTCCTTTGGTTCCTCATCTACGTTCGACATGGCAACCAGCGTAGCCATTCCATTCGTCAAGAGCGTACTCCGATGCATCCACGTCGTAGATCCTTTTTGTCTCAGGCTAAATCTGAAGTCCGACATACATATTTGCATGCATCCACTTACACAGACATTGGAGTAACATACATACGTTTGAGTATGTATAAACATATATATATATATATATATTTCATATTTATTTATTTGTATATAGTTGTGTGCAGATGCTGTAATGGAATCTGAGACAACCACGCGTCGATTTTTTAGGTTTTTTTAAGTTGCAGCACTGAGTCTTTTTTCCGACGTGCGTGTGTTTTCTGATCTTCTGTTTCTCATTGTTACGTTCTCGCGTTTGCGTCTTCTGGACTGTTTACGTTGTATGTTGCGGAGCTCTTGTCGACTGCATACAGATCGAAGGGAACTCGTCTTCCAGCGAGACAGCGTCGCATCAGCGCGAGATTCGAGCGCCTTCGTCGACACTGCCGAACCGTTGTGGACTTCCGGGACTGTCTCCTTCAGCGTCTCCGTCAGCGGAAGTCCGACAGGCTCCTTCTCTCTCTACACAGACGTCTGCGTTGCGGCCGCGGCCGTTGTCGGAGAAGCGCGAGACCACGCAGAGCAGCGAACCTGAGGCTCCAGAGACGTCTTCTCAAGACGGCCAGCGGAGTGTCAAAGCCAACTCGCCAAAGCCGCTGAATGCGGCTGGGTCTGTGGGAACAGCAGGGAAGGTCGAAGGCAAATCGCGCAAGGTCGCGTCTCGGGTGGACACCCCAGGAAACGAGCGTCGAACGTACGCCTCTCTGTTTGGGACGCAGAATGTGCTTAGAAGCAGCCGAATCCAGTCCGACTTCTCCTCGCCGATCTTCTCTCTTGGCGACGACGCAGACGCGCTCTCCCTCATTCAGGTTGAGGCTCGCGTCTCGACTTCGAACTCCAAGCCGAAGGCTGTGCTCGGCGCGCGCCGAGGAGACGGCCAGTCCCCAACGGTCGCTTCGCCCTCTGGCGCCGCACCCAAGCGACCGGCGCCGCCCGCAGGGCCGCGCGACAAGTCTGGCGAGG
Source organism: Toxoplasma gondii ME49 (assembly GCF_000006565.2). Taxonomy (NCBI): domain Eukaryota; phylum Apicomplexa; class Conoidasida; order Eucoccidiorida; family Sarcocystidae; genus Toxoplasma; species Toxoplasma gondii. The sequence goes on from NC_031474.1 coordinate 914,776, forward strand.
CCTCAGAGACGACAGGGACGGAAGGCATGGAAGTCACAGAAATCGCCTCCGATGTTGAAGGCCAAGCCGAAGAAGGAGATGTCCCCATCGAGTTCCTGCCGCTCGCGAGACAAATCACGCCGCACATCCTCGAGCGCTGTGCGGCAGACCAAAACGCTGCAGGCGCAAAACGGTGAGACAGAGTGCGAGGTAGCTAGAGAGCAATGGAAAGAACAGTGGAGTCGAACCACAACCCATGCAGCCTTCTTAAACTGTAAACCACGCATATGTACTTCTATGCATTTATATATATATATATATATTTAAGTATACATTTACATGTATATACATCTATGGTTTTGAGGTGGAGAGAGATCCTGAGGGTCGCGTATCGTGTAGGTTCGCGAGAGAATATCTTGGCTTAACCAGTCAGGTATCTGCGATGGTATCTCGCGCTTCGGAGTTCCTAATCTTCGCAGTGTCTGAGTAGTCGTTTCTTCTGGATTTGATGTGACAAAGAGTAACGACCGTCCAGGGTCACGAGGTAGCCTTTGTGATGTTCATGGTGTTTTGTAGCTTGTCTGAATCTTCTTCACTTCAGGATTGTGGTGGACAATTTCTTCACGGATCCGGTCGAGGCTCGTCGAAGCATCCTCGAAAACCTGGAAGCGAAACTCAGCTCGACGTCTTCTCTCTTTTCTCTGTCGCCTTCTTCCCACCCATCTCCTCCTCTCTGGCTAGCGTACAGCCGCTCGGAGTCCTGCAGTATTCGCACCAGCACAATTTCGCGAGCCGAGGAAGTTTGTGGGGCGTGGCGCGAGAGCGCACCGGAGGCTGTCTTGATCGTTTCGCCTGAGCAGCCGCCCGCAGGGATGCCGAGCTTGCCGCCTACTTTGGGAGACGCGGAGCCGCCGGCCGCGGCAGTCCCTCTGTCTCCTTCGGGCGCAGAGACAGGTGTCCCCTTGGTGCCGGAGAGCCCCGGCTCCCCTGCGGCTGCGGGGCGACAGGCGGCGACGAAGGCCCCGACAGAAAGCGAGGCTTCCGCGGCAACCGAGGGTGACCATCCGCGTGTGGGCACCTCTGCGGAGGCGAGAACTCGTCAGCTTCCGACCGCAGAACAGCAGACACTGGAACAGCGGAAAGCGCTTCTCGAGGCCCGTTTGAGACGCCTAGAAATGCAGACCATCGCGCAGCGAGCGCAGCTCTTGAAGCAGCGCCTAGACGCAATGAAGCAGTACGGAACAAGACCAACAACGATCTTCAACACTTGGCTAGGACCGCACAAACGAGGCTTTCTACAGAGTGTCGGAGGCGGCACAGGCGCCAGCTCTGGGGCCTTCCCCGTCTCTGCAGTCTCGGGCCGCAGTTCCACGGCGACGCGCACCCAGGCCGCCTCAGATTTGCACGGAAGCCGTCGGTTGCCTTCCGCTCTTCATCAGGCGGCAGATCCTCTGGCGTTCAAGCGAACGCTCGAAACTCTGAAATGGAGAGAGCAGGGCCTTCTTCAGCGGCAAGCCGAACTGAGGACGCAGCTGCGAAAAGTGAATGCCTTTGGCAGTACAGCTGGAGACTCAACTGCACCGAACCTGGGTCTAGCTGAAGACAAAAACCTCCGACTCGTAGAAAATGTCACTGTGGCTTCGGGGGCGTCTCTCGGCTCCAGGGATCAAACCGCCATCGCCCATCAGACGGATGTCCTGCCGCCGCCTCGGGCTTCAATTCCCACGGTCCCCACCCTGACGCCGGCGCCTTCGCCTGTCGCCTTTGCGGCCCTGCCGCAGATCCACCAGCAACTTCCTGGAGTCGACGTTGGTGCCGAGATACCCCGTCCGGTGACGCCTGTTTCCACGGACATTTCTGCATCTGCTTCTGCGTTCGTCCCAGGGTCTGTGCAAGCGTCTCTCTCCCAATCTCCCGCGGCATCTGTCAAAGGCGCAGGCGCACCTCCCTTGCCTCTCGCTCACCAACCATTCGCTTCTCTTCCTCCAGCTCCTCAGCTCCCTCAAGAGCCCCGTGTGCAAGAAGCAAACGTAGGGTCTCCTAGTCCGCCGACTGTGGTTCCTGGTGTACCCACTGTCGGAGCGACTGCACCTACTGTGGGAGAAGGTGCGACTACTCTGGGGGCTGGTGCCCCGGCGGTGGCTTCTCCGGCGCCTACTGTCGGAGCTGCTCCGCAAGCAGTGACATACACTGCGCCTACTATGGGAGCTGGTGCCCCGACGGTGGCCTCTCTGGCGCCTACTGTCGGAGCTGCTCCGCAAGCGGTGACATACACTGCGCCTACTACGGGAGCTGGTGCGCCTGCGGTGGCCTCTCTGGCGCCTACTGTCGGAGCTGCTCCGCAAGCGGTGACATACACTGCGCCTACTATCGGAGCTGGTGCGCCTGCGGTGGCTTCTCCGGCGCCTACTGTCGGAGCTGCTCCGCAAGCGGTGACTTACACTGCGCCTACTATCGGAGCTGGTGCGCCTGCGGTGGCCTCTCTGGCGCCTACTGTCGGAGCTGCTCCGCAAGCAGTGACATACACTGCGCCTACTATCGGAGCTGGTGCGCCTGCGGTGGCTTCTCCGGCGCCTACTGTCGGAGCTGCTCCGCAAGCGGTGACATACACTGCGCCTACTATCGGAGCTGGTGCGCCTGCGGTGGCCTCTCTGGCGCCTGCTGTCGGAGCTGCTCCGCAAGCGGTGACATACACTGCGCCTACTATCGGAGCTGGTGCGCCTGCGGTGGCTTCTCCGGCGCCTACTGTCGGAGCTGCTCCGCAAGCGGTGACATACACTGCGCCCACTATGGGAGCTGGTGCCCCGGCGGCGGTGGCTTCTCTGGCGCGTGGGCCGAGTTTTGATTATCAGGCGGGTGTAGTATCGCGTGCAGTTGGAGGTGCGTCTCAGCCTCAGGCTGAACAGGCGGCTTCTTACGTCAGCGACCCGGCGTCCGTCGCTAGGGTGAGCTCAGCGTCGATCTTGCCGCATGCAGCTGTTCCAGTGGTGCATGCCTGAAAGTGGGTTGTGCGCATTAAACAATGAGAGGAAAGACAGAGAACATCGACAAGAACGCAGAAGGGGGCTAGGATCATGGTTGTTCATTTGCCGTTCGAGGTCGGGCGTCGCGACCTCTCGCTCACTGCCATTTCTACGCACCGGGTGGTGGCCCGGCAGCGGGACATGGAATGAAGTAGAATGAAGAGTGTAGCTGAAGTCTGGAGAACATTCTCCGTTTCGCTTCGCGTTTCTCGGTTACTTGAGAGACCAGACTCCTCGTGTCGAAAGGGGTAAGAGGAAATCCAGTTTCCTCTCTCCATTGCTTTCCCGAACTTGAGAACGCGATTCCAGAGGTGGGACCCAAGCTCGTCTTGGGACAGGGTTTGTGTTGTCAGCAGAATTGTAGAGGGAGCGTTTGCCACTACAGAGCAATGGTAGTGTTGCTTCTCTGTTCCACACAAGACGCTTTTTCGTGGGGACGAATCATGCGCGTCCTCTCAGGTGTGTGGCGTAATCCAGAGAATTTCTCATTTTTGCGGAACTTAGGAAGAAGGACTGTCGGGTCTTCTTATGCCGAGTGAGGCGGCATGATGCACCTTCACTGGCAGCCGCGTGAGACGATTTGGAAAATTTGAATGCGAGACGTTTGTGTGAGGCTGGGTGTGTTTGCATCTTCACGCATGAGATGTTCAGGTGTTTTTCTTGAGAGCGAAGTCGCTCTCGATTTCGCCTCTTGTGTTTCTCCCCCATTTGCCCTGTCGCGGTTCTCTGCTTTTTCGTCGTTTTGTGCTCGTTACGTTCTCGTTTCTCCAGACTCAATTCACCTCCCTTTGTGCGGAGTCGAGATGAGAAGACGACGTCATCTCAGTCTTTAAGTGCGCTCCACGCGCACGGTACACCAGGACCTCCGCTTTTCAGCTGGTGAAGCACTGATATCCGCAAAACAGGCTGGCATCTGGTGAAGCACGAACGTTCTCTCGTCCTTTTCCCGTGGGCTGATTGGCAGCAACCTGCTCACTCATGGATTTCGCATAAGTAGCGAAACCTGAAAAAGACAACTCTCTTGTAGAGATGCATAAACGCGACACAAATATATTCTCCACCGGCTCGCTGCGAAGTCGAACGGTCTTTCCCCCGTCCGCTGCTGCTCGCAAGTCGTGCCCTGACACAAAATGCATGACGCCGAAGCAATGACCAACGTAATCGAAAGAGGAAACATGCTGGAGAGGCTATTTCGCCTCTCTGCACTTTGTCCGCAAATCACTAACCGCCACACACACTGTCGCACGGCTCATTCGCCTTCAGCCTTCTCCAAAGGTTCACGCGACGAGTTCAATCGCGCTTTATGTCTTGCGGACATTTCTTTAGTGGCGTCTTCGACACTGCTGATTTGTCCCTGAAAAGGTCGCTCTACAGCTTTTCACGATTACCCGCAAATTTCCGCGCTTCTTGTCGTAGTGCACGGGACTCCTCCTTCACTCCTCATCGCCAGCGAATTGAATGAAAAAGAGCTCTTTCGTGTGCGACGCGTTTGAAAGGCAGCTGCTAACACGCAGACACTTTTCACGGTATTACTGGAAATCGGAAAGACTCATAGTGAGGGAGAAACAGCCTTCTTCAGCCTTTGGATGATTGAAGAAAGAGCGGATACAAATCACAGGGGCAACTGACTTGACCTAAATACAGGTTTCGTTTGTATAGGTTTAGACCTTTATTTGTTGTAACCTTTGTGTCGATAAAAATTCAGACGCAGTCCACTCTGCAAAGTGAGATACGATGGAGCGGGATCTCTGCCGTTGTTGAATAGACTTCGTTTTCTTTTCCTCAACAGTCGGCTCTTGAACCTTTCCCTTTACCAATCGTGTGGAGTGTCCCGCCGTAGACGGACCCTACAGACGGTGCTGGTTCCTTATAATTGGAGGCAAATCCAGAATCCTGCGTTCATCTTACTGTACACTGACAGGGGCGGCGCTACTTTCTCCGTGAGGTGTGACGAACGCTTTCTCACGTAGTTTGAAGAGTTCTGTATTCAGAACAGACATCTCACTGGAGGAGTGGACACGGTCAGTCTACTGAATTGAAATAAAGTGTCACCGTACTGGTGTCGGCAACGCGGAAAGTGCCGAGCGTCCCGCCTTCGTTTTTTTAAGCTCGCTGTGTCGACTGGCGCTCTTTAAAAATCGCGACGGGCGACCCGAGTGCTTCATCTGAGGAGCCTCTGAGCCAGCGCGGGTGTGTGCGCACTCCACGTCCGTTCCGCGGTCACTTTAAAGTGCGTTCGCCACTCTGTTTTCGACGGACATGCTGCGCCCGGAATAGAAGTGACTTTCAACGTGGGGCTTCTCCACGGGAGTTACGTGCAATTTTAGATTATTTTGGGTTTCCGCTTTTAGTGCCTCGAGGCTGTGAGTGGGCAGCTGACACCAACAAACACTCTTTCACGTCTCTCTGTGTCTGCGAGCGAATCCGTCAGTGTCTCCGAACGAACAAAGAAATCACGCGTCCGATGCATCCAGACGCATGTCGATTTCTTCCAGAATCCTTTCCCGCTCGGTCTTTGTTGTCGACGCGTACAGCGCGCGTTTTCTCCCCGTCCACCTGAGGCAGGTTAAGACAGAAACACACAAGAAACTAATTCGAGGAGCACGACTGTTGAATCATTCTTGACTCTTCTGGCATCCTGAGAAAAAGTTGCAGCTACGCACCCCAGTTATTTTCTGAGTTGACTCGCTTTTCGAACGCTTCGAGAAACGCGTTACGGGCAGCCACGAGCGGTGGTGTGCATGTAAAAAGCTCCAAGAGTTGCTCACCGCCGGCATGCTGATCCGCGATGTCTAGCGAGTTCACGCGGATGCCGAGAAAAACGAGAGGGTGAAACTATATCTCAATCACACAGGGATCTGTGACCGATCGAAATCGAACCACACGCACATGGAGATACAAGTAAATTGCATATAGGGTAAATAAGAAGAACCGTGTCCGTGAACACAATAGTGTAACTGAATAAAACAGTGCAATTACATTCAAACATAAACGAAACAAAATAGTGAAGGTGAACGGCCCCAGATGTCACATGAGGTGTTTGCGGAGTTTTCAGCGAAACCAGATTGCACACACATCAGAAGTTGGAAGACGCATTTGAGTCGTCTCTCATATGTGAATGCGGACAGTTCTGTATATATTCTTATGCGCTGTGATTCTCAGAAAATCTGTACATGTTTGTGTGTACATATGTATATCCATCTGTGCATGTAGGCATTTCTCTTCTGCTGTTTCCGCGGGAGTAGAAGCACTGGACGATAGCCGAGACAGACATCAAAGACGTTTAGACAATAGGAAATTACAGTGCACATCTACAAGAAGCTCAACGTCTTCTGCCCACTGCCAGCTGTCACTTCTCCCACCCCAGGACTACGCGTCGTTGATGAGCGCGACCGTTCTAAACGTATTTTCAGGCACACTCGAAAGCCGCGGTCAATCTCCATGTAGCCATTGCTTAACTGGATGCGCGTGCAGAACGTGAGAGGCCCCCCAACATGCCCCGGACTCAACAAGGCTTTTGGGACACCCTACGGTTGCGCGAACCTGAGGAGCTGTAGCGGCTGGTCACTGACGTCTCTCCAAGTGAGGACTCTCTCCCAGTCAAGACGCGAGTAGTGTTGGAAGGCAGATCCCTGCGACAGCACAGAGGAAACGGCGACGGAAGCTTTTCGGAGTTTCGAGGAAACTGCAGTATCCACGAACTCCGAAGCCAGTTGGAAACAGCTCCACAGAAACTGAAAGCCAAGTGATTCACGACGCCAGAGGTATCAGAGACTTCTCTGCACCGAACCGAGTCCCCCTGCGTCACGGATGGCCGAGGCCAACAAAACGACAGCGATACGAAGGCAGTGCGACGGCAATGCATGCGCACCAATCCTTGACTGAATTCACGCTCTGACGACAACGTGTACACTGAGACAAGAGGAGTTTGCAGCGTCTCCTGAGGAGCAGAGCCTCCCAGTTGTGGTCTTCAGGCTGAGCTCTCGAAGGCCTCGGGCGGCAGGATCCCAGGTCGACTGTGGCGTTGCGCATTCCCCCTTCAACGACGTTCTGAAAAACTAGTTTGACACTTTCTTGCGTGAACTGTCGATCACGCGGACCCACCCACAAACGCACGTCGTCTGAGCGCGCCGCCAGCTCTCTACGGAAGCAGCGGCGACTGCTGTCGCTTCAGTCGAACTGGTTGGTGTAAAACAACCGAAGTTCAATTTCCATCATGTAAACAGTCACCTGGGACAGTTCAAGGTTGAACCACGTATTCAGGTTCCCCTGATTAACTTCGTTCTGTTACTTCGCGACGCTCATTGAGGACCCGTTCTGCGATCCTTTCCATCTTCCCCATGCAGTGGCATACCATACTCAACCTTGGAAAAGGCAAACAACGGCCGGAAGCTCTGGACCTGGAACACAACTGGTCGGCTCCACGTTCAACAGGAGAGTTTGTGTCTCCGATGAACGAACGAGAATCATCGCAGAAGCTCTCGACCAGCTCATACGGTGTGCGCATCTCTATAGTGATACTTTTACCAAGAAACTGCCGGACATGACGAAATGCAAAGGTGAAGCACGAGAGATCTTCTCGGAGGGACTCCGCGTTTCCAGACACCACATCACGGCACACACAGTATTCACAGGGAATGAAGTTAAATGCTTTTCTAATTTTTTCGTTGTTCCTCCCCACTGGCGTTGAAGCGGACGGAGGCGCGGACGCTTCGTGGCGATTCCCGAACCGCGAGGACGACATGATGGATCAGATCGAAATGTCTCTCGTTATTTCTTAGCCTAATCACGTTTTTTCCTTCTTGGTTTTTCTCCCCGTCAGCGAACCTTTGTCAAAACGTAGACTGCGCGCCAGTCGTCGCGCGAGGCAATCAAGTGGCCAAACCGCTCGTACAGCAGAACGGCTTTCTTGTGTGCAGATCCCATGAACTGGAAAACGAAACACAGCAACACTCGATCCACTTGAATGAGTATCCAGAAACTGCCGCGCGGGGGGTCTGCGGCTGGAACAAAACGACCCGCGGAAGAGTCAGAACAAGAACGAATTTTCGAAGTCGTGGACCCAGACGAAAGACGATGGGGGAAAGGCCGGTTTCCGTCCCTCCCAAATTGACGGTATCTCGCGACGCACACCGGCCTCTCGACTCGAGAGTGGTACAGGTTGTATGAGCGATGGGGAAAAGAAACTCAGACAGCGTAACAGTTAAAGAGCAGCTTTTCGTTCCCGGCCCGGCGCTTAACGACCCCCCTCGTAGAGCTTCCGAAAAATCTCCTTTTAAGATGGGCGCATGCGGAACAGGCTCGGACACACCGTTCGTCGCGTAAAAGAAACGCCCAGGACAGACAACGCATACAGGAGGCAATGTAAAGCAGCAGGCTGTCCACGCTGGAACGCAAGATGGACAATTCGAAGGGCGTTCAGCTTACCTCGCCTTCTCGCCTTCCCGGCATTCGCGTCAACACAAAGGCGCCTCTCAGGAACGGTGCCACTTGGTGATGAGGTGCATGAAGCAGAGCAATCCGGAAAGGGAGAGACCTGAGAGGCATGAAAAACGGCCAACACACGAAAGCACCCACTACGTCAAAACGGCGCAACTGCTGGATACACACCACGCACAAAATATAAAGAAACCGAACGAAACACAAGACACCGACGACTCGCCTTTGCTCACTCGGAGAGCACGAGAAAGAATATGACCTCACACCCGCAGACCGGCAGCAAAGGCTGCCTAAGACACGCACATCGCACAGGACAACAGAAAAGTACAGACATCTGGGATGCCGCTCTCCCTTCGTCTCGATCTCTCTCTTTCTCTGCACCAGTTTACAAGTACGTACATGTATCATAACTACGTGAGTTGCTCCTTTTTTCAAGATATGCCTGCATGCATATGCAGACATCTGCAGGTACATTTATCCTTACATGCCTCTGCCCAAGTCTATATACCTCTCTGAATCCACCACTCTCTTTGACAATCTAGATCCCTGTTCCCCACTCTCCATGTAAACAAACTCAGGACGTACCGAGATTCACACTGTGTCATCTTTACTCAACTCGTCGCGAATGTTAGCGCACCCTCCTTTTTCATTTCCTCTGTTCCCTTCCTTGCCGCTTGGTTTCTGTTTCTAGACAAACACTCACTCTGTGCCCCAAGCCGTCGAGTCGCCAGGGACATAAATCTTCTCCTTCAACTTTGCGTCAGCTTCTTCCATCTGTCTTCTCCCTTGTCTCTCCGTGTCCGCTTCCTGCTCTTCCCCGTTCTGCTCTTTCTGGTTCTCGTTCGTGCTCTCCTTCTCTTCTCCGGTTTGTCCTTCCATCTCCTGAGTGGCGGTGGACGCCCGGGTCGAGGCGGTGAGTGTCTGCTCTGTCTTTGGATGCGTTTTTCTCTCGCTCGCTCCGTAAATCAATTCGTCGAACGAAATCGCTTCTCGCGCTTCCCCATCTAGTTGGTGGCGCCGCGGGGAGGACGCAGAGGACTGAGACAGAGAAGAAAGAGACACAGTACTCGGACCGACAGTGAACATCGGCTGTGAGGCCCTGCGCTGGATGGCTGCCGTCGCATCTTCTTCCTCTTCGCCGCTTTCCGTGTCTCGGTGTCTCTCTTTCGCGGCTTCCTCCTGCACCGCAGGGATCTCGCCGGCCGCGCCGAAACTCCCTTGCTTCTCCGCGTCTCGGCTGTCGCCCTCTGCGTTCGCAGACGTCGTGGAGCTTCGTCGCTCTCGCGCCACACACTGGACTGCTTCTCGAGTGCTGTCTCGGCTTGACGGCGAGAGCTGAAAGGACGCCTCAGACCTCGAGTAGAACGCATGGAAGCTGTTCACCCGCTGACGAGCTGCACAAAGGAGCAGAGCCCTCTCGTCCGACCCGACCAGTGTAACTACACCTTGGCGTTTGCCTCCTGAGTCAGCCACCCACGAGGCAGGCAAAGACTCCCAAGAAGACGAAGGCGACGAAGAAGAAACAGAAGAACAAACAGAAGAAGAAACAGAAGAAGGAACAGAAGAAGAAACAGAAGAAGAAGAGAGATGTGGAGGAAGAGACGGAGACGAAGCACAGAGAGGATCTGAAAAATGGTCTGTGGTTTCTGCGTTTCCCATCCGTGAGCGAAGACGAGAGAGAGGAGAAGGAATCCGACCAGGACAGACAGGAAGTGTGTCTTTTATCAAGAGGGCAACTTCCATCAGGAGGCCGCCATCACCACAAAAGGGATCCCAGACCTGCAGACAATTTTCGGAAAAATGCGAAAAAGCAGACAACGACGGAGTCTCCCAAATGCAGAACAGGCGACGTGAAATCAGAAAAGTGACATTTTTTTTTCAAGAGCCGGAACACGAGGTTGCTCTCCCGGAAAGGCCCGCGTCGGCACGATACAGATGCTTCATTCTTAACTAACAGGTGACATGTCAGAAAGTCAAAATACCTCTTCTACACATCTGCTACTCTCTCTCTCTCTCTGAGTCTGTGACTCCGCCTACCACAACATATACAGAGACACATATATGCATCATTATATATATTTATATATATATATATATATATAAATATACATACGGATATTTATATGTATATATACGTATGGATATACACAAGATTATATGTATGTGTGTATGTACATAAATGTATATATGTATATGTATACATATGTATACATGTGTATATGTCTATCTCCAGCTTCCCCACGTGTGTGTGTGTGCGTCTGGTTCAGTTTTTGTTTTCCGCTCTTGTTTCCTTTCCGCTCTCGAGCCCGGTGTCTAGACAGCGGCACGCTCACCACTACGTCTTTTTCCCTCCTGCATGCGCGTTTGATTCCGCTGGCGAGTGCAACGGCCGCCGCGGTGGCGTCGTCGGACTCGAAGGCCTCGACGAGGCCCAGCGCGGAAGGCAGCGCCGCGGGAGGAAGCACCCCCGCAGCCTTTGCAGCTGCCTGTCGCCGGCTCAAGTGCAGATGCTGGAGTCGCAGCAACTCGACCTCCACTGGAAGGCTCAGCGGGTCGTTGGGGCGCGCAGCGAACGCCGGAAATGGAGAATCGGAACAGGCGAACGACCGCCAAGGTGAAGACACTGACGACGATGCAGGCGAAGGCAACGCAGGTGAAGACAGTGCAGGTGAAGACAGTGCAGGTGAAGACAGTGCAGGTGAAGACAGTGCAGGTGAAGAGGACAGAGAAGAAGGAGAGTCTGAACTTGAAGAAGGGAGAGAAGGTGAAGCAGCCAAGGATTGCTCATGAGGTGATGCCGCGGGGGCTCGTGGCTGTTGAAGGTCTGGATGTTGCCAAGAGTCGTTCGCTTCGTTTCCTCGACTGGACGTCGTCGACTGGAACGACTCGCGCCTGGTCGCTTCCACCACCTTTTCGTCTGCCTCTGCGTCTCCTGTCTCCTTGCCTGTCTGCGCGGCTTTTTTCGCGAGTTCCTCGGCTTTTGAGACGGCGTCCAGAAGCTTTTCAAAGGCACTCCTTTGCCAGCCGTGCTTCGCAGCTTTTCCCCTCGTTTCGCGCTCTCGGTGGAACTCCGCCAGCCGCCCGTCAGTTCCCCCTCGCTGGCTGCCTCCTGCCTCCTGGGCCGCGTCTGTGTGTGTGCCGAAAACGCGATTTGAAGCGGCGGGGTTGCGGGGAGGTGCAGGCCCTCCGTCTCCACAAGCCTCCACATGTTCTCGCCTCGGCGTCTCTGTCTCTGCCCAAGGCTCGTCGCACGCACTGCGATCCCTCAACAGACGGCGCCTCGCCTCCTCTCTGATGGCTCGAGACGCCGCCGCCAGAGACCAAGGCGAAAGGAAAGCAGACGAAGCAGACGAGTCCGAAAAAGAGGAAGAACTGGAAGAAGACAGGGGAGAAAAAGGAAATCTGGAAGCGTCTGAACGTTGAGGACTCTGTGTTGGCTCTGAAGCGTCCAAATGACGAGATGAAAAAGAGCCACTGAAGTTTGTGCCGTGCGCCCGCAACAGCTCGCGCAAGACAGGAAAGGCAGAGGGCCTTTGGGGATAGTCCGAAACGCGTCGAGAAGACCGCGTAGTCAAGAATTCACAGCTGGCCACCGAGAGGCTCTGCTGGGCGTCTGCAGACGATGCGCAGCCTCTTTCAAGTCCGTTGTCTCCTTGGCATACCTGAGACCTCGCCGAGAGGTCTGATGTATCCAGAGAACAGGCGAACGAGGCCGGGGGGGAAGAGGCAGAGAGAGAAGACGAAAGAGGAGACGGCGGAGAAGACGAAAGAGGAGAAGGGAGAGAAGTTGAGGCGGAGAATCCCGCACAACTCGGAGAGAAAAATCGAGAGAGGTAGAGATACGGGCGAGGTGTAAGACGCGGCGAAAGTTGCATGTCCACGAAGAGAGAGTCGGAAGCGAGAGTCAAAGAGAAACGGAAGTTCAGAGCCTCCAGCAAACGCCTCGCTGGCTGCACAGCCTTAACGAACTCGATTTCTGGAGAGGCAGAAGATGGCAACGAAGCCGAAGAAGGAGACATAGAAGGTGATGAAGACAAGGGAGAAGAGAAAGCTGAGTTGTTCTCCAGTGAGTCGACGTTACCCTGTCCAGCAGCCTCGGATTTGTGTTCGGCGCCCAGACTTTTCAGTGTCTTCTCCACCACCTGACGAATGCGATTCTCATTGCAGAGCGTGGAGGAGAACGACGCGACTCGGAGGGGCACTAGCGGCAAAAGCGAGAGATCTGGAAAAAACTGACAGAGACAACGAGGACGCGGACAGCCGGAAAAACGAATGGAGGAACAGCGAACCGCACCTCTTTTTCAGACGCTATGCACTCAATGGACTTTATGCAAATACACAAATACACAAATATATATATATATATAAATATATACGTATAGATATGGAGAGAGACATGTAGAGAGAAATAGATTGATAGCAATAGGTAGAGAGAAGGACATAGCTCCATAGATATAGATAGATGTTTATACAGGTATATTGAGACATGTATATACATTCATATACATATATATACACTTATATATATACATATATACATATATATATGTATATAATTATGCGCTGGGGTGTTTGTACACCGGAGAGTGGAACACTGAAGCATTGTACGTGAGGCAGGAAAGCGAATTTCGTTCCTCAGGCTGCACCGCGTGATCGGCGTTTGTGCGTATCCATGTATAAGTACGTCCGTTGGTATGAGTATGTACGCACAAAAAGATGCATATGTTGGCGCAGACGAGTTTTGACGAGTCTTCGGTTCTCACCTCTTTCCACTTGACTTTTGTGAGGGCGTTCTCGAGTCGCTGCTCCGTGGTGCAGGCACCCGAGTGAGCGAGTCGGAGCCAGACCGTCTCAGCGATTCGGCTATACGTACAGACACGAGTGGCGAGCTCCCAGTCCGCGTTGTGGAGGACGACGCCGCCCTGGACGCTTTGCAGTCTGATGGGCCGTTTTTTCTCTGGAGACGCGTCGAGTTTTTCCCCGCAGAAGGCGCCTTTTCTCTCGTCTGAACGGGGCAGCTTCCCCGAAGAGGCGTCGCAGCTTCCGCAGAGGTCGCGGAGACTCGGAGAGGTGCGAAGCTCTCGCACCAGCACAGGTTCCAAGCCTTTTCGGACTGAAAGAAAGAGGGTGAAAGCAGCTCCGCGGACAGCCTGCGAGGCGGCCGCGACGCCTGCGAGGCGGCCGCGCGGCTTGGCGAGTCCAGCCATGAGACGCCGAGAAAAATCTGAAGAAGCCGGCGGTCTGACGAACAGATGAGACTGCCGAGACCAAGACGTAGTGGAAAAGGGTGATCGGAGAAAGCGCAGGCTCTCTTGCGTCGAGGCTTCTGCGGTTCTTCGATCTGGGGCTGCATGGGGCTGCATGCAGCCCGCAACTCTCTGAGGGAGAAAAGGATAGGAACTTACACGAAGGAAGAGCGCTCAGGAGACGCGAAAGCTGGAAAGAGAAACGCAAGACGATGTGCTGAAGGCTTTTTGCTTTGTTTACGCAGCTGCGTTCAAAAACGCGTCTCGAGTTGCTTTGCGCAAAGTGCAACATCGAAACCGCTGCATGCGCACACTCGCCGTTTTTTTGCGGGGTCTCGCCAGCCGAAGACTCTGTTTTGGCAAAGAAAGACTTACAGTGTGAAACGTTGGCGACTTTGTCTTGGCGGTACTTCTTTCCCTCTGTGCTTCGCATGTGTGTCTTCATCTCCCTGACTGTTCCACACCCCCTAAGGTCTTCTTCTCGAGGTACTACTTCCGTAATACGCGTGACAAGCTGGCCGGACGCCTCACGTCTTTTTCATCGGACTTTTAAAAGGAACTGTCTTTAAAGGTGAGGATCGAGAGGACACTCTTCGTCTAGCGCTACTATAACAACTCGGAAATACTGCTTCTTCAAGACGAGGATTGAGATGACGCTCTTTCCCGGTCCTTTTTCTCGAAATTCGAAGGAACGGTCTTTCTTTCGAAATGAAGAGACACGACGGCTAGACGCTGAGTGACTGTCCATTGTTCTTCGGCTTCTTGCTGGGCTGCAGTCTGACCGTTCTTTTGGCAGAACCTGTTCCGATTGTTCTCGGTTTCTCTCGCAGAGATTTGTCGGGACAGACGGAGTTGAATTTCCGTGCAAAAGTCTTGGGTCCTCTCGAAATCGGCGTTTCTAATGCAAGACAACGAGGGAGTGGAGGAATATTTGCACAGTCTCTCTCGGGGGAAACTCAGCTGGTCTTGTCACGTTAGGCAAGCAGTTTCGCAGCGGACGTTTGAATGTGGGGATCTGTCTGTAGACTCTAGACGGTGTTCTCGGCTTTGCTTTACAGGAGCGCTGCACCTACGATCCCGCCCATATGTCAACATTTGTGAATCGAACAAGGCTCATCCGGATACGAAAACACACATAGAATCACATCGATACTGCTGTGAATGGAAAGGCGCAGCGCGACCTATAAAGCCTGAACCTTGCTTTACTCAAAAAACAGGATTTGTGGAGGTGCGCCTGTGCTGCTGACACAGATGGTTTGCTGGCATAACGGGACCAAGATCTGGAAGACAAGGCACATCGGCCGAAAGGCAAGCGTTTTCGCGGGATCTGCGAGAGTAACAGCAGCTTTACATCTGTCAATCTTAGAAAAACCACAAGCGCAAAAAAGCCCCTTTGTTGTTCGACGAGTGTTGTGCCAATGTATTGGAGATTCACGGCGAATTCGTCGTCAGTTTTTTTTTGAACCCAATTGCAGCCGACAGGTCTAGTATGCGTGTACACTGGAATTCTTCCGCATCAGTTCCTAGGCAGTTGCGAGTCGTCCAGCAACGACTCGAGTTTTTTAAAGCGTTCTCGAGAGTACCTGCGTTTACTCCAGCCACCTGATCTTTAGACGCGGTCGCTGTGTCTACGAAAGGGGAGATCTTAGCATTGAGAGGAGCGATTGTAGAAAATCTCCCCTTCTCTGCTCTAGGCTGTGGCGCTACTCGGCGTCTACCCAGGTGCCGAGACACTGACACATCGCCCATTTCGTGCAACCTTTTGAAAGTAAAGCATGTTTTATTGCTTTCTATGGAGCGCGCAAGGTTCGGGATTCTTCTACCTCGAATATGCCGCGACACGCCCGTCATCTTGCTTGTAAAAGCAAAACTTAAATAGCGGTGTGTGCAAATATTATAATTAGAGGTGGCGTGGTACCCCGAAGAGGTCTCTGGTGGGCCCGCTTTGTTGATTTGTAGCTTCGACGTTTTTACCGTGATTCCTGGAGACTTGATTCGGGGTAAAGCCATTGTTCCTGCAAAGAGCTCAAGATCACCATCGAACGGATATCTCGATCGTTGACAATTGACCGTGTTTTTGTGGAAAGTAAATGCCTTACGAAAGGGATTTTTGTTTTGCTCGCTGAATACCCTGAAGAATGCTTCCCTGAATAGCTGTGCCGCTTCTCCAACACGAGCGACGACGGCGAGCCGGCGTCAACCATCAACGCTGCGAAAAGCACGGCTGTTTCGCTGTGAAATTGCCCGTACCAATGCAAATAAACCAAGAACCATGCACTGACATCGGTGGACGCGGCTCATACCAGAGCGAACTCTGGAAGGTGTGTCCGCGTCTGTTGAACTGGGCAGTCGACTCTCGGCGAGTCGACAACCATCCTTGCTGTTTGCCTGTTGGCTTCGAACGCGTAATGCGTCTTCAGCTTGACAGACAACTCACTGTCCTTTAAATGACACCGGAGAAAATGGCTGTCACTGTGAATGTGTGTCGGATTAGCCGGACGAGCAGCTGAGAGAAGAGGCGACACCGCCCTGTTTACAAGGGTGATAACATAAATGTATACGTTGTGCCGATGTCGAAACCGACATGGAATACCGGTTGTTTCGCAAAATATTGAAGTGCGACACCTTTCGTGTCAGAACAGACCGCAGATGCTCATGAGTGAAGAGTGGTGTGCAGCAGAAATCACAAAGAACTTGGATGTTTGCATCTCGTGCCGAGTCCGATTCAGTATCATAGGAGCTGCAGTGTCTGTGTTTATTCAAAAGGCGCACCAGTGTGAAAGAAGGGCACCGTAGACTCATCCGGAACTTTGGCGTTCTGTCCAAACGACCTAGAGCCTCCTGTGGTCTTATATTCAGGGACGAAAATGCCACACCTTGAACGAAGGGTACGCAACAGAAACTGCTTGCCTGGGGATTTGCGGGGGCGGCGGCGGGGCCACCCAGCAATTTCTGTTTCTTTTCCTGCGGATTTTTTGCGAAACCACGGAAACACGGCGGTTCACTCACTCCAGTTGCACCGTTGTGAATCTACGTTCATTTTCTGAGACCTTGTAACTTGTTTTAAACGCTAACGTTCTTTGTAAATTGACACACACTTTCGTCCGCCCATGTTTTCTCACCATTGGAAGGCAGCTGCTATCCTACACAGGTAAAGGGGGACCATGACGATCCCGCAAAAGGCGAAAAAAAAGTCTTCGGTGTCTTCAGAAACTATATTTTTTAGGTTGCCTGTCAGCCGAACAAGAGGAATTTATATCTCCTCCGTTCTAATTTGATATACATATATGTATTTATATCTTAAAAACCGACGCCGCTTCTTTTCCTCGGAGTTGGAAATTCACTCGGTGAACTTGGAAAGCTCTCTGTCGCTTCTTCTGAACTCATAGAGGCTTTCCTGGCGTCGCTTTCTTGGTCTCGGAAGACGGAACTACTCGGCAGAGAGCGAGAACGGCCACAAAGGGGTCGGAAAAGGAATGTGCTCAAGTCGAAGAGACAGGGCACATGAGAGAGACGCCACACACGGAATCCGACGCCTTTCCTTTTCCGAGCGGTGAACACGCAGACATCTTTGAAATGACTCTGGGCTTTTGCGGGTCTCTCTCGCTTTTCGCTGCTCCTGCATTTGCGTTTTCGTCCTGCATGCAAATCCTCGAAGAATCGCCGAGGGAAAACGGTTCTGTGCCGTAAAAAGCGATTTTCCTGCCCACGCTGTCTCGCAAACTGCGGCTGGCTAGCGGAGACACCGTCGTGTGAGGGATTGACGCCTTTTCGCTTAGTCGGCGTTTCTGTGAGTTTCAGAGAGAAACTTTCTTGCTAAGCAGGCATGTCCCTGCAGTTGTCTTTCTCTGCCGAGTTCCGGCACCTTCATTCCTTAGTAAATCCGCCCTCTCCCCACAGCGCTGAGCAGACCTAGATCCACGTCGCGATCTTTTCTTCCGCAGCTGGGAAGTGACCCTCTCGGAGTTAGATGAAATTGCTCCGTCAAAGACGGTCGGAAGAAAGGAAGTCTTGAAACGCACTGATTCGTGGAACAGCTTCTCGCCTGTTTTCTTTTCTGCGTTCTGAAAACTCGCTTCAAAGTGACTTTTCGTGTCTACCTCCGCGTAGCAGCCCCTCGGGTCTTCTCGAGAGAGAAAAGGACCCCCCGTCTATGCAACTTTTTCCTGTGGTGTCGTGGCGCTCCAAACTCTCTTCTGACATTTCCTAATCTCTTCTCCTCTTCCTCAAATCTCAAGGTTCCCTCTCCACTCCCCGCTCGATCCTCTTCACTTTCGTCTCGGCCGCGACGAACGCGAAGGTGCAGAACTGACTCTTCTTGTCATTTTCGGTGTCGTTTTTTCTCGCCTCTAAGTCGGTTTTACACACCAATTTTTCCTCGCCTCTCTTTTCCACTTCTTCTCGCGTTTCTTTTCGCAAGGCCTCTTCTGTGATGTCTGTCTCATCCCCCGTTCCTCTCGTTCCTGTCTCCTCTTCTGTGCCCTTCTCATCTTCTGTTTTACCTTCTTGCCTCTGTTAACTTTTCTTCTCTATCTCCCCTCGCCCGTACCCTCCCTCACAACTTCTGTACATCCCTATACATATTCACATGTACACAGCTACTTGTATACATCTACGTCTATGCATATATATATATATATATAGTTTGTTCTCTCTCTCTCTCTCTCTATATATATATATATATAGCCTACGCACTGTATCGTCTGTTGTATCTGCGTCGATCCCTTCTTTTCGTCTCAGATGTCTCTGTCTCTTTCTCTTTGTTTCTCTTCTGTATACGAGCAGCTTCCTCTTTGTTTAACACAGGCACACCCGCTGTCCGCGTTGTCTCTTTTTTCAGCTGCTCCGGTTTCTTTTTGGCGCTTGGGTTCGCGTCTCGCCGAGTTCCTTTCGAGATGGCGCATGTGAAGCAGCGGTTGAAGGTCGCGATCTTGCGAGTCGACGGTGTCGAGGGGCTCAGCGCTCGCCAAGGCTGCTACGTCAAGTTTCGCTGGCGCGGAGACAAGTACAAGACTGAGGCGAAGAAGCGCGCAGGAAATGGCATGCAGTTCAACTTCAAGGCGATCCTGCCCTTCGACAGCAGCGACCCGCGGACGCTGGCTCTCGAACTCTGGACAGCGGCCGCCTTCTCTCACAAACGCGTAGCGGAAACCAGTCTTGACTTGACTCGTCTGGCGTCGGTAAGCGCGCAGAGCTCCCAAACCCGCTGGGGAGGGGGGAGGGGGAGTGTCTCTTTGTCTGGCCTCCATCGCCTACGCCGAGAACGCGGCGACGGACGAGCACTGTCGCAGAGACTCCCGGACAGCCTCCAAAAGTCTCGTCGTTCCGTAGTCGCAGTTTTGGATTTCGGGTGAAGGACCGAGCCTGAGAGGAGCCTGCGAATCGACGCGAAAGACGACGACTGAGAACTCGTCACCCTCGAGCGTCTGCCTTCGAGACGCGTGTACATGTGGTAAACGCTCAGAAATCGACGACCCGCAAAACACCGGTGAAGTCGACGAACGCGGCAGACATGCAGGAGAGCGCGTTCATCAAAGATTTTTCTGTCTCGCACCGGGTCACTTGAGAAGCGCTCTCCTGCACAGTCTCTGTTCCAGCCTCCGATTCGGACGCTTCAGGCTGAGGAGAGAGGGCCGAGTTCGTTGTGGCTGCTGGACACCAGGAGGGACGGAGTCTGTGAAAGAGACCCTTTGGAGCGAACGCGTCTGGAGCTGGTCTTTGAAGAAATGCATTTTGAAGACAACGCGCGCGCATCCCTCTCCTTTCCTTCCTCGAATGTGCGACTCTGCTGCACTTCTGGGGGTGGAGGTCCTGCCGGCCTCTCTGCATGCATGTTTGTGTATCACCTCTCTGCCACTGCAGCGCCTCTCCGCCCTTCGCCTTCTTGCTGTTTCTTCTCTGTTTGTGTTGTTGTCTCTGTCTGTCTATCTGTGTATCGGCCCCTCTTTCTGTGTCTCTGTCTCTCTATCTGTGTATCTGTCTCTCTTTCTGTGTCTCTGTGTCTCTCTGTGCCCTCTCCATGTGCGCCCATCTTCCTCTGGATCTCTGTGTTTCCCTCCCGTTTCGATTTCTCTGTTTTCTTCTTGCTTTTTTCAGGTCTCCGCAACTCAGTGTTCCTGTCCCCTGACGTCTGTTGAGGGTCGACGCCTGGGCGCTTCTCCCGTCCTCGTCCTTTCTGTGCAACTTCAGAACTTCGATCAGGCAGCGAGCAACGCAGAGCTGCAGCAACGTCTCCACCAACATGCTGAGGAACAACGACAAAGGCGAGAATTCGAAAAGCAGCAAACTGTGCTGGAACAACGTCTCCTCGCTGGACGACCCCCCCCTGCTCCTTCTCCCTATGTTCCGCCGCCTCCTCCTGCTCATGTCAATCCTTCGTCTTCCTCTGCCCACGCTGCTGCTCCCTCTTCCTCTTATCCACCTCCTTATTCGTCTTCGGTTTATTCTTCACCGTGTCCTCCAGGATGCTCTGCGTTCACGACTGCGTGTGTCGCGCCTCTGCCGCAACAAGCGCATGCAGGTCCTGCTGCTCCTGGGCCTTACGCGAACTATCCCTACTTCCCGGGGAACACGGCCTACAGTCCGTCTCCAGCTGGCCAGGCGCATGCCGCACATGCAGGCCAAGCGCCTCAGTATGGATGGGCAGCGCCGCAGCAACCGACCTGTGTGGAGGTCCCCCCTCAGGCGCCGCGTCCGTCGATCCAGCAAGGTGAGAGGAAGCGAGGCAGGGAAGAGAATGCGGGGAGCGTCGAGAACTAGGTCCAGGCAGAAAGATAGCCTGCGCACACCAAGCAGAAGGAAGGGATGGAGTGAGAGGCAGAGGAGATGGGAGAAGCAAACGAGGCCAACAAGAAGAGAAGACCTGATGCATAAGGGAGTTAATCTCGAAAGGGCAACGAAGCGTACGAAGGCGAATGCCAGGTGTCAAGAGTTCGGATGCACCGGCGAGACGCGAAAAAGTGAAAATGAGGAGAAGAGGGTCTCTGAAAAATCGGAGAAGACAGCTCAGTCTCAGTGTGCTGGGGAAAGGTTCGTTTTCGCGTTTGTTGTTTCCGCGACTTGAGAAGACCAACGCGAGAAAAAAGGAGGACCTTGACACTTCCATCTGCGCTTTGCTCTTTTGTGGGTCTAAACCTAGTAGGATGGTCCTACTTGTGGCCGTAGGAATTCACAAATATCATAGAGATCAACCGTTTTTGCGTTCGAACGCGACGCTGCAGGCAGTCGACTGGTGATGTCTTAAATTCTTGAAGAGTGGAAGACTGAGCACAGATTCTCGGAGAAGAACCTCCTTTCTCTGAAGCAAATCTCTGTCTTGAAGCGATGCCCTTTCGCGTCTTTCCCTGCAGCGGTACCTCACTCTATTTCTTCTTCTGAATCTTGCGTCTCCACCGTTCTGTTCTCCGTTTTCTCTGTGGTTTCTCTTCTACTTGTGATTGCCGTTTTACGTTCGTTTTTTCTTTTATTTTTGTGTTCCGTCTGCTTGCTGTTTTTCCTTCGATTATGGTGTTTCGTTGTCTTTTTGTTTTCCCAGTTTTGTTTCCTTTTTAGTTCCGTTTTTCGTTTAATATATGCTTCCCGTTTCATTTTTATTTCCTTTTATTTGCGTTTTCCCTCCCAGCAACAGTCACGGCGTCTGGGCACTGGGACGCGACCGCCATAAAGTACATCAAGAACATCTTACCGCAGTGCTCCACACAAGAAATTGAAGAGTAGGCACTATGCAGGAACGGCTGTCTGCAAGGGCGATCTTGCTCCAGTTTCAGAAAACGATCTTCGCCGTCTCGCCCTGTCGACATAACCGTGTTTGTGCATCAACATATCTACATCCCACAAATATATACATATATACATGCACATAAATACGCATGCCTATACATATATATATATATATATGTATATATATATATATATATATATATATACTTGCGTGTACGCGTATAACTACATCAGTACATAAGATAAGGCGTGAATGACTTTCGTGTCTTCCCCTTCTTCAGAGCCTTGTCGGCGGCCGGCGGCGACTGCGAGAAAGCAGTTGATGTGCTCCTGAAGCGTTTGGTGGCGCATGCAGCGGAAGAAAATGAAACTCAAGTTCATCAGTTGGAACACCAGGTAGCGCGAGACTGACAGGCACGAGAGCCTCAGTTGCCTCTTGTCCTTAGAGGCTATCACCTGAAAAGCGAGATCTTCCACAGCGAAGGCAAATGAGAACTCCATTTCGCCTCGCGTTCCAGTGACGGAGTGTCTCAGCAGGACAACACACTTTAGAGACGGGCAGAAACTCCACGAGAATCAGTTTCGTTTTCCCTGGAATCGCCTCCGAGATTCCTTGCTTTCTTTCCTTTCCAGGCCGCAGCGGCGGCGCAGCCTGTGGTGGCGTGGACGCAATACTCCGCGGCTCCTGCCGCCTATGGAGCACCCCCGGCAGGACCCATGGCCCTGGAGACACCTCCAACGCATGCACCCCCACACCTGGGATTCACGCCAGCCCCCATGTACACTCCTGTGGGGAAAATTCCTTCTTCAGGCAAGCGAAACAAACCTCTCTCTCCGTATTTGCACAAACGCGTGAGGCATCCTTGGTTGCACATAGACATATCTCTACATGTTCGTCTACATATATATATATATATATATGTATATGTATATGTATATATGCATGTAGCTATGCCTTTGCGTGCCTGTCTATACCTGTCTGTGCGTGTATGCCTGCACATCTGAATGTGTGTATTTGTGGATATGTGGATATTTGCATCGGCTCATGTGTACATGCATATATGAATAGATAAGATGCCTCAATTGAGAAGTGTGACTGTAGGAACACAAGACGGGGAGAGATCTCGGGACGCAGACGGACCCCGAGAGAGCGAAGAAAAGCGGAACGTGGAAGAATCTGTTCTGAGGCTTCAGTCCTCGTGGACGCGAAGCCTCGAGAGACACATGTCGCGAATTTGAAAGTACCTTCATCTGTCACTAGCGTTTTGTGTGCACACTGAGTCGTCACGCTTGGTATACTCGTATGCGTACATGTCTCCACATGTCCACATGCAGATGTACATGCATATATATATATATATATATATATATATATATTTCTATATCTCTGTGTGTCGCTTTGTACCAATATTGATATGTGCATGTATGGCTGTCTATCTACATCTTCATGCGTCGTTCAGTGTGAGCGGTATGGAGAGGATTGGTTGTCTGCGCCGAGTTTCTGCATGCGGCGATGGCGCGTTCCCACTGCTCTCCCTCTTGCCTGCGCGGCGTGTCTCGGTTTTCAGTCTTTTACCTCTCGATTTTTTCGCTCTCTCGCTAGGTCGCCGCAAGGCTCTGCTGGTCGGAATCAACTACCGGGGGACCGACGCGGAACTGCGAGGCTGCGTCAATGATGTCCACCGCATGAAAAATCTTCTCTGTTCTGTCTACGGCTTCCACGATTCGTCCACTACGCTTGTTGCCCTCACAGACGACAGCCGGAACAGTCTCTACCGGCCTACGCGGAACAACATTTTGAAGGTTCGTCTGTCGAGCGGCTTTCAGAGTGTGCTTCTCAGCAAAAGCTCGTCCTTCAGTGAATGCGGAGTGCAGAGAGACTGCCGACCGCTGGTGTGCACACAAAGTCTTGCGCATGTGTTGCGGCCTTGCGGAGGTCGTTGCTTGCCTCTCGCTGATCCACTGTGGCATCTGCAAACGCTTCCGTACGTCTAGCTGCATGTGCATACCCACAAATAAGTCTCTAGATCCAAATACATACTAAACTGCGCATTCCTGAAACTGCGTGTGGATAGCCTTCGCTGAGAAAAAACTGGAGAGGTAGGCGAGAGTCCGAGACACAGAGATGAGAAAGAAATAAGGGATTTCCTGTCAGAAGCGAGATGCATCTGCTCATCTCCCAGGAACATATTTATTTTCCTACACTTACACGAATATGCACTGTATGGATACTCTACAGCTATAGATATTTGTCAAATTATCTTTATATATATATATATTGTATGAGATTTGGGTGCAGACTCAGATTCCTATGAGGATTCGTAGCGCACTGTCAGAGGCACCCTGCGGATCAGTTCGGATACTTCTACATGAAAACAAATCGATGTAATGAACCAAACAGGAATACAAAGAGAGGATAGAGCGATACATACAGATAAATCAATGGATATACAACAATATATATATATATATATATATGTAGAGAGGTGGATTTTAGGCGGATACGCGTACAGATACCGAAAACCGTAGATGTGAACACAAGGCGGTGAGCAGAGACGAGTAAAGACGGCGACATTGGACGGTGTTGCTCGTTTTCTGCTGTGACTGTTGTTTTTCTCGAGGCGATGCATTGGTTGACGATTGACAACCGTCCGGGCGATGCTTTGTTTTTCCATTTTTCTGGACATGGCGGGAGAGAAATCGATCGAAGTGGCATCGAAGAAGACGGATACGACGAAACGATTCTCCCGGTTGATTTCGAGACTGCAGGCCAGATTCTTGACGACGAGGTATGTCTGCACCCTCTGTCAAATCGACGAACAGTATTCGATTTGGAATTGGAAATACTACAGACACGTATGCGTAGAACGAGAAGGATGTCCCTCTCCACGTAGACGTAAATACACGAACAGAGGTCTACGACGTCATTTATGGCGAATACGTTTATTTCTGTTTCAAGTCCGAAGCGCTTCCGACTCGCTTTTTTTTTCGGCCGCGACTGGCGCACACTCTCCTCTCGAGCTTCGCCGTCGAGTTCTGCGTCCACTTCTTCCCCTCACTAGCAGTGTCCGGTTCCGTTTGCGTTGCGTCTCGCGCGTTGTCTCTGAAGGATGCAGTTCGCAGTCGCCTTCGCAGTCTCTTCTCCCTCTCTCCTGCCGTTCTTCCTGAGTCACCTGCGTCTGCTTGCCGGGTGTGACAGTCGCTCTTCAGGCGAGTTGCGCTCGCCTCTCCTTCCCCGCTGCTGTGCTTTCTCTGTCCGACGGTTCTCTCTGTTCCCGGCTGCTTCCTCTGCGTTCTTCGCAGCTGCATGCGTTTCTGGTACAGCCCCTACAAAGCGGCTGCCGACTCACTGCCGTCATGGACTGCTGCCACAGCGGCACAGGCCTCGACCTCCCCTTCACCTGGAATTCCCCCAAGTGGCGGTGGGACGAGGAAACCAATCCGTTCTACGTCCTCGGCGATGTCCAGATGTTCTCCGGGTGCGCCAGCCAATGCCAGTGGAGTCACTGCTGCGTGTGTATGCAGTTCTGCACTTCTCTCTCTGTGTACATCTGTGCATGAGTTCATATGTCTTTCTGTTTGTACGTATACATACGTATATACACGTATATGGATTTATGCTTGTGCGAAAGTATCGGTTTTGACATGTATACGCGTAGGCGTATCGATATGTATATGTATGACTAAACAGGACTGCATATATCTATGCGTATGGACACAAAATGACGCAAGGTGAATACGTATCCATATACATATATATATATATATATACATATATATATATATATGTATATATACATGTAGACATGTATATTGGGATGAGCAGGATGATAAGGTGTGGTTGCGTTTTTATGTGAGTGTGGCCTCGCGTCTTTCGGATCCTCTCTGAGGCGAACGAGAACGCGGTGTGTGCTGATACATAGAGGCTGCATTGCCCGCTCCTGTCTCTTGCACTTTTCGTGACGGTTTCGTTCTTGCGTAGGTTTGTTCCTTTTTCACAATTCGACTTCTGCTCTTCATCCTTCGACGAGCGTTTCGGAACTTCGTTTTCACAAAGCGGTCGAGCGTGGATACAGTTGCTCCGTACTTTTTCTCCCGTCCTCACCTTTGCGTTTCATTGGCGCCGCAAGTCCCAGCGTGCGGTTTCCCCTTGATGACATACTGTGTCTAGCGAATGAATTTTCTTCGTCCTGTCGTTTGCCACAATTTCTTGTGTTTCCCTTTCCCTTCCTGTGGTTCTTTCGTTTTCCTGTTTTGTAGATTTTTCCTTTGCCTCCTTTCCTTCTCTGTGCGCTTCGCGTTGCTTGCTTAGGTGCCAAGACGACCAGACCTCTGCGGACTTGGCTGGACATGAAGACCGCGCGCCGGGAGGCGCGATGACGACGGCGTTCATTGCCGTTCTGACTGCGAGGCCGTTCGGCCACTCTTATCCCTCGCTGATGCAAGTGAGCATCAGGTCGAAAGACACAGAGCCCAAGAAAGAAAGAAAGAAAAAAAGAAAAAAAAAAGAAAAAAAGAAAAAAGGCGGGAACAAGGGGAGACATGGAGAGAGGAGAGCGAACGGGGAGACGAAAGGCGTCAGAGGAAGCGAAGAAGGAGAAAAGACGAGATATTCGTTTTCTGATATCTTCGTCGGAGTCGCTTCAAGACTTGTCTCTTCTCCTCGTGTTTCTTCATGCGTTCTCCTTTTATCGCCACTCCCATTGCGACGCTCGTCCTTTCTTGTGTGTCAGTGTCTTCATGAGCTGTCTCTTTTGTCGCGGACCTCCGTCCTCTCTTTTTTTTTCTCGTTTCTTCTTCCATCTTTCTTCTCGCCTCCCTCTCCGCCTCGTTCTCTGCTAGGCCACCGTATGTCGTACGTCCCCCGTACACGTGAGTGTCGTTCTCTTTTTCTCCCCTCTTTCTACGCTTCAGGGACTAACTGAGAGCATGGTCTCCCGAGGCTTATCGCAGCGCCCCCAGCTGACGTCGTCTCAGAAATTCGACTTCAACAGACCCTTCAAGTGAGATTCCACTCTTCCTGTGAAAGCGCGTTTCTGCCAACACAAGCCAAAGCGATCGCTCTGAAGGAGATTGCGACCGGCTGCGACCGCTAACAACGTAACGTTCCACGAGTCTGCGTCCGGCTGGCTGTGTCTCGCTGCCTCAAGTTTGCCGCTGTCTGTCTCTCTTCGTCTCTTGCTCAGCTTGTCGGATGTGATTCCGAATCAAAACCGAGTGCTCGGGAGACAAATTCGCCGCAGACGCAAGCCGCTGCCCAACTCAGAGAGCCGCCGCAGACCTGGCGCAGGCATCGGGGACGCGATGCTCCTCGCGGGGGCTGGCTTGGCCACTGGCCTTCTCGTCGGCTCTCTTCTCAACGACTGAGGGAGAGATTCAGATTTGTTTTTTTCGACCAGCAGAAGCAGGGCACGAGGAAGCAAAAGATGCAGCGATTGACGCCGCACCCACGAGTTCCACTGAAGTTTTTTCTGAAGCCGATTAGGTAGAGATCATGGAACAGCCAGAGAGCGGTTCTCTAAGGGCGCCTCTGTGCGGCTCTGCAGCGTGAGCATCTGCATGCGACGACTTCGCAAGAAGCGACACTGAGGGATGAGCGACAACGAAGAAAGCTCTGAGAAAGACAAGAAGATGCGTGAAAGCGCGAATAGCCATCAGCTTCCAAAGAGTGCATCCTCGACAGTCTCTCGTCTCGCCTTTGTACGCCTCTTTTTGATGAAGCAAAGACAAAGGCAGAAAGAGAAACACGGAGACAGAGGGAAGGCCAGGGGCCCCCAGGCCAACGTCGTCTCACTATCTTGAGCTACAGTGCGAGAGGGTGGGCAGATATTTGAAGAAGATCTGAAGACACCGAAGATTTCTATTCGTGTGGCGTCCGATTGTTTGTCCCCAACAGCCTGTCATTTCACAGAGTGTTACGTGAACAGAAAGAGACATTTGAGTGCTTCATTCCTCCAGCCGTGAAGCGCGAAAGTGCGCCCTCGACGCCTCCACAAGTATCCGGCTTACATTCGAAGAGATGCCGGTACACTTGCGCAAACGTGGACAGCCGCAGTGGCCCTGCAAGTGGGCAGTTCTCGCAAACTTTCGGCAGTGTTGCATCATTCTGCATATGCTCTGGATTGAGCCGCATTGCACTCGCATGCCAAACTCAGGAGACAGATGAAAAGCAGATATACTTGTTGGTAATACTCGTATCTATCTCTCCACATCTATATATATATATATATATACCTTTCTGATCTCATTATTGAGGTTAGCGTGTTAGCTCTTGTCTTATGCCGCGTCGCTGTTTCTCTTCTCGGCGACCATCAACCCAGGAGACAGGACAAATGAAGGAAGAAACAGGAAGGCGACAGGGGATGCGTTAGGCCTCTCTACCTGCCCTGTAAACCTTGGAGCTAGGATGTGAATCCTTTCTTGTTCGCCTCGTTTTCTACTTCTTTTCTCCGCAGAAGAGACGGGGGGGAGGGGGAACCGCACGTAATCGCGAGTGCCCTCTCGGCTCTACAGGAAGCGTATCCTTATATCTGTAGCTCATCAACCTTCATCTTTGCTTCGTGTGTAGTCCCGAAGACCGTAAGCGCGTCTCTTTCACAGTCAACAAAGTCCCTCAAAAGAATCGTATCTCTCAGTGTTCCGCGCCTACCGGCTCCGCGTCTCTCAGGGGACGTGGGCAACGAATTAGCGGCTCTTTGTCTTCTGACACCCGAGCCTACAGAGAAAAGATAAATCGCGGTTGTTTCTTGCTACATCCAGAAAACACCCAAGTTAGGCGAGTTCGCTCCCATAAATGCAATCGAAAGAGGTGCATTCAAAATACCAATACCTCTCTCTATATCTTTACGTATATACATTGATATATACGCCAGTAAATATACAGATAGGGATGTGTCAATATTTATTTAAATGTACAAAACTATAGTTCTATAGATGGTAATGTGTTATTACTTATAATATATACACGGAAATAGATATACGAATACCATCACAAATATATACATATGTATATATATATATATATATATGCACATAAATGCAGGTGCGTGGTTAAGCAACTGGATGCACTGCGGAATGGCGCAAGCGTCTGTGACTGCCACCGAACGACAGTGAGTATGTTTTGTCAGGTAAACTAGAAAACATTCGAAGACTACATCGTTAAGCGCTCGATGGATCGATTGGGAAGAAAAGAGAAGAAAGAGAGAAAAGAGGAGAGAGTGAAGAGGAACGAAAAGAGATGAGAGCATATAGAGAGAAGAGAGAAGAAAAAGGAGAAAGAAGAGAGAAAGAAGGAAGGAGAAAGAAGAATGGATGGAGCTCGAAGAAAGGAGAGACAGAGAAGAAGAACGGCAAGAGAGAAGAAGAAAGAACGAAGAGACCTCGGCGCTTCTTTGCTTGAAGACGAATTGAACAAACGAAATGGGCCTGGCGAAACGCGGTTCTGAACAGAACGAGTTTCCTCCACAACAACAAATCCTCATTTTCTCTCCCCTACATCCTGTCCCCACCGAATATGTTCGTTTTTCCCCCTCCTCTAATTCCCGGATGCTCTTGTCTCGTTGCTTCTCCTTTCCTCGACTCGCGGCTTTTGCTGGTCTCTTCGCCTTCCAGGTCGACGTTTTGTTGTAGCTTTCGCCGTGTCGTTCCGTTCCTGCTCTCTCTGTGAAGGGAGTTCTGCGCTCTGTGCAGAAGCCGCGGTCACTCGTCACTTGCCAGGGCTCCGTCCAGGCTTCTCCGCCTTCGTGGTTGTCTCTTTCTGCAACTCTAAAGAGAGACGCCGTACATCAGCTTCAAGAAGGAGGCGCACGCTTCGGTCGCGACTGCGCCTGTGTCCGGATCGACTTTGGTGCCATTCTTCGTGTACTCATAAACATTGCCTTTCCCCGGAAACAACAGACGTTCTGCGTTCAGCGGCAAGCGGTGGAGGTGGAAGCTGAAAAGAACGGTGTCGGGGAAAACAGAACGCTCAAAGAAGCAGATTCACATCTCTCTACACCTGCGTATGGAAGCGGTAGCACCCAGACGAATCGACACGACAGCATACGAGATTTGAAAGGAAAAAAAATCCGATCCCACAAACTCTTGTTCACGGCAAGCAAAGCAGCGTCCAATACCTGTTGATCAAAGGTTCCTCAATCTATGTATATATCTATATATATATATATATATACATATAGATATTGATATATCGACACACAGAAACGCACATAACTATGCGCTGCGTGTCACACATAGATATATATATATATATATATATATATGTAAGCTATATATATATATATATATATATATATATGTAAGCGTGAACTTATTAGATTTTGTCCGTTCCCGGGGATCCGGTTTTGCGCATAGCTCTTCTCAGTTAGAGAGTGTACCGGTTCCAGTAGGAAGATTTGGGGGGATGGAAGAGAAGCAGGTCGAGAGAGATGCCAGCCATCATGGCGAGGAAAAGAAAAACTCGCAACGACGAGCACCCCTGCTTGAAGTCGAGGTAGTTCAGTGTCGGAACGGAGAAGAGGCGGCAGACGTAGCGCGCCTCCTCGCGCAGCTGACACACAGAGCGGACATCAGGAAGCGCTCCCCTGTAGGGTGACGAAAAGCATTTGAGTGCAGTGAAGGACGTCGGCAGGGACCAGATGCATCATGTGTGAATGGAGGAACAGCGGAGAAAGGCGGCAAAAAAGGACGACGCAGAAGCAGCAAGGAAATGCAGGCGAAAAGACGCCGACAGTGACTAGCAGCAATCTCTCACAAGCGCAGCCACAGACGTAAGGAGAGACAAGTGAGCGCATTAGCATGCATGAGTCCCTCTTAAGTGCAGGTCAAAGAAACTACAGAAAAGAACGCAAAGCAGCAACGAAGCGCATACAAGCAGTGGACCTGCGGCGGCAGATATTCTCGCACTCAATACACTTATATTCACACACAGATAAATATATATATATATATATATATATATATATATAATGCCTACACTTCCTCCAATACATGAGTAAAGGCGTTTGTACACGCATGTGCAAAGGCAAGATATGAAAGCTTGCTCCGTCCCACAAAGGCATACAGACACAAAAAGATTCAAAGATTGCAACCAGCACAGAATGTGGAACTCCACCTTACATATACATATACGCATATATATATATATATATATAGAGAGAGAGAGAGAGAGAGGTATACGAGCGTAGCTGTTGTGCCTCCGTTCCTACATTGATGCTTTTGGGGTCCAGGATATCAAATTGAGGTCCAGTTGCCCTGTTGCCGAGGAAGCGTGTCTGTATGGAAAGGCAGGAGGGGGAGGCCGCTGGGTTTCTAGTGAGGATGCTGCATCGTGAGAAAGGACCTGCGCCTGCGAACGAGAAAGGCGCTCCCGAAGTGAGAGAGACGGCGCTGGGGCAGGCGAGACGGCCAGAAAGGAATCGACGCGAGACGAGTTGAGCGCGGGTGGCGGCCGGCGGGGAGGCCATCGCCGCGAGACCGGAAAAAGCCATGGCGCCCCGAAGGTTCCAGAAGGTAAATGGGGGGGGGAAGGCAGAAAAGGCGGGAAAGCGAACGAAGGCGAAGAGAAAAAGCCGGGTCGAAAGTCAGACAAAGGCGATTTCGCGCCTCTCCGTTCGCAGCTGCCCAACGCAAGCACCGGAGGCGCGCAGGTCTGAGCAGTACATACACCCGGGAGACGCCGCAAGTGCGCGTGGCCGCCAAATGTGGACCGTTGACTCCGTCAGTTCAACACTTGTAGATGCATTCCGAGAGGAAGAACCCAGGGTTTTTCCCAGGCTGTCTCTTCTGGCTAATAGGATTCTTCGCCTTCCTACACGGGCGTCTTTCGCGGTGGAACGCCCAGAGTTCGGGCGAGGATGTCGGCGAACCCCCTTCTTGCAAACGTCTGTCTCACAGACTGCCTCCAGGAATCGGTTTTCCCGGGTAATTGCACTGTTTCGCTCCGCGAAGGACGCGGATCTGTCGAGAGATGCCGAAGTCACTCCAGAAGGCCGGACATACTTTCCGGGCCGACGGTGAACTCCCGCGGTTCCGTTGCCCCTCGCGTGTGACAGCCGCTTCTCGTGGGT
This sequence comes from Toxoplasma gondii ME49, assembly GCF_000006565.2. Classification (NCBI taxonomy): domain Eukaryota; phylum Apicomplexa; class Conoidasida; order Eucoccidiorida; family Sarcocystidae; genus Toxoplasma; species Toxoplasma gondii. Next base: position 946,249 of record NC_031474.1, read on the forward strand.
CGTCGTCAGTTTGGCCAGAATGCCGCTTTTCGAGAGAAGATGCCAGTGAGAACCCGTTTTTCGGTAACCATGACTCCAGCCTTTCTTTCCTAGGTCCGCCATAGTGAGAATTTCTCTCCTGCACGGATTCCGGAGCGTTTCCTCCAGCAGCGTTTTTCGCAAAGCCGCCAAGTTCCCCGTGAAAAGACTCTGCCCGCCTGCCCCTTGCAGAAAATGCCGCCAGACTTCGCCGGCGGCGCCTGAAAAGAAGCCGCGCACGTTGTCTCTGAGGGACTCCGTTTGAGCTCGTTCTTTTTGGGCGAAAGTCTGGAACTTTGTTTGCGGCGAGAAGCCACGCGCTCGGCGTCTCGAGGCAGCGAGGCACCATTTTCTGTCAAGGTGTGTATGTACGGCGCCCCGTCTCTTTTTTTCCCGCTAGGTTTCAGCTACTCTTTTCCATAGTCACGGCGGCGCAGCTTGCCCGGCATTTAAAAACCAGGAAACGCGTCCCTCTGTCAGTCTTCCGTCACGGAATCTCTCGGCTTCTCTTCTCGTCGACTCTCGACACTCTGTGTTTGGCTGCCTCCTTTCGCGTGGCATCGCAAACTCTGCGCTTTCTCCGCCGCCAAGTTCCCCCTCCCTTTTTCCAACACCCCTGGCTAGTCCCCACTTCCTGATCTCGACTCCCCTACGCGTTCCGCCACGTTCTGCTGTTACCTGCCTCCTTCGCGGTTTCCCCGGCTGGCTCAGACTTGTTCGTCCTCTGCTCGGCACGATGAAGGCAGCGGTTTTTCGGAACCTGGCGGTTGCGTGGCGACCGGCGGGAAGTTCGCCTCTTCTGTCGCAGAAAAACCAAGGCCTTTCTTTCTCGCTGCTGCCTTCCGCGGTGCAGCGCAGAGGTTTCGCGAGTGCAGGAGGCAAGTATGACGTTGTTGTCGTCGGCGGCGGCCCCGGCGGCTACGTGGCGGCCATCAAGGCGGCGCAGCTGGGCCTCAAAACTGCATGCGTCGAAAAACGCGGAACTCTCGGCGGAACCTGTCTGAACGTCGGATGCATCCCCTCGAAGGCAGTCCTCAACATCAGCAACAAATATGTCGTAAGTCATCTCGAGAGGAGACGGCAGCAGAGGAGAAGGAAGGGGAGAACGCGGGAGAGCGCATGTGACGGGAGAGCAAGGGAGACAGGAAGAAGAGAAGATAATCCAAGGAAGCGCAGAACGGAGGGAACGGACGAAGGGTGAAGATGGCGAAAGGAGCATGAGAAAGGGGAGAACCGGAGACGTTGAGAGAGAAATGATGTGAACAGCGGGATGAAGGTGTAGCAGCGAAGACAGGAAGGCAACAAAGAACAAAAACGTGGACGAAGAGAAAGAGAAGAACGGAGATCAGAAGGGTGTCAAACCTGACAGGAGGTAGGAAATGGAAGGAGGGTGGACAGAAACACAGAGAAGAAAGGAGAGACGCAAATATGCGCAGACGGCTGCCTCGGGAGAGAAGAGAAACACTACGCGTTTGCGAGACAGGTGCGAATCTCTGCGTGACTGTCGCCGTTTCGCATGGTTCTTTTATCCGATCGCACCTTTTTTCTCACACATTTTGCCTCCTTATTTCTCAGGATGCTCGCGACCATTTCGAGAGGCTCGGAATCAAAATCGACGGCTTGAGCATCGACATCGACAAGATGCAGAAGCAGAAGCAAAAGGTTGTCTCCACTCTCACGCAAGGCATTGAACATCTCTTCCGAAGAAACGGTGTCGACTACTACGTGGTACGCCGGTGGACGCAACGGCGAAGAAAGGCGAACGGGTGTCTCCAGATGCAGTTTTCTATTATCAGGATTCTCTTGCCTCCTGCTCTTGTTGCGTGGTGATCTCTGCTTTCCTCTCCGTTTCTTCTCCACGCTTTCTCTCTGTCTCGTTCTCTGCCGATGTGTCTTCCTCTGCCTGTCTCTCACTTTAACCTTCATGTATGTTTTTTTCTCTGCATTTCTCTTTTTCTCTGCGTCTCTGTATCTGCGCCGCGGTCGTTGCTCTCCTCCGGCTTCACTGTCGTTTCTGTTTTCCCTTCCTCTCGCGCGCTCGGAGGCATGGCAGTGGCAGCCGTGACTTGCAGGTCCACTTCCGTCTCAGGTCGCCGGCGTCACTCCGAATCGAGAATCGAGAGGCCGGCCTTCTTCCTGTTCACTCTGGTTGCTCTGGGAGAAATGTCGAGAGCATGTGCGTTCGTTGTGTCCTCTTTTCGCTGCCCAGGGAGAAGGGAAACTCACAGACAGCAATTCCGTCGAGGTCACTCCTAACGGGAAGTCTGAGAAGCAGAGACTCGACGCGGGTCACATCATCCTCGCCACCGGGTCGGAGGCGTCGCCTCTCCCCGGAAATGTCGTCCCGATCGACGAAAAAGTTATCATCAGTTCTACAGGCAAGCGTTCAGATCTATGTTTCGTCTAACAGGGTCCTGCTTTTATCGGTGATGCAGATCTTCGCAGTTGCGCCTCTGCCTCTCTCTCTTCCTCTGTCTCTCGGAGCCTCAATGGTCTTCCTCACTGTTGTCGTCGGTCATGTAGATCACTTTCCAGGCGAGCTGTTCCTCTTCCTCTGCGTCTGTGTGTCTCTTCTGTTCCTCCGTATGTATAGTGATATGACACACATCTGCCACGGTCTCTGGCTTTTTCACTTTGATACCAGGGAATTCGACGCACTCGCGTTGACGTATCTCCCTTCGTGCTCACATTGTTCACATGCCACAGTCCAATATTCTTTGTATATATATGTATCCGTCTTCGCACCCGTCCTTGCATATATATATATATATATATATATATAATATGAACAGGTTTCTTTGCATTGTTCGCGTTCTCAAGTGTATGCATGTGTTCTTTCCGTTCCTCTGCACACGTTCGCACCAGCTTATTCGCAGCCGTTTGATGTTTCTTCTTTCTTGGTGTATGCGAATGCGCATTTTGAAATACGAATTGATTTCTCGTTTTCTCAGGAGCACTGGCGCTCGACAAGGTGCCGAAGCGCATGGCTGTGATTGGCGGCGGCGTCATCGGCCTTGAACTGGGTTCTGTCTGGAGGAACCTCGGCGCGGAAGTGACTGTCGTCGAATTCCTTGACCGCCTCCTTCCTCCCGTTGTGAGTCACCCTAGCATCTCTTCCCATTAATATATATATATCTTTATGTGTGAATGATTGTGGACGTATAAACATCCATATCCATCTATCCGTATTTCCATGTCAATGTATGCACGTACAAACTGAAGGCGCACATAAATATTTATATGTCTGTCTGTGTATACATAACAGTAAATGTAGTCACACATGCTTATAAATATACATATATATATATATATATATATATATATAGGCAAATATGTATGCATGCGTAGACATCGAAGGAATGTTGTTATCTGTGTATTGGTAGTTGTGTCTGTGCATGTGTGGTGACCGTGGTGTGTACGTTGTATTTTGGGAACCGAATATAATCCGGCTGTCTGCTGGAGTTTGCATGTAGGACGGAGAAGTGGCAAAGGCGTTCCAGAAGGAGATGGAGAAAACGGGAATTAAATTTCAACTGGGAACAAAAGTCGTTGGTGCCGATGTCCGCGAGTCTTCCGCGACTCTGCATGTTGGTGAGAAACATCGTGAAAAATATAAGTCTCGCCTGGTGTGTATCTTTTGGCACACATGTTCTTTATGTATGGATAGATTTTAAAGAGATTTTTAGATTTACATTCGCTTGTTTCTTGTTAGACATATGCATTTGTGAGCAAGTGTGAACATCCACGTTCCTCTTTCTACATTTCCACATTTGCATATCCATTCATATATATACATGTATATATATATATATATAGATATTGGTATCTCTCCATCAGGATGGCGTGAGCCATGGTAGTACGTGGACAGTGTGTGCATGCTTGCGTTTTTTTGGCTGCAGTTCACTGCTCTATTTCTTGTCTTTCTTTTCCTTTTTCCTCAGAGCCAGCAAAGGGTGGCAACCCCTTCGAGGTGAGTCTCTTGTCGAGTCTGACCCAAGACACTTGTGAATTCATGAAACCACCTTTCAAATATTTATCGATCGTGGTAGACAGACACACAGTTGGAGACTCTTTTCTCTCTCTCACTGAATCCTTTTCCAGAAAAAGAACACCTCTCACTCATGCATGTGACAGGAGGGGTAAGCGGATATAGATATAAACGTACATACAGTACATACATTCCTACGTACATACATATGTATATATATATATATATATATATATATGGATGTGGCACGCCTTTGTACGACCGCAGATGTCTGTACAGAGATGTGGGTGTTCCGTTTCATTTTCGTTCCTAGACGCGTTTTTTTTCTCGATTTTCTCGCTTTTTTTAGATGGAGGCAGACGTCGTTCTCGTCGCTGTCGGGCGCCGTCCATACACCAAGAATCTCGGCCTGGAGGAACTCGGCATCGAGACCGATCGCGTACGCTTCGACGTTTAACCATTTGTATAAATAATCCAAATCGTCATGTATTTTCAAATCTATTTAGACAGTTATATATCTTCATATGTAGAACTGTACACTTACATGCATATATAATAATGTATATTTTGCTATTTATTTATGTATATTTTTAGACGTGTCGCACAGGCGATGAGTGGCGTGGGGGTTACACAGAGCTGAGTAGATTTATTTTTTCCTCTGTTCGCCGTAGGGAGTCGATTTAATTTCAAAGGTGGGTACGAATATGCGTGGAGAATGCTTCAGTTGTACATGTTTCTAATCACCAGCAGGCTGGATGAATGTGTTCAGAGAAAAGCGATGTTTCTGGAAAGCAAAAGCGGAGCCTTCCTCTGAGGGAGGAGTCTCGAAGCCGCACACGTGACTTTACCCTTTTCAACAGACACAGAGCGCTAGAGCAGATCTGTCGGATTTACGTCTTTTCATCTTTGTTTCCTCTCGCACGCGAAAATGTAAAAGAGATTGACAGACGGACCTCACGGCTTGTACGCAGAAACGCGTAAATCTACACAGAGACACACACGCACACATTTTTGTCTGGTCAAAGATAGCTGAGGAAACATGTAAATAACTACGGATTTCTGTGTGTGAGCGTGCAAGGGCGTTCGAGTGTCTGTGAAGTGTTCTCTGATATTCTTCTTCAAATGGGTTTACAGGTGGGCCGCGTTGTCGTCGATGACCGATTCTGCGTGCCGAACTACCCAAACATTCGAGCGATTGGGGATCTCATCAGAGGCGTAAGCACTCAGACGTCGTGACATCTGCAAATGCTCGAATGCTTCTGATATTATATATATATATATATATATATATGTATTTCCTGCATATGCACATGTGCATTCAAACACGACCTTTACACATTCACATATATATGTTTATATATATATATATATATATATAGAGAGAGAGAGAGAGATATATATATATAGATATATAGATATAGGCCAATATCTGAATTGATAGGGTTTGCGTTTCTCCCTGTGTGCACATGCATCTCTGCGTTTAATTCTTTTTCGTTGTGTATGTTTTATGTTAGTGAGTATGTGGCACACGTATTGTGTGAATGCGTCGTGTATGTGCTGCCTCCTGTCGTTTTCCTTTTCTGTCGTGCCCTTCGTCTCGCTGCCTTGTTTCTTTCGTTTTGTCTCCTTTAAGCCGGTGTTTTTGTGTCCGTCGATCCTCTCTCCAGTTTCTGCGCGTCTCTTGTGCGGTCTTGTGTCAACTCGACAACATTTGTCCGACGCCGCGTGCGAAGCCGACATGCGGTTTTCCGTTTCCCTCAGCCCATGCTTGCGCACAAGGCCGAAGAGGAGGGGATTGCATGCGTCGAAATGATTGCTGGAGTCGGCGAGGGCCATGTGAACTACGAAACGATTCCCTCCGTCATCTACACGCACCCTGAGATTGCCGGCGTCGGGAAAACTGAGGAAGAAGTAAACTCGAGGAAACGTTTCACGCAGAAGTCTCTGAAAAATCAGGCTTTACTGGGTCGATGGAGGACGTTCCAAAACGGTCACTCTTCTGCCTCATTATAATTTGTGTCATGGAGCCGTGCGTGACGGACAATCGTTCGGTCGGCAACGAGGGCGATGCTGAACGACCTAGAGTGTTCTCTCGCACCTCGAATGGACGCGCGTTTCTCAGCCGCACAGACACAGGCAGCTGCGCTTGTCTTGGCGAGCTTGTTTTGACATGCGATATGGTTTTTCTCTGACAAACCGTGTTTCCGGCAAACAACCTGCGCTTTCCAGTCCTCTCTGCCCGTGACGCGTGCGGATGATGAGCTTCACACGGGACGGGGGGGGGGGGGGGGAGGCTGGTTCTTTTTTGTTAACGCTTTGAAAGGTTTTTTTCGCGAACAGTGCGAAAGAACTTGCGCCGCTTTGGGGGAGAGTGTGCGCCATGCGTCCAGTGTAGCTACACCTCCGTGCCTCTCCAGGAATGAAACGTTCCCTCAACAGAAAGGCCGAGGCAACGTGGCTTGCCTTCGGGGATGACGCACATACCGTACAGCTGACACGTATGTCTTCTGCCGCACTCTGTCCTCAGCTCAAGGCGAACGGCGTGAGTTACAACAAAGGAACATTCCCCTTTGCGGCGAACAGCCGGGCGCGCGCAAACGATGTCGCGACAGGTGAGAAATGCTGTTTCTCCGTGAGCTGCCTGCTTCGCTTCGGCGACGGGGGTCTGCGTCCCGTCTTCAGTGACGACGTCTCGTCTTCCTTCTCTCTCCCCTCAGAGGCTGTCTCAGCATTCTTTTTCGTCTCTGTGTCACTTTCGTCTTCCCACTCCAGGCTTCGTCAAGGTCTTGGCCCACAAGGACTCGGACAAACTCCTTGGCGCGTGGATCATGGGTCCGGAGGCAGGTGCGGCACTGGGGAAGCGTGCGTAGAATCGATTCGGCCTATATTCGGGCACGTGCGGTCATCCCGCCTTTGGACTTGCGCTCGCCAAGCCGTTTTCTGGCCCTCGGTCGCTGCGTGCCCACTCTCCATTTCCGTCCACGTTAATCAGAATCCATTCTACAGATATACAAGTATTCATATGCATGCGTATATATATATATATATATATATATGTATGTGTATATTTATATGTAGAGGGAGATGTGTATATCGATGTACCGTTAGATGTAGACAGATAGATAGACATGCGCATCGAGATAGATACCGGCAAATGTCCAAGAGTGTGTATGTAGATATCTGTAAACCGGTGCGTTCGTCGAGTGCGTGCTTCAAGCCGTAATGGCAGAGCGTTTTTTTCTTAATTTGCAGGCGAGTTGATCGGCCAGTTGGTCTTGGGCATGGAGTATGGAGCAGCTGCAGAGGACCTGGGACGCACCTGCGTCTCTCACCCGACGCTCTCTGAAGCTGTGAAGGAAGCTTGCATGGCGTGCTATGACAAGCCCATCCACATGGCGTGAGTTGCGCGAGAACGAACCGTTTCTGGAGACAACAGAATGCTTCCAAGGCACAACGATTGCTCGGAACGCGCGAAGATCTCCAAGGCGTCCCTGCTTTTCGAAGGACACCACGCGCTTCAGAAGCGCCGGACCACGACAGGAAGACGCTGCGACGTTCATCGCGCGTGCTCACCCGAGAAAGTGGAGAGAGAAAGGCATGTCAAAAAGCCGAGAAGATGCCGAGGCAGGAGACCCAGAAAGGGCAGGAGAGTCGACGAAGAACGGGGAAACCGGCGCTTGCCCGTCGACGCGCAATCGTGCTTTAACGACGAAGACCGCGCGCGCAAAGACAGGTGACTGGCGGGTGAGAGGAAACAGAAGCCAAACAGAAGCTCGTGGAAGGAAGAGACAGCGGAGTGAGGCGAGAGGCGCGAATCGATTTTTCAGCTCTTGTGGAAGAACCGACAGCGAAGGCAGAGCGTCTTCGCTCGAAACGAAGGCCAGGCGCACCTTCTCAAGGCCGTCGTCAACGTGTCTCTCTCGACTTGTCCCTTCTTCTCGCGCCGTCGTTCGATGAGCCAGTCCTCGACGGTGTCTCAGCGACGACCAGGCAAACTCTGCAGGGAGGACGAGAGAAACAGAAGACACAGAAGAGAGGAGACAGCGCACAGAGAAAAGACGGCGAAGAGGGTGCGCTGGCGCAAAGAGAGACGCCACTTCGTAGGCTTGTGGAAACATCACTTGTCTGACATCCTTGTTTTGAAGAGCACGGTTCCGGGGGTCTTTCGCTGGCGAGCTGAGATACCCGTGAAAAGTACAAAACAGAGACATTGCAGTCGGGCGGATGCCTCAATCGAGCTTTCCACCCAGGCTCGAAGTGCTGCAGCTCTCAGTTGCCCGAATCATTGCCGAAAAGGTATTCTTCGCTTTGACTATCGCAGAAGAGCGACAGTGAAGCTTCTGGTCACCTCTGGAACCTGCTTGTTCATGTCTCCGCATGCGTCTGAAATCGTGACTTTTACGCACCCTCTCCGTCTCCCTTTTGTTCTCGTTTTCCCGCGGTAGCTGCTCTTCGCCTTTTCAGCGTCTCCGCGTCAGCCTGTCGGGCAGGCGACGGAGTCTCAGGCCTTTTCGCCGTTGCACGCGGGAGGAAGAAAAGAAGAGAGAAAACGAGTATAGGGAAGAAGAGAGAGAAGCTCAAAAGAAGGCGTACTCCCCGCGCGTCGTGTGTGTCTGCGGGTGGAACGGCAGTTACAGCGGTTCATGCAATTTCTTGAGAGACAAAGACCGCGTTTGTAGATGTCATTGTTCGCCAAGAGGCCGCGGCAAGACGTTCCCATTGAGGCACTGCTGTGAAAAATTATTCTGTTCTACCCCCCTAGAAGGTTCGTCCTGACATCCGAGACTGTGGCCGACGGTGACTCTAAGACACACGCACCTCGGATACTCATGTCCAGATTACACATGCATATAGAGAGTGAAAACTTGATTTTTATACAGATAGATATACATAGGCAGATGAATAGGTGTGCATGCAGAGCACAGAAATGAGTTTATTTTTATACATAGACTGCACCGCTGTAGAGTGTGAAAGAACTGATGTGAAAAACATGTACAGGATATATATATATATATATATATATATGCCTATGTGAATGGAGAAAGGGGAGGTTGAAAAACCTATTGAGGTTGCCATGTGGCTGTGCGTATATTGCCAGTTTCATACTCCCGAGGGGAGCACGAGGTGCTTGCACCGTGTTAGCGCTAGGCAGCTTCGCTTATGAAAGCGTTTACAGTCATCCGGAAGCAGACAAAGCAAGAGACGATTTGCGTTCAGCGTCCTGTTTTAGAATTCGAATTTCCGATACTTTTTATTCAAGTTATGGACTTTGATCTGAGTAAATCTGTAATGAACGTCCTACGTGTAAACGGTAAACTCAGAATTCCCAATAAAAAACTTGAGTTTGTAATAAAAACATAAGACACTGTGTCACTAGCAAAAGAGCCCACGTTCACGCAGGAAGAAATATCCACATCTCAGGACAGCCGCGGAGGGACTTTCCGTAACGATGAAAAAATATGTATGCCATTCCAGTTTCAGTTCGCCGAGTATTCTGACAGGCACCCTTCGTCCATTCTTATCCATGCATGTATATGTATATATACATATATATAGGAAGAAAGAAGAATTGGTTTAGTTGCTACGCTCGGATACGACCTGAAAATGAGTTTCACCTTTCTTATCCGAGACCGGAAGTCTTCTACCTTTCTTTTTATTTCCTCGCAGATCTTCGTCGCTCTGCAGAGGACGCAGAGCACGGGACTGTTAAACGCGTCCTACAGACGGACGTTCCACCGATCCCTCGGGCACACACTTCAGATGCCTTCGGGGTCCAGTCTGAGTCCCTGCTCTTCAGGCGACATGAGTAGGTCCGCTGCCATGCTGAGGCAGGCGTCGTGCTGTTTCGGCATTCTTGGCTTTTTCCAGATCCCCGCCGGAGGCAGACGTTTTCCCCGTTCTCAAATGCCGAAGGCGACCAGACGCGTTTCTTCAGTGGAGCACCGAACCTCTCCCCCCGAAATGAATTCCATGAATTCTTCACCGACAATCGCGTGCTCGACGTGCTCTAACATCCTTGATTGCATTCTCTCAGTCTCCCTCTGCTTCTTCTTTTTCCTCTTCGTCTTCTTCATCTTCTCCTTCTTCGTCTCTCTCTTCCTCTCTTCCACCCTCGGATTCTTATATCATGCGGTGAACTCTGGACTGTCCATCCCGTTTTCAGCTCTGCATGAGGTGCGTGCGGTGGAATGCACGCTGACTGCAAGTGAAAACGGTTTACTTCTTTCCACGTTTTTCCTTTTCTCAGTGCTTCTGTAATTCTACTTTATAGCCTCCGTTCGACGTCAGACGAATAGTGAATGCTCGCGGAGCCGACTCTGTCTCTCACGTGTGTGTCTGCGCACAAGGGCCGTAAGCTGAAGCGTTCGAGTGTTTCTGCAGTTGGCGAGAGCTTCGTGTTCGGGCGGAAGCGGTGACTATCTCGCGCCCCTCTCGCTCCTCTGGTCCCGTTGTCTCTCGTGCCTTCCACGTTCTGGCGCTCCGGTGACGAAACACGAAAGCAGATCCCCAGTGCACTAGAGAAGCACGCGACAAACAAGCAAACGTCGAGGCGCAAACGAGAAGGGCACTTGCACCGGACTCGCAGAAAAAGCTGGCCGACAATGCCTCACAGAAAAAACGCAGAAACAGCTTCAAGAAGCGCGAAAGAGCCGAGGAAGGGTCGCCAGAGGACCGCCCGGCCCACGCCAGGGGCGCGCGTCAGGTGTACGTACACCCCGCCTGGAGGCAACTATTCCCTCCATATACACATTCACATCCTCACATTCAGAAGAAAACACAGACCTGGAGCGGCCGGCGCGCCGCATCGATGCTTTACGGAAAAAGAAAGCAAAGTCGGAAAACCGAAATCGCCAAAAGGCGGCAGAAAATGTGAAAACCAACTCTGCCGTCTCCTGTGACGCCTTCGCGCCCGGCTGCCAACAGGGCGCCGAGTGTACGTACACCCCAGAGACTGCACCCCGACGACGGCAGAGAAGAGGTAAATCGGCCCGGAACGGAAGCGAGCTTTTCTTGGTGTGAAAAGAAAAGTCGAGACGTGCTCGGAAAAATAAAAAATCAGAAAGTTTCAGAAAACGAAAAAGCTTCACGGAAACGACCGAACCGCGGGACATTCGAAACGCTACACATCCGAGCTCACAACACTGTCACCCGCCTCCCTCACAATATAAATACACGCAAACACTATATATACATAAACATATGTATAGCGTATTCGTATGCTTACATATATACAAGCGTTTACATGGAATAAGACATACGCATGCAAATATATATATATATATATACCAAATTAACTATATGCATGTTTGTATGTATAGATATATATATTTATTTATATGCGCATTTATGCGTCAAGAAAGAGACCACCTTCGTGGAGTTTTTCGTGTTGTCTTCTTAGCGATTTTCAGAGGGGCCTCGATTTGCGTCTGACGCGGAACTCCGAGCGTCGCGGCGGAGGCCGTCAGGTTCGTTCCGTTCGATTCGCCAGCGAAGCAATAAAGAAGACGTGATCAACCGAAAGTCGCAGAAAGGAGCTCAGAGAGAGAGAAGCTAGCAGAGACACCAGCAGTTGCCTCGTTCGCTGCACGTAGCATCCACGGCAGCGGCGCCGCCCGTCATCTGCATGCGCACATAAGCAAATCGAAGCAACGCCTGGAAAGCGTCTTCACAGAAATCAGTGGACCTTGGGGGCGCGCGCAGCTGACGGCGTCACACATACAGAGCGAAATGCGTTCCACAGGAAAGGAGGAAAGAGGAGCTGGATGCAAACACAGATCGCATCTGCCGCTCGAGTGCCGCGCAGAGTTGCATGCGCTGTCTCGAAACAAACGAAACGTCTCGTGTACGGAGAGTTCCCCACACTCATACAAAACGTACTTCACTACACAGAACCCAACTGATCTGCCTTCATAAAGCGTACCATTCACATATGTGCATATATATAGATAGATAGATATAAGACACGTATACAGATACGCAAGTATATTATATATATATATATATATATATATATACATATAAGGGTATGTATATACGTGTGGGGCAAAAAAATAACGCATCCGGATTTCTTAAATGATCCGACATTTGAATGCATGTGAAGCATCGAATATCGTGCTCAGTCTCATTTTAGAAGAGAAGAATACTCGACGTGACTCACCACCTTACCGGTCTGTGCCGCTCTCCACTTCTGCAGCAACATAAGCACCGTCCCTCGCTCGCGTCGCCTCTCCGCCACGACAGTCAAAACTTTCTGAAATTTCCGACTCTCCTTCGTCACACTCTTCTTGGATCAGCCGAACCTCGACGTCGTTCCGATCCCCGTTCGCTCTAGTTCCCTCTTTGCTTCTGCCTGTTCCTCTGCCTTCCACCTCCATCTCCTCCTCTTTCTCCTCCTCTTTCTCTTCCCCTGTCGCCTTCTGTCTCTCCTCCTCTTTCTCCTCCCGTGTCTCCTGTCTCTCCTCCCCTATCGCCTGCCTTGTCTCCGTCTGTCTCTCCTTCGCTTTCTCCTCGCCTGTCTCTTCCTCGTCGTTTGTCCCCTCGACTTCTGCTTCTGTTCCCCACATCCGTTCCACTCCCTGTCCCTGATCAAACTCGCCATAGCAGAACGTAACTATTGTCTCTTCTTCACGATCACGACTGTGTTCCGAGTTGGCGTCCAGCGCGGCCTGAGATACGTCGATACACAGTTGCGCCCTCGGACTTTCGTCCCTCTCTCCGTTCTTCTCCTCAACCATGTCACAGCTGCAAACAAGAGCTCCTCCCTTCCTCTCCCGACCGTTCACACAAGCCTCCCCTCCTGCGTTCCTCTCTTCCTCTCTCTGTTGATCACCGTCGCCTGAATCCCTTGCGTCTCCAGAATTGACGCCGACTGCCAGGCGCGAGTCGTCTCTGAAAGGAGACAGTTCTGACAGGGCAACTAGACGTTGCTGCTCGCTTTCACCTCTCACCCTCCCAGATCCGGGTGTCTCTGCAGCGCCTTCCACGCTCTGGTCGCGCGTCTTCTCTCTCCCCAGTGCCGCGTCTTCCTCATCTATTTCTCGGTGGACGCCCGCGGCCTCCTCCGTCGCCGTTGGCGGCTGCGCGCGAGATTCCGCAACGGACGTATCGACGCAGGAGCGCGCTGAGAACGACCTCCTGGAAGAGGACGAGAACGCGAAAGCCGAGAGAGAGGAAGACGCAGCGAAGGCTTGAGGTCCTTCTCCACAACCTCGACGCGGAAGCGACGAAGCGGGCGTTGCCTGTGTTGGACATTTTTCTTCATCTCCACTCTCACCCGCGTCCCCCGGTGTCTCAGCCTCTTCTCCGTCGTCGACTGGATCGTCCTTCGGATCCACGTCGTCGTCGCGTCCGCCGACTGTAGCGTCTTCCAGGTCGTTTTTGGCTTGTCCTTCTGTTCGTGTTCCGCCTGTCTTCACGAACTCTCCTCTCGCGCCTCTCGTCGCCTCGCCAACTTTCGCCGTCGAGCCTTGCTGTGCATGCGCGCTGCGCTGGCGAGCTTCGAGTTCGTCCGACCTGTGTGGCGCTGCTTGGGGGCTGCTGTCCTGCGCGCCTTGGCTTTCCCCGAAGTAGAGACCTTCCTCGACTTCCTCCATCTGCAGCACATCGTCGAGGTCGAGCGGGGAGAACGGCCGCCGTCTCTCCACCACTTGCAGCATGGAAAACGAGTCGACCTCTTCCAGTTTCTTCAGCGCAGCCGCCAAGCCCAACAGTTGACGTTCGTTCCGCACAAAGAACGCGACGGCGAGGGATGGATTGAGCGCCGCCACATCGGAAACCTTCCAGCACGACCCCGCAAAAAACGAAGGCGTCGCCGCAGGGAGCTGAAGCGCAGGCGGCTGCAGAACGAAGCGAACATCGCGACACAACGACTGTCAAAAGAAACAAAGAAGGGCATCTCTCGCAGCGACGCACAGCCAACGCAGAGAAACGCCTTCATCTCTCGAAGACACAACCACACCTCTCCCTCGCGACGCCGGGTCACGAACGACGACTCACAAGGCAGAGATATACGCAAGTGACAGATATCACAGACAAATGCAGATGCAGTCACGCGTCGACACAGACAACCCCCAAAACGCAGGCATACCAGAGAACGATATCGTAAAGAGAGATCTGCAGGCATAGCCGGCGGGACAGACACGCAGGCAACGCGAACCGCTTCGTGCTCGACTTGTCCGCGAATGCAGAAGGCAATCCAAAAACGCCTTCCCCACCCGACCGCATGTTGGCTTTCCAAATCCACGCCCAGAACCGCGCATACCACGGCGCTCACCTGAATGCCTGAGTGAGGATCGAGATACAGCAGCGCCTTCTGCTGGGTGCCTATGCAGTAGAAGGCCTGCTGGCCTCGGCCAGCGACCATCCCGAGGGACCACGGGAGTTCCAGGTAGGCCAACAGCGAGTGTACGTACACCGGATTGATCTTCTCGCCGCTGCAGAGCGTGAGTGGGAAGAGCAAGAGACAGCCACGGCGCCAGGGAACGTCGGCACACGAGTCATCGCGCAGGCAATCCACAGCAGCTCCGTCCGGTGTTTCGTCGATTTGCTCGTCCGGTGTTTCGCCTGTCTCACCAGAATCTTCCTCTCGATTCCGAGTCTTTCTGGACGCCCCTGAGGCGTCGGCAGATGCAGCCAACGCGACTGAAGGCGCTTCCGCCTCCTCGTCCTTCGCGTCTGTGTCTTTCTCGTCTACGAGGGAAGGCGCGCGAAACTCTTCCCCGCCGCGTACGCTGGTTGCCTCTGCTGCAGGCACTGTCGCGGCCTTTTCATAAGCTTCTGCATGCAAATCCCTCCACCTGTTCCGGGCCTCTGGCTTTACACACGTATGCACTGCCTTTGCTTTGGCTCCTGTTGCATCAGTTTCTCTGTCTCCGTCTGAGTTTCCTCGTCTCTCCTTTCTCCTCTCTCGCCACCCGTCAGTCTCCTCTCCTTCCTCGATACTCGGTTGTTCACTGCATTCATTTGGACCAAATGCAAGTGGATCGCATTCATTTGGACCAAATGCATGTGCATCGCATGCGATTGGAGCGCATGCACTAGGGCGACCCGCCTCGCGGCCGCCGACCCCGCTGCTCCGGTGCGAGTCTCTCTGGGAGCTGGAGCAGACGCAGACATACTCACCCAAGGGCCTTCGGGCTTCTCTTCGTTGCCTCAGAGCTTCTCGTTTCTCGTTGCCAGGGGACGCGATACCTCTCTGGGGGCAGAATGGGAGAAAGGACACCCAGGCGCTGTCTCCGTCATCTCTCTCTTCGCCCACGAAAGTCCCGAGTCTCTGCGCGTCTCGGCCACTGTCAGCCGCGTGAGTGTCGTCGCGGCCTGGCCCTGGAGTGCCTCCGTTCCTTTCAGCCTCTCGGACCTCTCCACGAAACGAGAACGTGTGGGCTCCTGCTGTCACAGATTTCTGCAAACCTGCCGCCACTGCCGCGGTCGTTTCTGCGCTCTGTTCCTTCCTCCACCCTTCCGTCCGTTTTTCGCCTCCGTCGTCTGCGTCCTGCCGTGCTTCGTCTTCCGCTTCGCCTCCCCTTCTTCCGTCCACTCGCTCGTCTTTTCTATTCGTTGGGGAGGTTCCTTTACGTCCGAAGTCGCCGCGCTCCTCGCCCGCGAACTGGATGCAGCGGGGAGTGCTGCTCGCGGCTCCAGCGCGACAACAGCGACACGCTGGAGATGGCGGGAAGTTTCTGTGGGAAACGAGGCCACTCGACGCGAGGAGAATGTCATCTTCTCCCGCGCCTGGGAGCAGGGTCTCCACGGAACACCAGCGCGCCGTCGCACTGCCATCGCTCGGCGCTGCACTGCCTTCGCTGCGACTCGAATTCAACACGGGCGAGGCCGTGAAACACATCGGCGAGATGCCCTCGCGAAACCCACACTCTCTCGCGTCCGGGAAGCTGTCGCCAAATGCTTCCACGCATGCGTTCTCTCCAAAGCGGTCGTTGCACGCCCGCGTGCCCGTTTCGTCACGAGCCTTCTCGCAGCTGGCGACTCGACAGAGGCCCTCCGAAGGCCTCACACCTTCACGGGGTGTCCCTCCGTTGCCGCGGCCGAGCGCGTCGAGCGACAGCGGCAGCGCCCGCAGACGCGGAACGAACGGAGGAACTAGAGGTCCCGATCGTCTCGTCCTGTCTGGGGTGTGGGGACTCAGCGTAGCGCTCGCGAATCCCGTGAGGAGAGCGTGACGTTCTTCACAGTCGTCGAGCGGCTGGGCCTCAGCCGCGGCGGACGAGGCTCGAGCTCCGCATCCGTCGTCAGAAACTGGCGTCGCAACGGGTTCGCGCCGTGCATGCACACCGTTCACACAGACGTTTGAGAGTTCTGCGCGAACGTCGTCAGCGACCGCAGCGGCCGAGGGCCCTGCTGGAGACCCCAGAAGAGGCGACTCCACGATGCGCCGCGCCTCCAGCGGCGTTCGCAGCCGCCGCTCGGGAATGTGTTTGGTGTCTCGTCCCTCCTTCTGCGGTCCGCGGGAGACCAACGACGCAGAGAGCGACAGCGAACGAGAACGAAAAAGCGGAAGCCGAGGCAGATGCGGCGAAGACCAGGAAGGACGGCTGGAGACAACAAGCGCTTGCTTCTCTTGCTCTTCGTCTTCCGACTGGTCCACGCCCAAAATGGAGCTCGGCAGCTTGGCGACTCTCTCTGCCGCCACCGCTTCGGCCTCGCCACCTGGGCCGGATTGCACGGAGACAGATCTGCCGGGGGTCGCTGCCATCAGGCGCGGCACACAAGCCAGCCGGCGTTCCTTCTTGGCTTCGCTTTTCATGTCCAGGCGACATGCGCTCTCGAGTGTCCGAAGGACGCCAACGCGAGTGGACGCGCCGAAATCCTCGCCGCCCACATCTCTCGCACGCATGCTGTCGGCCTTCTTTTCCGTGTCTGTTTTTTCAGCTTCCACTCCTGAACTGCACATGTCCGGTCGCCAGCCATCCTCATCGGCCTGCGGCTGGGTCGCTGCCCCTTCAGTCGCTCCCCCTCCACTCCCCGGATGTAAACCGCAAGCCTTCCCTGGGTCCCCAGATTTCCCGCCCGGTGGACGTCCTGCGGCCGAGCGCCCTCGCGGCCGCGCAGCGCCTCCCCGTCCTCCTGCGCGCCTGGGGACGCTTCGCGTCCGCTCCTCGGTCTGTTCCGTGGCTCGACTTGGATCCCTCGAACCGCAGCTCTCATGTTCTTGGTCCGCTCTGTCCACCCACCGCCTTCTCCTCACCAGCCGCTGAGGCTCCTCTGCGCCGGACGCGTCCCCACATGTCGCCCCTGTCTCCTCCCCCCTAACGCGGCGCGGCGAGGACGGCACACTCCAACTTCCGCGGCTCACCAGGAGGTGGACCGGGCGAGGGCCCCTGGGGCTGCTGAGAATCGTGTACGCTGTCGGATCTGCACTCGCCAGAAGCGGCGTTCCTTCTTCGGGGAGGACGCGTGGAGACGGGGGCGCCCGACGAGGCCTCCCCGCGCCCGCGGGGAGCGTGCAGGTATCGCCATGACTGTCCTCAGAGTCCCCACGCAATCGCGGCGCCCCTTCGTCCAGAAGCAGTCTCCTCAGAATCTCTTCCGCGGCCTCGAAGGACTCTTCCCCTCCTGTGTCTCCCCCACTGTCTCCTTTTCCAGAGTTCCACGGTGGCCTTTTCAGGTCATGCGAGCCTTCCGTCTCCTCACCCCAGGCCCGCGCCGACGCTCTGCAGTTAGAAGGCGAGGGTGGACTCCGCTTGCCTTGGACTTTCTCGCCAGGTCCGCGGGGCGGCTGCTGCGTCGGCGCCAGCGAAAGGAGGGGACGCGGCTCTTTCGAAGGTTCGCCGGGATCGGGCGTTGCCGCAGGGTCTCCACGGCGGACCTTCTCGCCCACAGCCAGAGCTCGAGGCGGAAGACAAAAATCGCCCTGGCTGGCGAACGGAGACACTCGCGTCGTCACGTGAGGCGACGCGCAGCCGCAGAAAGGAATTTCCTCCCATTCCTCCTCTAGTGCTGACGCGCCGTGGGCGTTGTTCCAGTTCCCGGTAGGTTGTCCAGAAGTTTGAGCAGCTCCTCCCGCAGGTCTCCAAAGGTTCTCAGACGCGCTGGGTTCTCCATGATTTGACACATGCCAGAGACGCCCTTTCTGAGCCTTCTGCGCTTCAACGGCGCGGCCCCCGATCGACGAGGGCAGATCCCCTCGAGACGTCCGCTCCTGAGAATGCCGTCTCCGGAGAGAGGCGCGACATCCTGTGTGTCCAGCATGCACGCAGGTCTCATCGCTCGGGATCTCTCTCTTGGAGGCGCTCTCTTCGCCAAGCTCTGCAGGCCCGCGCGTCTCTCGGCCGGTCCCCACCGCTTCGCTGTCGGAACAAGCGAATCCTTTTTGAGGTCCTCGCAGCGACTCGGACAAATCGCAGGCGACGCCAAACAACCCCCCCGAGCCAGAACAGCTTGCACAACCTCGGGGCGTTGATTGCACGGACGCATGCGTCGATGCATGCGTCACGGATGCATGCGGAGTTCTGCCGTGAAAGGCCTCTCTTCCTCGGTGTCCCTCGGGGCATTGTGGGGTGGCGGTCCCGCCGCGCCCTGGGCTCGACACAGAGGCGAGCGCAGACAGGTTCGAGGAGGCATCAACGTTTCGACAGTGCAGGAGAATTTCGTCAGGATAGAGAAGGCCGTCCGAGTTCACGTACACGTACAACTCGTCCTGGGAAACAAGAAAAGAAAGACATCACTGCATAGATGACGTCTTCAGAGTCTGTCGAGAAAGACTGGACAGCGGCCAGCTGGGTCGCTACCCTTTCGAAAGGAACAGTAGACACATGAAGGTTTTTTATCACCTTTGTGAAACATGTCTTTTGACGCTCTGTGGAGCAACAAACGCGCGACATATTTAGACGCTTTGTGAAGAAACGAGGCCTTGCAAGAAGCCCGCACACACACGTTGGAGCCGCACGCACGTGAAGACGCACAGTTCGCGCGAGAGCCTCCCAAAAGAAAGATGTGAAGAGACACGGCCATCCGCCGCGCCTTGAGCTCGGCCTCAGAAACGACGCATTCGCCTGGCAGCAAAGGCAAGGCGCAAACAGCGCCAAGCTCTCTGGAACCATGCCGTTTTCGTCTCTCTGTTCCAATTTCACCCGACACACCCCCACACTCACCTTCGTCTGGGGCATCGCCTCGACGAGCAACTTGACCGCACTCGAAGCCGTAGCCGGCCCAAACCACTCGCCAGCAAACTTCCCGAGACCTCTTCGCTCCATCGGATTCTCGTCTTCTTCCCGATGTCCTGCATGCGTCGCCGCATGCATGCGTCCAAGGTCTGGGGCGGACTCCGCGTTCTGCGATGCCTCCGCGTTCTCGTCGCCGAGGGGGGAGTCTGTTGAGGTTGCACCTCCAATCGCAGCCTCTTGTCGAGGCCGCGTCCCCTGCAGGGACGAGGTTCGTGCGAATGCGTTCGGGAGAGAAGCCAGGCGCGAAGGCCCTTCGTTCTCCCTCGACACCCCAGCGAAGGCCGCAGCTTCGTCGACCTCCCCGTTACGCGCTGGAAGCTCACAGGTGGGCAAAGACGCAGCAGACGACGAGGCAGCCGGCCACGACAGCGACGGAAACGTCGAGCCCTGCGAGTCGCGTGAACCGCCGGACAAATGCGAACTCTCCTTGCAACCGCTGGAAACCGTCTGTCCACGGCAAGAAGTCACCGGCTTGGAAGGCGAGGTCGGTCCTCTCCAGGTCTTCTTGTCGCGGCCTGCGCCGAACAGCGCCTCTTCGAGCGGGAGCTCTCCGTACAGCTGACGAGCCCAGCCGATGCCGCCGCCTGCAGCTCGGATGAAGGAGAAAATCGAGAACGGGTACTGCCCTGGGGGCGACGGAACGTCCAGAAACCATTGCAAAAGATCCTCCATTTCGCGGGGGCGTTCTTGCACAGACGGCGATGTCGAACGGGCTTCGCCACTCGCGTGCGGCGCAGGCTTGCGGGGCATCACAGACGGTGAAGCGGAGTGCCTCTGAGGTGAAGTCCTTGCGTCCTCTCTCGTGTGAGAAGAGTCTCCCTCGCGAGAGAGATCAAGCGTTTGACGACTCTGAGGAGGCGAAGACAACGACGCGAAAACCTCGTCGGATGACGGCAGAGTTTCGCGGGTCGTTGAGAGGCGTCTTCCCCTAGGAAGATGCCCCGACGCCGTGTGCATGCACCGGCACCGATTGGGCAGCGAATCGTCAGTCCCGGCGGCGTTGCAGGAATTGTCCAAGTGGATGTTCTCCAAACGGTTTTTTAGGGACCCTAGGGGCGGTGCTGCGCCGCAGTCACAAGAGATCCACGTGCCAGTTTCCTGGGGTTCGCTGAATCTCGAATCTCCACGAAAAGACGAAAGCGACTTCATCTGTTCTTCACAACGCGCAGCACTGGAAGACACCGTGTCCTCACCTCCCGTTTTTCTAGAGCGTCTCCCCATACACTCCTCACGGATACAACGCAAGCCTTCGCCTGTGTTCTTTTTTCCTCCCTCTTCGTCAATCGCCTCCGCTGCCTGGACGCCTCTAGACACCTTCCGAGAACTCCCTCGTCCTCCCCGTTTGTCGCCTTCCGTGTCTCGTTCGCGCCCATGTTCTCCCGCGCTGCCAGTTTCGCGCTGTGTCTCCGTCGCCTGCCCAGCTTCAGCGAATCTCCTGAGAATCATCGCCTTCGCCTCCCCCTCGTCCTTGACTCGGCTCCCTCTTTTGCCCGTCTCCAGTTCGCCTTCGTCGTCTGCAAGAAAGTGTCTCCGCAGGGCCTGCATGAGAAGCATTTGCGCCGCGCGGACGGTACAGCCCCAGCCGACGTCGCTGTTAATGGCAATCCACTCCCTTTCAAAACCGGGGCCGACACGCCGCTTCTTCTCCCCACAGCATTTGTACATGGGGGCGAAGCCACTCCTGTACGTGAAGCGGGCGATTGCCCTCACTGTCTCCGCGAGTTTGTGCTGAACTTCTGCCGCGTCTGAGGAGACACACCCGACGCGCCCCGCGGGCCATGGGTCCCCTCCAGGAAGCGAGATCGGCAGCCTGAAGAGGCGGCGCCGCTTGTTGCTGCGTCCCGCGACGGCGACCCCCAGTCGATCCATACTCAGCGCTGTCAGCGAAGTGTCTGGCTCATCATCTGGCTCCTGCAGCGCATGCAGTTTCTCAGCAGAACATGCGGCGTACTGAGCCCCCACACAGGGGCCGCTGGAGTGTGCAAACTCGGACGCGCCCGACTCCGAGGCGTGAAGCCCAGCGATGGCGGATTCTGTCGCCTCGCCTCGGCGGCCGCCGCCACCCAATAGCCCCGAGAGAGCCGCCGAGGTCCTTCTCCACCCGCCGTCGCGGTCCTTGCTCGCGGCCGCGCTTGGCGCGCATGCAGAGTTTCGTCGAGGTGGCAACGCGCCGCTTCGCGGCCCCGTCCCGTTCCAGATCGGCGTTCCCGTGGAGCCCAACGCGGTCGGACTCCCCCCGCCGGTGGCTCCGCCGCGACGCTGGGCGCGCCTCCCTAGCCAAGTGAGGGCCTTGTTGGGGGAGTTGGGGAGGCCGGATTTCCTCTCGCATTCCTTCCAGACTCTGTCGCAAGCCTCCTCGGCGTGATCCACTTCCTCACAAACCCAGAACAGCCGCCCCAGAACCACCGCGCGCTCCCCAGCCTTCACAGAGCCGCCCTCCTCCGGGCCGGCCCCCCAGGGCGCCGCCCAGTTCGCCAGCGTGTGGGTCCACGTGGAGAACACCACCGTGACGTCTTGCTGAAGCTGCTTCAGCGAGCGAACTCGCCTGAAAAGCGAGGAGCCTGTCGGCTTCGGTTGCAGTGGGTCGTTTGAATTCCCGGCGATAGAGGCGCGGCCACCGGCACGCGCCTCGAGGCTCGGCCGCTTCTCCAACGCGTCCAGGCTCATCGCCAGGCTCTGCGGGGCGCATGCTGAGGCAGTCGTGGCGTCAGAGGTAGCGTTGAAGGAGGCCCCGGCGAGCGTGTGACCGAAGAAGGAAGAGGGTCCGCGAAGGGACAGCAGAGAAGCGCCAGGTGCCTTGAAGAAGTTCGGTGACGAGAGAATCGAAGAAGCTGTCGTCCCCAGGCAGAGAGACTCTGACGGCTTCCCATGGTCCAGCTCCGAAGCGGCTTCAGGAAGAAGGCTTGGAGGAGGGTCGTGGGAAGGCCTCGAAGTTGAAGTCTTCAACTCTTCACGACGATCTTCGGAATACGGCGAGCAGGCCGGAACCGCGACTGAGCCCTTCGGCCGCTGATGCGTGCAACGATGCGGTCGCGCCACAACTGAAGAAGGCGCCGTCGAAATCGAATTCCCGCATGAAGCTTCTGAGGGCGGCGAGGAGACACAAGACGTACACGACGATGTGGACGAGACAGAGGAAGATGTAAACGAGACAGACGACGACGTAGACAAGACAGACGTTGACGCAGACGAGACCGACGAAGATGTTGACGACACAGAAGATGTCGAATACACAGAGTCTTCACTCATGCGCTCCTCGGAATGTGTAGGAGGCACGGGAGGGGCCGGAAGACAGGCGTGTCCGGTCTCTGCATGCGCGCGAGACGCAGAGTTTCGGAGTCGCGAAAAGGAAGCAAAGGAAGCCAGGGGGGGCGGCAGGCGCACCGACGCGAGCGCCCACGAAGATACGGGCGCCGAGCTCGCAGTCAGGAGTGGCGAGGCCGCTGCGCCGTAAAGCGGTGACACCAGCACCGGTGACGCGGACGAACTCATGGACCGGGCCTGGGGGGTGGACGCGCCCGAGACAGGTGTGGAGCGGCGAGACGCCTGAGGTGACCCCAATGACCAGAAGGATGACCCGCTAGGCGGGTCTGTAGCCGGGGGGTGACGAGTATTCTCGTCGTAGTTCAACAGTCTGCATGCATCCTCTCTGGTCTCGTTTGAAATCCGGAATCCGTCGAGACCTACGGCATCTCTTCCATCTGGTTGAGACGAACCTGTGAGGGATGGAAGTTTCTCGAAGGATGAAAACGAAGTTGAGACTGTGGGGAACGGCGACCGGTCCCGGCTTGGCAGTCTCAACGCTTCTTCCACCGGAGAATCCGAACGCGGAGCCAAAGGAGAGGAGAGACACGGGCCGTCCACGTGACCGGAAACATCATTCAAACCGGTTAACTCGTCTGCGAGAACTGAAGCGCCCATCAACGGGTGAGTTCCGCTAGACTCGCCTTCAGCCCCAGGGAAGTCCCCCGTGTCCGCTTGCACATGCAACGGCCACTCAGGCGGACTTCCATCGTCGCCTTCTTTCCCCGATACGTCTGGCGTACAGACGCCCGTGTGACCTGTTCGTACGTCCCCTTCAAGTGTACAGGTTTCAGAGGAGCTATCTGGTGCGGCGCTACACGGGGGCTTGTTGGACTGTAGGCACTCTCCAGGGTTGCTATTTGGTCCTTGTTCGTTTTCGCGTTGTCCCATAGATACCCCGCGAATGCATGCTGCATTGTTGCAGCCTTCGGCGGGTGACAGTTCTTTTTGGAAACGATTTCCTTCTGTCCCGGCAGCAGTGAAGCACTGAGGGCCGCTGGCAGGTCGAGAGGCGGCCTCCATTTGCCCAGTCGACTCATGATCCCGCGAGGGTGGACACACTCGACCCGCTCCGAGGCACGCAGTTGCCATGGGGAGCTGCAGAGCAGCTTTGGCTTTTTCCAAGCGGAGATCGGACCCGCAGAGAAGACTTGTCTTGTCCGAGAAGCAGTGAAGTGCAAGCTTTCTTTTATCTGACGTCGCCGCACCAGCACAAGTGTGTGGATGGGCGCAGTTCGTTTCGGTTCCAAGTTCGTAGCAATCGCTGTTCACGGCAGGTTGGTTGCCTTCTTTTTGAAACAAATCGAGGAAAGCTACCGATGGAATGGGAGACAGCTGAGACGACGCGAGGAGATTCAAGGCACTGAAGTCCGCCTCTACGGTAGCGAGCTCTTGGTGCGGTGGTAGCTTACGAATGCACACCTGGTTTTCGAAAGTTTCTTCAGCTGTCAAGTCAGTTAAATCGCCATCGATCGAGCGCCGCGTTCTGCCCCCGTCACAAGGTGTTGACCGAAGAAATCCCTCCTCCGGCGCGCCACCTTCTGGCGGAGCCTGGTCGCAAGTTGTGGATAAAGTCATCTGCTGTGGAGAGACCTCCGTGGAGACATCCGGCGGGTTTGCACGGAGGTCAAAGGGTTCACAGCTTTCCACCTGACCTGAGTTGTCAGTCGAGGGTGTCGGATTGGTTTCTGAGGCGCCTAGCGGCTGAGTCGTGCGTCGTCCGTTAGAGTTTTGAGCGGCCGCTTTCCTGGTCTCTTCAGCATGCTTCGAAATGCTTCTGCTGGGGAGATTTCCGAGCATCGAGCTTGCCAGGTATTTAGACACTAGCATGCGTGAAGAAGAGTGGGACGGACAGACAGGGTGATGACGATTTGTATGGGGCGCTCGTCGGCACGCGTTCAGGACGACCCGCTGGATCAGAGGAAGGACGCGAAGAAATCGGAGAAAGGCACGGAGTCATTGAGGAGGACTCCGCCAGTTGGCAAAAAAGCAGTGCACACAGACAGCAGCCGCGGCGAGGAGCGGCTGCTCCAAAGGACCCGGTTCCGCGATGCTGCCAATGAGACGCTGCCCAGCAATAATCGCGGACCCTCTCTCGCAGGCCTGGAACGAAGCGCAACAAAAACTTAGCCGCCGCCAGTAACAGAGCAAAAATACAGAAAAAGGCTACACGATTTGAACGTACAGATCGTCGCACACACGATGGGTCCACTTTCCACACTCAAGAAAAACCGTCGAGTACGAGGCACCGACCGGCCACGAGCTGCCAGACCGATCAAGCTGCCAGCTGTCTGGCAGCTCACAAACGCACGCAGAACACATGGTCTTAACGGTAGGTCGCGAAAAAATATGGATAGCGAAAAGGCCACATCAAAACGGTGAGAAGCCGAGTCCTTTTGCGCGAAAACTTTTCTCGAATGCGTGTTCAACACCGTGTCCGTTTAGCACCCGCGACGCTTTCACCCCCCTAGGACCCGCAGCACCCCCCCTCACCGTAGCAGCTGCTGATTCTCCCCTTGCACCACAGAGGAGCACACCGCGCGACCTGACTGCCACTGTATCGTTCATTCACAGGAGTTACACAGCTTCCACAGAAACGTTTTGGCTTGTTTGCTGCGTGATATTTTGGGCCGCTTCACAATACATACATAGCTGGCTCCCACCTGATTCAGGCAGTGCTGGAATCGAGAATCCTCCATTGTCTGTGCCAGCTTATGGTGCTGGACCGAAGCTGCCAGCTGCAGACCCAGCTGTTCCAGGGTATGTCGCTTAGCGACGTGTCGGCATGTTCACGGAGCAACAAGGGAGAGCCAATTCCCGAAGTTCCAATTCACCAATTGGCGCATTCAGCTGAGACTGATTGCCTGAAGGCTGAAACGCGCTCAGCGGAGTTATTTAGCATTCGCAGTAATTAGCAAGAGGTCATTCGCTTGTTTACGCTGGGTCGGATACGTTGGCTGGCACTTTCTCGCGCCATGACAGGTAACCAAGGGTCACGTGGTGGACGGAGCAACCGCGGGGCGCGGAGCCATACGTGGCAACGTGCCGGTTACTATTCCGCGGTTATAAAATTTTCGGTCCAACGGGGTAAAGTTGCACTCCTTGGCTCAGCCACCCAGACCATGTAGTTTTCAACCATCAGATTTCCACAGCTTACGTAGACCAGGTTGCGCGCCGGTATCGCGATAGTGAGTCACGTGTGATTTGAATTTCCGGTACCGCGGCACAATCTGGCGGTGAGCGCTGACACATGGGTTCAGTACTACGTTCTCCACACAAAGGCTCTGTCGAGAGTCCGTTTCGGCAAGGTATGCAACCTTCCCGGAGGTCATACGAAACAGAAGCAAGATTGGCAACGGTGCTAGCCACCACCTGACATTCTTGACTGTACATGAAGAAGCCAGCTGTAGTTACACTTCGCGCCGCATTCGGAAGTCGGCCGCAGAGGGATGACCATTCCTTTTCTCCGACGCACGGAGGACCCTTTTCGCCGCCTGGTTAATGTGGTCTAGTCAACACTTCGAGGTAGAAATCTAGGACGGGACAGGAACAATGGCACGACGCTTCGTCGCTTTTTCATTGGCTCTAGCAGTTGGGACGTGGCGGGAAGTGGCTGCGTTGAATCCGCTGCAGATGATGAAGACCAGCGGTGAGTGCGGTGTCAATCTGGGAGCCGAAACGGACAAAGACGTTGTATGTCCATGCATATTTCAGCCAGGATGGGAGGAGTTATCAATGGTCAGTCGCGTTCTCTGGAGTCACTCAAACGTCAGGATCTGAAGTTGCATGTGACCAGACATCGCCGACGAGTTCAAACTGGCGTTTGATACCCTCCCTAGCACGGAGCAACTGGTAAGCGCATCTTCACTGTTTCTAGGTGCTACCCGGCTGATCCTCCTGGTTTCCAGGAACAGACGATTCTCCAGTAACCGCACTTCGGCAATACGAGCCGCCTCCCCTGTCAATAATTTCTAATCCAGCAAAAATGCAGAAGATATGGAGAAGCTGGATGCAGCCGTAGCGAACGAGGCAAAGAGGAAACCAACTCATTTGTAAGTGTGCCATCAAACACCTAAGCCGAATCAAGTTCATGCCAGTCGATGTAGATGCGAAGGCCCTTCGTACAAGAGAGACTATTCCGCACCATGCCCAGCAGGATGGCAGCAGCTTCAGAACGGCCAGTGCTGGGGAAGGCGATACAGAGGGTAAGCGACTCGGCATGCGAGAAGGCAAGCAGAAACTGTCTACTGTCCTCACCCCATCTGATAGGCCGTGTGAAGCTCTCCACTTCCTCAGTCACTTCAGCGAAGAGCAGAAGACTGCATTTGTAAGAGTTGGTAGGACGCGCTTTCTTTAGAGCTCTGCTGCAGTGGTGACAATCAGGAAAACAATTGCTGCGCCTACTGGCCTGAAGTGAAGGCGCCTGCTAAATACAAGAAGGTTTTGGCGCGTGGACCGGTAAGCTATCATCAGTGCCTCCCAGTCGTTCACTTACTCTCATCAATTTCGTTTCGTAAGGTGGAGCCCGTCACCGGGGACATCATTGCCCCAAAGATGTAAATAACAGAGTGGAAAACTATGCCATAAAAAGTCTGTATATTGTTCTCGTTCCAAACGCCATGCAACAAACTTCGAGGTAGCACAACAGAACCTCAAGGTCATTCCACATCTCTTAGCACTAAAAGGACCTTCGCGATCTGCGGCGGTTTTGCCGCTTCCGGCCTAGTGCATTGAATGTCCCACCTACACGAAAGTTCTCGAAATGCTCGAAAACGACTCAGGAAGCGTGTCGAATGACCAGCTTTACGCATGAATGATACAGGCGTAGACTGCGACTAAGCACCACGTATCAAACATAAATATCCTAACCCTCACGGCCTTGGCATTGCCTAAATGATTGAGTCCTAAAGTCAACTCTGGTTCACACAGACCGAACGACTCCATTTACTTGAGACTCGTGTATGTCGGACATCCACCTAGACGGATCACTAACGAATACACAAAGTGTAACGTGTTACGATTGCATCGAGCGTGATGCTTTTTTGCAAGGACCCGTCGACCAACAGTCGCTCCTTCAGCATCTGACCACTGAGCGCTTCCGGAAAGTCTCAGACTCATTTCATCCCTGTTATTGAACACACACACAAGCAGCGCCACGGGAGTTGCAATGTCAGCATGTGTAGACTCGCGAGAGTGGAGAGTCTAATGGGACTTGACAAGCGACAAAGCACTGGATCACTCACCGACTTTCTTGACTGCAGTCGACTTGAGTCCTTTGCCTGCTCTCTTTGCCTCGGCCTCCTTGCGTTTCAATTCGCGATCTGCAATCTCTTGCTTCTGCTTGCGAATGGCATCCACCTGCCTTGCGAAGCCTGCAACCTGTTTGAAAAGCTCATCTGGCTTAATCTTCTTGACATCTTTGTCAGGGTAACCAGAGTAATGACACGTCTGCAGAAATTGATTCTGAACCTGTTGGAGCACAGCATGACACGCAAAGTCAATGACAAATACAGGCAAGGACGCTCGTTGTGGGCCTGATAACCAGCACAGGAACGTTCCCTGTTCTCCACTCCTCTGCAGGAGGTCAAGGCATCACGTGTTCCTCCACACGACGTGTCCTCAAAAATGATAATACTACGCCGCAACGGCGTCGTCACACGCATCCACACATACAGCCCTGTACCTGAACAAGGAAGTCGTCAAGCTGCTTGATCTTCGGCTCCGCCTCTATAAGAAATTCGTCCATAATGTTCCGAAGAGGATCGCGATCTCCCATGACGCCAGTGGACTCGTTGCCCTTCTTTGCTGCCTCCAGGGTGTTCTTCACCTTCGTCAAACCCGCCTTAAGATTGGAAATTCTGCCCTCAATGCCCTGCATGTCAACGCGTTGCGCCTTGTCGCAGATCTTCAAATCTTCATAGATGTTCAGCGCCGTCGGCTGTTGCTCCCAAATGATCTGAGCGGAGCACGAGAACAAGGAAACGTGTCAAAATCCACACTAAGCATTGAAGTCAACGATGGTATTTTAGTCGACAAGGATGACCTGATCTGTCTTGCGCTGGCGCTTCTGCTTCGGCAGGAGCTGCCAGACGCCATTGTGGGCAGCGGCACCTCTTTTTGTTCCCCAAATGACTGAATATGGAAGTGAGCCTGTGAGCAGCGGACTTGACTGTCAGGTAACTTACATCGCAAATGTACTGCAGCATTGTTCTGACGGGTTTCGTTGTTGTCCGAATTTCTTGCAGCTTGGCAAGCGTTGTCGGTTTGAAACCAGCTGCACCTCCTCGCTGCGGATCGCCCTCATTGAGTGCGTTACCCAACTCGAGGATGGCGAAAAGAACAATTTTGAGGTTCTGGGAATCGTCGATGGCGTCGCATGCATCTGCCATGTTTTCCAGTGGAGTGTACGCGTCGCTGTACGCCTCGCGGAAGTTCAAGGCGAAAGCGTGGGCCTCAAGGCGCTGTTTCATCAGAGGGACTCCGAGCATTGCTGCGACGAATTGCTCCGGTTTGTCGACGAGTTTCAAGTCTCCACCAGAGTTAATGTACTCTTTGACGACCTGGTTTTCTTCACCTGTGGGCACGAAGTTCAGGAGAGTCTCCGTCGCTTCGATTGTTAGGATCTTAGGGTCAAGGTCGATGATGGCCTCCCGGAGCTGTTGGTACGAGTAGTTGTTGAACTTGGACAAGGCGATGCTCATGTTGTATGCGCGTTTGGAGTCTGGGAGTAGTTGGATGATCTTGGGTTTCTTTGACTCGGTCTTTTTCTTGGCGACGACTTTCGCGAAGGTCTCTTCTACGTCTTGCAGCTTTAGAACCATGTTCGGCTTCTTCATGAAGATAGTCCCGGGGATTTCGTCCTCGAAGATCGGGTCCCAGAAGAACCGCTTGGTCTTCCCCTCGTCCTTCTTGCCGACCTTCAAACCGCCTTCGCCCTTCTTCTTCGGGCCCTTGCCCTTGCCCTTTGGAGGCCCTTTGCCAGGAGGGCCTTTCCCGCCCTTTCCGCCGGGAGGGCCCTTCTTTGGCGCCTCCTTCTTCGCCTCTGGCTTTGGCTTCGCCTCCTCCTTCTTGGGTGCCTCCGGCTTCTTCTGTGCGAGGGCCTGAGGCAGCGCCGAGAGACCCATGCCCAGGAGGAGACTAGTGTCTCCAAAGGTGGGCTTCTCCTTCTGCATCGACAGGCCGAACTTCTTCAGGCCCTCGCCCGTCAGCCAGTCGCGGGTGTCCTCGTCCTTCTTGTCTTCGTCGAGGCGTCGCGCCAAGAGACCTAGTCTCCGAGCCACCAAGATGGACATCGAACTTTGTGCGAGCGAGAACGAGGAGATGTCCACCTGCCACGGAAGCCTCGCCAGCTCTGTGTTGTTGTCGTCCATCAGAATGACCACCGGAAGCTCCCCCAGCTGCGGGTCCTTCTCTACCCCAGGCTTCAACTTGGTGATCTTTGCGAGTACCTCGGGAGCGACCGGGGGGACGTCCATGTGCGGGGGGATGTAGCAAGGCCCCGTGAAAGCATCCAGTTCGTCCATCGAGTCTTTCTTCTCGACGACCTTCGCCTGACCCGTCGTTCCGACCATGATCTTCATCTTGGGAGTCTTTTTCGGCGCCTCTTCAGGCTTCCCCGAGGGGAGCTTCATGCGGCTAAAGCCGTCGCCCTTGACCTTCGGGGCCTTCTCCACTTTTGCTTCTTCCTTCACAGGTTCTGCTGTCTTTGCCTCGCCGCTCTTCGCAGCCTTCAGAGGCGGCGGTTTCGCTACGCTCTTTACAGCGACTTTCGTCTCCGTCTCGCCCTTGGCTGCGGACACACTCGCCTTCTTCTCTAGCACCTTCTTTTCCACGACCTTCGCCGCCTCCTTCGGAGACCCCTCTTCCTTCTTCGGGATCTCCTTCTTCACCGCCTGCTCGGCTTTCTTGAAAATGCCTTGCTTCAAAACTGTCGGTCCTTCCTTCACGTCTGTCCCGTCCTCTGCAGCTGGCGGCAGAGGCGGAGGAGGCTTCCAGCCCGTCGCCTTGCCTTTCTTTGGCGGCCCGCCCTTCGGTCCCTTCGGCGGGAGCGCGTGGAGCTGCTGGGTCGAGAAACGCGGGGGACGATCTCCAACCAAGACGGATGAAGAGTCGCTGCACGAAAGACTTTCGCGTCCACCCTCCGACGCGCCAAGCGGAGCCGCAGGTGGAGCAAACGGAGAAGAGTCGCACGCAATCGGCGACACCGAGAACCCACCAGAAGCCTCACGCGGCTCAGAGCGAGGCTCTCGTGGGGTGGCATACAGTCTAGAAGAAGATACGAGTTTGGAAGAAGAACGGCTTGAAGAGACCGAAGAAGCGAGATTTGAAGAAGACGAAGACCGGAGGACTGAACAAGCAGCCGGCGTTTTGCCTGACCGATAGGCGACACGAGTGAGTTCCATCGCTTTCCGGAAGGGTGCGCTCTTGGGAAGGTGTGTGAGGTTCGTTTTTCCATCGCACTGTTTGTCCAGCGGCACTGCCGACGTTCGCGGCGACGCAATAGACTTCGGAAGCTCACGGGAAAGCCGCTGTGTATCCGGAGTCACCATCAGCAGCGTCGATTGTCGATTCAACTCTGCAATCTCGACAGACAAATCGCTTTCACTATACGGCACTCCTGTAAGCCGAAGCACCTCTGCCAGACATGCCATTGAATTCTGGAAACCCTCCTCTGCCTTACTAACCTCTGTCTTGCACTCTTCGACATCGTTCTCTGCATGCACTTTCTTTCTGCAAAGCTTTTCTGCATAAAGCTCCTCCACCTCACTGTCTGCGTTCTTCTCAGCTTCTGTTTCGTCACAGTCTTCTTCAGAAGAAGGTCCCTCTTGCCAAGATCTCTCGGACTCTTCGTCGCTGCTGCTCGCGCCGACACTCCAGTCACTTGCGGCCCAGCTGTCGTCATCGGCTTCACTCCCCGTCGTCCCTGTCTTAGGCCTTTCCTCACCATACGCCTCCGCCCCGCAAGACGCAAATGGATTAAGAATTGCGACTCCATGCCTCAATTCTGCTTCTCCAATACGCGTTTCTTCTTCGGCTGAACTATATTCTTTCTCACCCAGCTCGTGGATGTCCTCTTCTTCTCCTTCTTCCTCTTCTTCCTCTTCCTCTTCTTCCTCTTCTCCTTCTTCCTCTTCCTCTTCTCCTTCTTCCCCTTCTCCTTCTTCCTCTTTCTCTTCTTCTCTTTCTTCCTCCTCTTCTCCTTCATCCTCTTCATCTGAGGTGTCTGCTTCAGGCAACAAGTGGATTTCTGCGCCGTCACTGCTTCCGCCCATCCACTCTCGTTCAGCGACTCCCTCCGGACTGTCCTCGGAACAGCTACATCGTTGGCTTGTCTCCTCTGCGTTGTCGTCCTGCCCTGTGAGCGCGTCTCCTCGATCCACGCATTCATCTTCGTCTTCTCCTCTCCCCGCTGCGACGGAAGCGCCCAGAGTTTCATCCTCTTTCTGCCAGGTTCTTGCGGCTCTCACGCATGCCTCAACGGCAAAAATGGCGACATCTTCGCCGCAAGAGTCACTGAGATGGGAAGTGATGCTCGGTTCCCAGAGAGGCACTGTCTCCGGCGTCTCTTGTTTTATTTCATCCACGTTTTCCTGTTTCATTTCATCCACTTCTTCCTGTTTCAGTTCACTCTTTCTCTCTTGTTTTATTTCATCCACGTTTTCCTGTTTCATTTCATCCACTTCTTCCTGTTTCAGTTCACTCTTTCTCTCTTGTTTTATTTCATCCACGTTTTCCTGTTTCATTTCATCCACTTCTTCCTGTTTGACTTCACCCTTTCTCTCTTGTTTTATTTCATCCACGTTTTCCTGTTTCATTTCATCCACTTCTTCCTGTTTCAGTTCACTCTTTCTCTCGTGTTTTATTTCATTCTGTGCCTTCGTTTCCTCTTCCATTTTTTCTATCTCTATCGCCTCTTTTTTCCCCCGGTTAACGCTTGATTGACTGCGTCGCCTCAGACGCGAGAAACTCGCCGCCGCAGCCCGCAGCCGTGAGGCGCCGTGGGGGCTCGAGGCCTCAGGCGGTAAAGGGGGAAGGGAAGCCCCGCGGCGTTTGCAAACAGATTCCTTGTTGGTTTCATGTTTCCCTGGCCTTGGAATTCTCAGAAACGAAGCGGAAAGGTGGCGCAACTTCCTGCCCTCCCTCTTCCCTGTCTGCTTTTCTTCATCGTCCTTTTCACCCTCCCTCTCGCTCTCAGATCTCCTCGCGGTGTCCTGCGCCTTCCCCTCTTCGCGATCTCTGTCACGCAGGATTTGTCTCTCAGGACTTTTGACCAAGCCCCGGAACGCCCGCGAGAAACTCGAACGCCGCAGGACCTTCAAACTTCTCCTTCCTCTGTTATCTGCACTGCCTTCTGTCCGGTATTTTTGCTGGGTCGTCCGAAACACGAAGGAATGTCTCCTGCTTGTCGGGGACTCTCGCCCACCTGCTCTCGCGCCTGCACATGGCACTTCAGAACAAGAGGAACGGGTTTCCTGCGTAACTCCATCCTTCTCGTTGTCGTCACCGAAGTCCGAAACCGGGTCTACACAGGAAGAGAAAGACAAGCCTTCCGAAAAAACCAGCGAGTCGGAAACGCTCGCCAGTGGTCGCTGGGGCTCCGTTGCAGGCATATCTACTGAAAGTGCGTCCAGACTCTTGTTCTCCTCCATGTCCAACACGGTCATGCTGCTGGCGGAGCTTCTTCGCCTCAGTCGATCACGGAGCGAAAACCGACGAGAAAAAAGAGAATGAAAACTTGGACTCGCCCAGTGTGTCGAATTCCCAGGCGTCTCCGGAGCTGTCTGTACACCCCAACCTTCGGTCTGCACCTCCAACGCCCCCGAGAGCACCGCCACTTCTCTTTCGTCAACGTTTTGGGGTCCGCCTGTCGCGGCCTCCGCTGACCGAGAGAGCTGAAACGAGGGCGAGGGAGACACCGCAGAGTTCTGCGCGTCTGAGGGACTTCCAGGCTTGTCTGCTTTCCTGAGTTTCCTCGAGGGAATCGGAAGTCGCAGCATTCGACGGGAAGAAAACAAGCGCTTGCGCGCGGGGAAGACGTTGGATGCACTGCCGGCCAAAGGCGAAGACGAAGAGTCGCCAGAGAGAGGAGAAGCGGGCAATTCCTCTTTTGTCTCTGGTGTCTCTACACCACGTGCAGACACCTGCTTCTCTCTCTCATGGGATGTCTGTACACCCCAATCCGACACCTCTTTTTCTCTTTTGAGACTTCTTCTGTCTTCGCAACAATGCCCTTGCTTGGTCTCCTCACTCGCGTCTCTGCCGCAGTCGTTCTCGTCACCTCCGCTCCCGAGCTTTTCAAGATGACTCTCTGAGCTCCCCACAGCACACAAGGAGACCTCCTCCAGAGACACTGTCGTACCCAAAGCTCGCCGTCTGTCTCTGGCACTTTCTGTCACGACCCAGGCATCCTCTCGCTGGGCTTCTCTCGTCTTCTCAGTTCCAGTGTCAGCATCCGTCAGCCGCTGTGAAATCCCTTCCTTTCCTATCAAACTCTCCTCTTCACTGTCTTTCAGAATCCCCATGTCCTTCCGCCATCTTCCACCGGGTTCGGATTTGTCTGAAATCATCTCGATCCGTTGTTTCGGTGTCGCGCCGCCGGACATTCTCGCCCACTTTTCGAGGAGCTGCGAGAAACGAGACGAGCCACTCTGCTCTTGTTCTTCGCCCTGCGTCGCACCCGACGCCTGGTTGTCGGCTGCTCTCACGCCTCCCTTCTCTCCTTCTCTCGACTCTTCACCTTTACTCAGTTGCTTTCCTGAGGATTCTTCCTTCTCTGCCTGTCTCCAAACATTTATCACGCTTCCTCCTTGTTCGCATTCGCTTCTTTGCTCTCCCTCTCCTTCTCTCTCCTGCCCTTGTTCTCCTACCGCTTGTTCTCTCTCGTTCTCTTGTTCCGCTTCCTGTTCATTCTCGCTTTCTTGTTCTCCTCCTTGTTCTCTTTCGTCTCTTCGTTCTCTCTCGCTTTCTTGTTCTCCTCCTTGTTCTCTTTCGTCTCTTCGTTCTCTCTCGCTTTCTTGTTCTCCTCCTTGTTCTCTTTCGTCTCTTCGTTCTCTCTCGCTTTCATGTTCCGCTTCCTGTTCATTCTCGCTTTCTTGTTCTCCTCCTTGTTCTCTTTCGTCTCTTCGTTCTCTCTCGCTTTCTTGTTCTCCTTCGTGTTCTCCTTCGTCCCTCCGTTCCCTCTCGCTTTCTTGTTCTCCTTCGTCTCTCCGTTCTCTCTCGCTTTCTTGTTCTCCTTCTTTTTTTACGCGTCTATTTTTCCGGCGAAGAAGCGCGACAAGGCGGCGCATCTTCCCATCCCCTTCGCACGTCGCCGTTGCATCTGACAGCGTCCGTCGTGGGCGTCTCGGATCTTTTCTCAGGTCGCTGGAGAAGCTGAATCTCCGGAGCGACCCTCCGAGCGGCGTTCTCTCTCGTTCCTTTTCTTCGCATTCTCTGAGCTCTCTGCTGTCTTCCCCCGCCGATACTTCCAGCCCCCCCACACCTGCCCAGCCGTTCGGAGTCTCGCTGTCTCCAGTGAGTGCGGTCACGCCAACGGAATCCCTGGGAATCTCCTGAGAATCTCCCTCGCTGGATCTCTTTCTCGAATCGTCTTCGGCTTCCCCGAGTTCTTGAAGGCTCGACCTCGAATGCACCAGCCGCGAGGCCACCCCAGAGAGACGCCTCGCCACGGCGAGAGGACCCTTCCTCGAGGTTTCTTGGTGCATTGGAGAGCAGAGTCTTTCGTTCGAGGAATTTTCTGAATGCCTCGAAAAAGCGGCCTTCAATCCGCCAAGGCTCACGCGACTCCGCAGCCTCCCCCTGGACGGGCTCGACACGTTGCTGCCGCAGCTCTCCACAACCCGCGAACCCGCACCGGCGCTAGTTGGGCTCCAACTATCGAACGCGTCTCCGCAGCTGGCCCTCTCTGCCCCACTGTCTCTGCGGCTGAAGAGCCGCTGCCGGAAGCTCGGCGACGCCAGGGGCCTCGCATGCACCGCCTCAGGAGCCGAGAAAAACAAAGTGCATTTTCCGAGTCCTGGAAGTGCGTCGAGTTCGCTGTCGAGTCTACCGCAGTCGGAAGAGGTGGGCGAAATAGAAGAGACACTGGAGGAAGTCGGGCGAAGCAAATGAACAGTGCGCTCTCTCCCCGTGGCGCTCTCGGCGCCTACAGTGGAGTCCGAGCATGCAAAAGAGAGAGACAAAGCAGAACAAGAGGGAGAACGAGAAGGATAACAGGAGGAAGAACGAGCGGCAGACGATTGAGAAGCAAACGAAACAACATATTCATCGGCCTCAGAGTGCGTTTTTGAGGCTTGCGGATCCGCATTTGAAACAGGAAGTCGAGGAGTGGAGAACAAGCAATCTGTCTCTGTGTCTTGGTCAGAAAACGGATTTGGGGCTTCGTGGAAGGTCTGAGGAGAGACGACTCGAGGTAACTCCGTTCTATCCAATTCCTCATCCAGAGTAGCGATCTCTGAATCGGTCTCTGTTTCCTGTCCGACCACCAACCTCTCCAAGTAGGCTCTTCCCCAGTCTCCTCTCCTCCCTTCAGTCTGTCCTTTTTTGTCTCTCCGTCGGTTTCCGGGACTCCTTTGCGCGTTTCCTTCTCGGGACTCTCGGCTTCCTACTCGCACTCGCTGTTTTCTCGTGCGTTTCTGCAGATCCAAAGTCTCCAAAGTCTCCAATCGGCGACGTCGAGAAGGCGACGCAGAAGAGCTCCGCGACGCAGAAGAATCGAAGGCGGGAGGTTGAAGAAAACGAGATGTACGCATCCCCGAAAGCGCAGCGGACGCTTGCGAGTTCGTTTTCATCCGAGTTCTGTCTGCCCCAACGCGCCATGGCGAAGGAGAAGCACTTCGAGAGGAGACCGAATGTTGTTTCCTTCTCCCAGAGCGCAGCGTGTCGGTCTCTACCTCGTTTGTTGAAAACAACTCTGCTTCCTCACCGTCTTCTTCGTTGTCTTCTTCGCTCGACGTTTCACGTCGAAAGTCCTTCTCCTGGTCTCCGTCAGAATCAAAGCAGGAAACAGAGAGCTCCGCTTCTCCAAGATCCTCGCCTTCTCTGTCTTCCGCTTCGTTTCTTCGGCGTGCGTCCACGCATCTCCGCCTCTCCTGACCGAGGACGGCGACTCCTTCAGTTCGCCCCGTCGCTCTCGAAACCCGATTCACAGCGCCCTGCGCAACAGATCGTTTTCTTTCTCTCGTGTCACGCCTTCTTCCACTGTCGGGACGCGACTGCTCAACGCGTTCTCTCCTTATCTCAGCCTCGGTCGCCGAGCTCGTGCTCTCCCTCCTCCAGGTGCTCGCTTCTCCTCGAGATCCAGTCCTTCCTCTACCTCCCGGATTCGCAGTTCCCTCGTGTCTCCCCCAGCCTCCTGTCCTTCGTCTCCGCCTCTGCTCAGCCTCTCTCTCAGCCTCGACGTATCTCCGGTCGACACCCCACGACTCGCCAGCGGCACTCTGGAACAGTGTCTCTTCTCCGGGTTTCACTTCTGTGTCTCGCGAGTCCGAAAGGCAGAACACGGTCCCGATGTCTCTGCGTTCGTCGGCCCGCGTCTTCTTCGCCTCCAGTCCGGCGTTCAACGAAGACATCAATGTTCCGCGCGCCTCCGAAACCTGTGAAGGAGCTTTCTGTCGAACAGATCTCTTTTCCAGGGAGCGTTCCGAAGAGCGCGTCCTTCTCGTCAAACTGGACCCACCTGCCTCGATCCCCTCGTCCCACAGTGTCCCCTCAGTGTCCCCATTTCCGTCCGAGTTCACCGGAGACGCCCAGGGCGAAAAGAGCCCCGGGGGCGGGGGCGCGGCCGCAGCCAAGAAGGGCATGGAGAGGAAGTTTGACTCTTTGGAAGCGGCTTTGACATGGGGGGAATCTGGCGCTCTGGAGGTTGTGTCTCTGTGTGGAGACGAAGACTCTGTCGCGTTTCCTTGCTGAGAAAGACACCAATCAAGAGTCGGCCGCGATGAAGCGTTTCGCCTCCGGTCCCCTCGCCATCGCGAGTCTGGAGAGGAGACAGGGCCCGAGGGAGACACTCGACGGCGGCAGAGCGCAATAGACGTTTCTCGGTCAGAGTCCGGCGAAAAGCTTTTTCTCTCGGGATCCAAGGCGGCTCTACAGTTCAAGTCCGGCACCTGATCAATCGCTTTTCGAGGTGACGAAGAAACGCAGTGGGGTTCTGGAAACTCCCTGTTTTCCGCCGGTCTTTGTGCTTCTCGATCTAGGGCAAAGAGTCCGCTGTCGGCCCCTAGACTCGTCTCCCTGTGAGAAGCGCGAGTGTCGCATCCCAACAGTCTCTCCCTAACGCGTTTCCTCTCTTCTTCAACTCGTCTTGTCAAGAGAGCACTCTCATCCCCGCGTCCCATAATGTCTGCTTCAGCTGTCTCCTCGCCTCTCGTCCAGAGACTGTCTCCTGAACGGAGATGACCTGCGAGCGCTGCAGCCTGCCAGGACGCTCGTTGGAAGGCGGGAGGAGTTGTCTGGTTGCCAGAGGCGCGGGGAAAAAAGAGACCCACTTCGTCTTTGCGTTCGAGGGAGCGCTGCATTTTCAAAAAAATTTTGCATTCACTCGCAGACTCCGAAGCCTCCCTGTCGGTCTCTTTCTGCAGTCGCATCAAAGTCTCGCTCATGTGCTCCCGTTGCTTCTTCAGCAGAAGCGCCTTGAAATCGCGTCTCGTCTTCTCTCTTCTCTCCTCTCGTCTGTTCTCTTCTCGGCGGTCTTCCGCCTCGGACGGTTCGTCGCGGGAAGCAGAGCATTCGACAGAGAGCTCGAGCTTCGAAGACGCTTTTTTACATCTCAAAGAACTTGAAGAGTCTGGAGGGGAAAGAGACGCCAGTGTTGTGTCGCGCGACCCGTCTGGACCCTCCTGGGGTTGGGGAACGGACTCGACGTTGATGCAACGCGTTTCTGGGGAACCCTCGCGTTTTCGTGTACAGCTTGACTGCGGTGCTGCGAAACCGCAAGAACTCTTCTCTTCTGACTCAGAATTTCGTTCTGTCTCAGCGTTCAATTTTTTCGCTTTCAAACCGTGTCTCCCTGCGGCCGGTCCCTGCTGGTTCTTCCCTACGCGCCCGTCCGCTGACCTCGAAGCCTCATGTTGAAGCTCAGAGACCTTCCTGCCTTTTTCCACATTCTTCTGGAAAACCACTTTCTTCCTCTTGGCCAGTCCCTCTTCTCCTCCTCCGTCTCCCTCTTCTTCTCGTTCTAACATGTCGTTGCGCCCGAGCTCGTGTGAGTCGGCCGCGGTCGTCTGCGCTTTCGTCCGGGACTTCTGTTTTCTTTCGAGAATCGCGTCCGGATCGGACAGGGTCGCGGGCTCGCGAAGGTGATTTGAAGGCGGCAACGCGGCTGCATGCTTCGGAGTGGCACGAAACGACAAGGCCTTCCCAGGTGCAGGTCCCGCCTTCACTTTTGCTTTGTAGGCGGAAGGGTCGAATTTCTTGGCGCCGCTTCCGAGAAGCGATTTGGGCTTCCCGTCCGCAGTCGCACCTTCAGGTGCGGGGGTCGGCAGGGCCGCAGACGTCTTCTTCGCGAAAGACTTCTTCGTGGAAAGAGACGGGGAGCGCTTCCGGTCACTCGCGCCGCTGTCACTCCCTGATTCGGGTGCCGAAGAGTCGTCCTTCAGCGGAGGCGCCTTCGGAATCTCTTGGCTCGCCTTCGACCTCAAGAGACTCTTCTTCGCAGGAAGTTCCGACACCTTCCGCGGCAGACTCGGCGAAGCTTCTTCCTTCTTCTCAACTGACTCTTCTTTGTCAGGAGCGGCAGCAGCCGCCTCCACTTTCGGAGGAGCGTTTTCTGCTGTCTCGGGTGCGCCACCTTCTTTTGCTGCGGGAGCCGCAGTGGCGGGGGCGTCCTTCGTTTCCAGGCCTTTGGGTGCGTCCTGCGCAGGTGTCTTCGCACCCGCCTTGCCCTTCGCCCCGAGTTTCGCCATGACGACGCCGCGCGCCACTTGCTTCGCGCCCTGGACCATCGCGGAGCGTTGCTTCTGCGCAGGCCCGACGGCGTTCTTCGCTCGGTCCACCAGAGCCGCTTGCCGGCGCGCATAGGCGAGAATGGCAGGCGCAATCACGCTGTGGTAGACCGCCGGATTCGGCACCATCACAGGCTCTCCGTAAAATCCCAGGAACGGCTGGTTCGTGCTCGGGTCGACCAGTGGCAGGAAAAGACGCCCGTGCTTCTCGAGCTTCGCCTCCCGGTTGATGACCTGGCCCTTCTCGTCGACCTCGGGAAGCGCAACGCCCCACTGCGAGAGCAGCTCGGCGGCGTCCGGACTCAACACCATGTGAGGATGGCCCTGCTCGAGGACGGCCTCTCCCCTCTCAATCTGGGGAACGTTCACCACCGGGAGGGTCGGCCGGTCGACGGCGAGAGCTTCCTGGAACTGAAAGCACTCCGCCAGCTTCAGCGTATCGGGGCCAGTGACCTCGACGTCGACGTAGGGCAGAATCGCCGCTGAGGGAACCATGAGCGAACGCCACTCTTCTCCGTAGAGCGCCCGGACGCGAGCCACAGAGTGGAAATGGCTCTTCTCTCGTAGGGGCTGCGTCCACCCGCACGCAGCGTGGCGCTGTCTGTACGCCTCCAGAGTCGCCGCCGCTGCCGGCTTCAACAGCCGCACCGTCGCGGAAGCATCTGCAAAGTCCAGACTTCCCCTGCGACCGCGGTCCGAGCTCGCCGCCCCGTCGGCTTCCTCGTAGAAAAAGTCCCCGGGCCGGTGACTCTGACGGGAAACGGAAATCTGTGAGCTTGCGCGAGTCGTGAGGTCGAACGCCGACGCGGACGGCAATGCCTTGTCCCGCTGAACAAAGCGCTGCTTGTCTTCCTGCATCTGCGCTGCCAGGTCTTTCTCCAACTGCCTCAGCAACAACTCGACGTTCACCGTGTCGGGATGCGTGACACCCAGAGTGTTGTTCCTGAACGTCCACACTTCTTTGTACGCCTCGAGAGCCGCCCGAAAGTGGCCGGCTTGATGCTGCAGACACCCCAGAGCCAAGACCAAGTCCTGGACGCCTGACGTCTCCCGCGTCTGGTAAATTCGCATGCGCATGTCCAGAGCGATCAACACACACGGAAACGCCTCCGTAGGGTGACCTGCAAGCGAGTCAAAGAGACAGATCGCAAGAAAAAAAAGAGTCACAGGGGGACGACGACGGTCCCGCGTCGACGCGCAGTGCACAAACCGTGTGGCTCGACAGTTCGACAGTCGGCGTCAGTGTCTCTTCTGAATGTCCGTATGCGGGAGCGCGAACATCTTCGAGCGACGCTAAGACGACAGCACTTGGAAGCGAGAGAAACACACCCTGGAGATCGAAACCAGGCGTCCAGTTCAAAAAGACGAAGCACTGCTCTCCAGCCAAAGTGACTTTTGTCTCAGACACGCAGTGCAAAGGGCGGGTGTGTACAAAACGCATCCGTTTGGCTCCGTGACACACGACTGGAGCAGCCGAAATGCAGCTGACGCTTCTGTCTCAGAGACGAAATCTGAAAAAACGTCTACCCCGACGGACTGGGGAGCGGAGAAGCCGGACGCGGGAAGCTGTCCCGACAGTCGAGCACCCCGTGCTTTCAAGACGTACCGAGAAGTCGATGAAGAAGGCCAATGTTTGCGTAACAGTCCGCGACTCTGGCGTGGGGTTCCGCAGCGTCAAAGTCACCCAAGTGCTTTTTCCGGATGGCCAACACTTGTTCCACCAGCGGCAACGCTTGGCCGTACTGTCGAGTCCGAAAGAAGTACAGAGCCACGGTGTTCAGTGCGTCGCTCACCGCCAGAGAATCTGCGCCATACACGTCTTTTGTGAGAATCACGTATCTGAAAAACAAAGGCACAGAGTCAACTGTGATGAGAACTCTACTTTCTCGGGAACCGTGTAGTACTGCAAAGAAGTAGTGGAGTCAAATGTGAACCACAACTCCGACGGGAGACAGCATAGTCGAGAAGGGATCCGCACGTCTTCGCGCAGACCCGCCCCCGCCCCCCCCCTCCCCCCGAATGAAGAACGCTCAGTTTTCTTGAAAAGCTGCAAACGCCCGAGGCGCCAAATTTCCCCAGGTCACCTCAGATTCCCCAGCGAGACGCGCGTCCCAGAACCCGAGTTTTTCACTGTAATCCCGTCCGCCATTTTGCGCAGGATCACTGGCGTCACTGCAACACGCTCTGCGCCAGATTCGCCCACGAGCGACTGGCGAAGAATGTGGACTTGGCGCTGGCCCCCGAACTCGCTCTACTTCCGTCGACCGCTCTCTTCGATTCCAGCGACTGTGTTTCCGTCCTGTCCGACTCACTTTTCGTAGAAGAGCCTGGCGTCGTCCGGTTGGTTGTACAGACTGCACAGTTCAGCGAGACTGCTGACGACTGAAGCGAGGACGTGTTTCTCGACCCGCATGATCGGGCCGACCAGACTTCCTCGGTTTCCCGCCGCGCTGCCTCCGGCCTCTGCAATCAAAGTATTTTCCACGATGTACCGGAGCTCCTTCAGATACTCCTGTCCACGGTCGGGGCAGCCCGCCAGGCCGCAGCACTTCACGAGAAGAAGCAACTCGGGAACCATTTCGCCCTCGAGAGGCGCGCTTTGGTACGCTGTGTAGTACGACTTTGCGAGCAAGTAGGAGTGGAGCGCCTGGAGCATGGCGTCCGAGTACCTTTGCTGGCTGAACGCCTCGGTGGCTCCGACTCTGAGCAAGTACCGAATCCGCTGGACTTCGCCGGCCTGGACGCTGCCGCGGAAGTCCTCCAAACGCCGCAGAAGCATCAGGGCTTCGGCAACGCGCTGGTGCTCCGGTGACAACTTGAACCCGAGCCGCGCTTGGTGCAGACTGAAGGTGCCTGCAAGCATCAGCCGCCGCTCCTCGGGGGTCTGCGTGGGTTGCCCGCGACGCAACTCCATTTCCTTCTTCAAAGCCCTCGTCAAAATCGCTGGGTTCCGGTCAGCGCCCGGCGCAAACGGCAGAGCAGGCGGCTCAGTTCCGTGCGCGTGGGCGGCTGGGACGTTCGTGTAGTCTGCCAGTTTGAGACTCTCCACCATCATGGCGGCTTTCGCGGCGTACGCCTCGTTTGGGGGCGGCA
This sequence comes from Toxoplasma gondii ME49, assembly GCF_000006565.2. Taxonomy (NCBI): domain Eukaryota; phylum Apicomplexa; class Conoidasida; order Eucoccidiorida; family Sarcocystidae; genus Toxoplasma; species Toxoplasma gondii. The sequence goes on from NC_031474.1 coordinate 988,773, forward strand.
CAGTTTCCCCGCTTCCCTCCCCCGCTGAGCACTCGATCCCGCCCGCCGTGCCCGCAGCTGCTCGCAGAGTGTCTCTGTAGTACGTCGAAGAGCCAGACTCTTGCGGGCCGGAACTGCCGAGAGGTGGGTTCGGAGCCACGCTCGGCGCTGGAGGCGTCTTGCCTCCCAGGGGTTTCCCAGCCGACGCGACAGCCTTCTTGGAAGGAAGCGAAGAGGGCGGGGCGCCTGCAAATGAGGCAGACAAGCCACAGACACGAGAGCTCCGTGGGTCCGTGAGTGCGGAGGTCGCCGATCGGATTCGCAGACATCTGAGCCTGTCGAGAAACTGGCGTCGAAAGCCTTCGCGTCGCGTGGGCAGGAGGAGACAAGGCAGTCGCAGAATCTGGTATACAGAAGGCAGGGGACTGTAGGTGTCAAACAAGAAACTGGCGAACAAAGTATGTCTTCGAAGGTGCCAGCGAAACGTTCGGCGGGGACTCAGCTGCGAATAACAAATCAAGAGTGTGCAAACACACCGTAAATGGTAAAAAGTCACGCGTGCGTATATCGGGGGAAAGTTCATGGAGTGAGTCCTCGCGAGCACGGTTTGCAATTCCCTTGGACGCGGAAAAAAACACATTTTCCTTCTTAGATCTGGCTTTCACCCACCTGCAGGTGAAGCCTTCAAATCGCTCTTTGCCGGAGGACCAGACCCTTCTGCAGGGGGCGCTTTACCAGGCGGCAGCTTTCCTTTGGGAGGTCCTGCTTTTCCTGGAAGAGGACCCGTTTTTCCTTCAGGACTCCCCGATTCTCCTTTAGAAATTCCTGCCTTTTCTTGAGGAATTCCCGCCTTTTCCTTAGGCAGCCCCGTCTTTTCTTGAGGAACTCCGGCCTTTTCTGGAGGAATTCCCGCCTTTTCCTTAGGCAGCCCCGCCTTTTTTTGAGGAACTTCCGCCTTTTCTGAAGGCATTCCCGCCTTTTCCTTAGGCACCCCCGCCTTTTTTTGAGGAACGTCCGCCTTTTCTGAAGGCACCCCCGCCTTTTTTTGAGGAACTTCCGCCTTTTCTGAAGGCATCTCCGCTTTGCCTTCAGGAACTCCCGCTTTGGCTGCAGGCGGCGGTGGTGGCGTTTTTTTGGCCCCTTCGTCTGGGGTTGATTTGCCTTTGGGCGGGAGAGGCGAGTTGGAGGCTTTTTTCGGCAGCGGACCCTTCTTTCCCTTGGGTGGCGGCGGGGGTGGCGGCATGCTGTGGACGGGAATGGATTGGAAGAGCGGGGCAGGGCAACGCTTTTGAGTATCTGAATAATTTACCGGTGCTGCTGGCTCTGATCGAAGAGTACGCTCACGCACCCTCGATGGAGAACGAGAATAAATCTGTCCGGTAGGCAGCGCATCCGTGATTCGGGGCGGATACGCTGGACGGGGCTGACAGCAACGCGCAGACGACGAGCCATGATCAGTCCCTTCAGATTGGCTCTCTCGACAGGGTGGAGTGAGTTTATTGGAGAGCGGAGGAAGCAAAGAGTGGCACGGAGAGGCGGGACACGAACGGGAAGGAAGCGGAAGAGGAAGTCTGGGGGCAGAACCGCATTCTTGCGGTAGGTCAAACGAAAAAAGGTCATCGCGACGGCTGTCGGTAGCCGAAGCAGTGGTACGCGACCTCCGGCACCTCGTGCGTGCTGCTGTGTGCCCAGACAAGCGGGATTCCACACAGCCTTCACTGTGCGAAGACTCACTCCGAGAACTCTCGGAGAAGACATAGAAGGAACCCTTGGGTGTGTCAGCCTCGGCAGAGAGCGAGGCGACGCGGCGGGGGGGTAGGAAACAGCGAGGGGGTTCTGTCGGGATAGAATTGAGAAAGATGAGAAACGACGAATTGGACAGAGGCCCAGAGGCGGCAGCTTGCGCTTTAACCTGAGATTCGGCCACTCGATGTAACGATAGAGATTCATGACACGCGGGAGACGCGCACTCGATGCGCGCCGTTGTTCGAGAGAAAGGCATGCCACCAGTCAACTTGGCGAATACGGGCCTCTCAGGTAGAGAACAAGAAGTTGCGGAGCAGAGAGGAGCAGAGAAAGACGTTCTCGAGGGTAATGCATTTAGTACGGCGTTTCTATCGTCGTTAACAGAGGGAGGCATGGGAGGCAGCGGGGCCGAACCCCCGCGGCCTCGCGGGCAGCTTGCCGGGCAAGACATGTTCGACGGACCACCTTCGTTTTTCGGGAACTCTTTCGAGTGCAAAAAAGAAAAGAACCGTTAGACATACTAGGACAAAAGAGAATGGCTAGAAAAGCGTACGGATCGGGCTCACGCCGTTCTGGAAAAGTTCTCCGTTAACTGCAAGACACACCGGTCGCCTGGGACTCCCCATCTCAGACAGGAGGTAGACGCCGCTCGATACAGCGGCAGGACCGAGAGCCCGGAAGAAAGAACGAGAATGGAACGATTGGTAAATGATGATTTAGTGGAAGATAAGCTTAGTGTTAAAGATGTTCACGGAAAGATGTGTCAGCTCCCGTGTTGCACAGTGGAACTCGGCTGTTGACTTCGCTGCCCCTCCTCGACGTACTCTCTCTGCTCGCTCCCGCCCTCGTCGCTTTTCCCTGCGGGTGGCGGTTTTCGCTTTCGTTCTTTGAGCCAGGGGGAGAATGGATGTCCGACAACAGAGTGTGTGTTCACGAGAAATCTCCAAAACGTGAGAAAGGTTGGGAATGTGATTTAAAGGTGGAGCACACACCTGGAGGAAATCCAGCGATGCTGTGTGCGCAAGAGCACTTCCCGGTTCGAGCGCCTGGCCAGTGAGACACGCGAAGGTCCAGGTGGAACCCCATCCTCAACACATTGCTTTCTCCACTCCCTTTGAAAACCACTGTCACATCTTCTGTTTCGTGTGTCCCCGATTGCCTGTCCAAATTCATACGTTTCACGGTCGCATCTGTCGGTAAAAACGCAGCCGGTACCTCTCTGGCTAGTTCGCAGTTCGGTGCACGGCGATCGAAACGGAAGCCCCAGTAACGTGAAGGGTTCCAGAAAGGAGTGCGCTCATGAAAACTGCCAGTATACTACGGTTAAATTCAGCATCCCAAGTCCAGGATCGAATCCAAACACAGTTTATATCCGACACCGCGCTAGAGAGTGTCCTTCGTAGAGTGCCTTCGTGTAATTTAGAGTGGGAGATCTCCTGTACAGAAGGCGTAGGGAGCGCAAAATGTCGCAACTTCGTTTCTTTTCGTGCACTGTAGCAACGAAACAATCGGCATCACCTGTCTAACGGACCCTGCTGCACCGCCTCCCCAGGTAGTAGACGGTCGGCGTATTCTGTCACGTCGATTTCTATGCCTTGAATAGTCTGTGTTACTGTGTCGAATGGGCAGCAGGGAGGTTGACGTGCCGGCCACGTTGCAGACTACCAGCACGTGTGTCACCGGAACGGCTGTATCCTATTCGTAGAACATATGCCAGGGGATTCACTTTGCCAGCGAATCCGATGTGTCACAGCAGTCTTGCTGTTCGACTGAGCATGTTTAGCAACTCGTTGGACGCATCGTACGCGTCGTCCGTCTCAGCTGGCTGTAGACACAATTAGTAACCGACGTACCGGGGTGTGCGTTAGTGTGTTTGACCGGAGCTTGAAATGGATCTACTCACTCCGTTTTCACACAATTCGTAGTCGACATTCTGAGTTCAATTGATTCCGAAAGCGTATCAGACATGGTGGGACTAGAGACTCCAAATCGGTGCTTGGGGCATCTCTTTGGTAAGAAACTTCCCAGACAGAGGGGGGAGAGTTGCCTCTTCCACAAGCCACCCGAGCGTCCTCGGAGAAAACAACAGAAACATTCCTCGTATGCCGAAGTCCAGACTATCTTTAGATCTCGACTAAGGTTTTATTATCCTGCATTACCGCAGTGCAGCTGGCACTGATTCTCTCCGTCAGTGCTGCATAGGCTTCTCTATTACGAATCCCGTGCCTCAGTTGTCTGTGGTACACGACTACCATCCTCGCCACCCCGAGCAGCGTTCACGTCACCCCATATTCTTGTTTGACGCGACTGAAGCTAGACTCTGTTTTACACAGTGTAAAAATGGCATTCCTAGGTTTTGCTGAACTACACGTGTTGGACTACTGATTGAGATCTTGAATATCTGTCTTCACTGTATCCTATCCTAGCTCTACTGCATTACCAGGAACCATGTATGCGAGAGCGATTAAAAACCCCCCAAAACTACGAGATTCTTGTTTCTCGCATGTGCAAGGTTTACAATGGGGAGCAGTCGCTTGGGTTCGTGGTTACAACTCTTCGATTCTTCGCACATGGCACTAGCGCTTATATGCCGCTCCAGTGAAACTCCTGATCGCTCCGCGGGAACGAAGAGTAGATTGTAGAGGACCTGAACCACCTAGACTCCCGCGATTTCCTTGTTGTACAATTCTTAGGTCTGTGCGCGCCTCCTACAAAGTGTCCGTGCCCCCCCCCCCCCCGCCCCCCCCGCACCCTTTCAGGTCCAGCTCACTTGAAGTTTAGGAAACCTAGACCTTTTTCATTTTCGGCACCGTTTTGCCGATTGTTGACAAAACGAAGCACATGCAATTTGACAGAACAAGAGTGATGCTTTTCCGGTAAGCTTTAATCCTACTGGTTGAGACGCGTAGACTCGGGAGACACAGTGCGTTCCCTCCCCGCCACGGGAGACTAGCCACTCTTGCATGTTGCTCGTCTCCCCTCGCGGCAGCACACACGCGAAGATATCCAATTTCTTCAAAACAAGGGATACGAATAAGCAAAAAGCAGCAACTGCGTTGCAAGTCACCGCAGCTGCCAGCTGATATCGAGCTTGAGTGCGGCATCGGGGGGCGGCGGCTTTCTGGGAGGTGACACAGTTGCCGAGCTCTTTTCGCGCCGCCCTCCAGCACGACAAAGCGGGGAAAAGCGTGTGGTCAGCAGACACAGACCGAGCGGCAGACAAGGGCCGTCCGAGAGCAAATGCACAAAAAAAGCTCCTTCTTTTCTGACATGGAAAAGGACCGGTCTCTCGTGTGCCACTTTCTCGCAGACTGCTCTCTTGACCACGTACCGCTGCGTTCCGGACTGGTCGCCTCTAAAGCAGCAGCGGCTAATTGGGAGTCTCGGTCCTGCTTTTCGTTTGTCGAGTCTTTGCTCGATACACACTTGCAGGAAACTCGTGCAGAATATTCCGCACATCGTTGTACTTACTCTTTTGAGAAACTCTTGCATCTGGACGATATCGGACGGGTTACGCCTTCATTCGTTCCGAAGAGCCATCTGCCTCGGGACGCTGTGTCGCCTCTTTCCCCGGGTGTCCTCTGCCGCGTGTTTCGCGACTCGGGTTTACACGGTCCTTTCCACCGGCACTTCTGCTTTGCACCAGGAAAAAATGGATTTTCCTGTGCGTTCTTCTGCCCCAGGCAGACCAAACCTGCAACAACCGCCGGAGACCCAACTCTTGGCAGACACCAACTCCTTCACGGAAGCCACAGACTCGACAGAGAGCGACCACATTCGTTCCCGTCGCTGCCTGCAGTCTGGAACTGGTTCAGCTCGAGTTCCCCGTTCTCCGTCGTCGTCCGACATTCCAATTTCTGTCAGTGCCCCCACGTCATGTGTGGAGACTGTGCGTTCAGAGATTCAGTCTTCGGTGTCTCGGAGACTCTCTAGAGGCCCCTCGCTTCCTGGACTTCTTCTCGAACGTCGACCACACTTGCGCTCTCCACTCTGCGCGAGCCAGCAATCCGTCCGTGCTCTTTCCTCGCCCGTTCTGGAGCCCCCGCCGCAGTCGCCTCACCTCCACTCCCCGGCTCGGTTGCCGGCGGCCGGTCTCTGTGCAGCTCCGTCACCGCTGCCGCCTGGCACTCTGGTGTGGGTTCCAGCGCGGTGTCTCGTTCCAGACCGCAGCGCCACAGCGATCAAAGGAGCGAATTCTGCCCCCGTCTCGGCTTCCAACGGCGAAGAGAGCTTTCCGTTTCTCGCGCGATCTCTGCGTCGAGTTGCGAGTCCGCAAGCCTGTAGAGATCCACCGTCGTCTTCGGGTGGCTGCGCGGCAACTGCGTCTCCGCCCGCGCTGCTCCAGCCGTCGAGTTCGGCAGAGGAAACGCCTAGTTCCGACAGGAACAAAACGAGTCGAAAGCGGCTGCTCTGTGAGGACCAGGCTCGCGACCAATCCCTGAGACTCCTGGGAAACGCCGACCGCAGTCAGCCAGACTTCCGCGCTTCTGAGCACCCGTTTTACCCTGCCGAGGTCGTCGCAGCTCACGCTGTTCGCGGCTTTGGTGTACGCACACCCCACGCCGAGGTGGATCCCCGGCTGCGGCACAAGAGTGCGAAGACGGGGGAGTCGAATTCACCGGAGGCAGGTGGCGACCCTTCTTTTGTTCAAGTTCGTCTTTGTCGTGGTACAGAGAGCGACTCTAATCCTTGTCGGGGAGAAACGAAAGGCGACGGAATAGCGCCGCAGACTGGACAGGAGCTCATTGCTCCAGTTCGCATGTCCGATCTTCTTCTTCGCGAAGCCAGTATCGGCGCTGCGGACGACAATGCTCAGGTAGGGGAGAAGGCGCTTGCGCTTGATCGACTTTTCGCGGCTAGAAGGCGTTTTCCGCTGTCGCTGTTCATGCACTGGAAGGCGGCAACACAAAACGGCTTCACGTCAACGCACTCGAGTTCACCCAGCATCCGTTCGACTGCGCGCTTCTTGACAGTCTGTCTGTGGTCATCGACAGACGTCTGCCACCGCAAACTTCCTGAGTTAGCGCCTGGTCGGGGTCCGAATCCACACCTGCAGAACCGAGTGTCCTCTCCTACATCAGAGGAGATTCTTCCCAGCCCACGTGGACGTACTGTTCCTCGGCAACGACTGCGTTCGACGTTTTTGGTGCATCGGTAACGGCCGGGCAACAGAGAGTGGATGCGCAGGCTCGGATGTCTGGACCAGGCATTTGCAGAGGCGAGAAAGCTGTTTATCTTCGTTGTGTGCCTGTGGATGCTGCAGCTGCAGCACCTCAATGAGGCGAATCTGATGGCGAATCTACGGTGTCGGTTCCTCCAGGCGTTCTCGCCTGTCCCCCACGAAACGGCGGCTGCCGCCGAAGAGCGTCAGAGGAAAATCTATGTAGGTTTTCAGACCAAAAGCCTTACGGCACGTTCGTGGACGCAGTTCTCAAGCCTCTCAGAGCGCGCCAGAAAGACGCGCCAACCCACAGGCGCTACTTTCACATGCATGCCAATACTTTGGTCAGACCCGACGCATGCCGCGAGCTAGCTCGAGACACCGAACTTGACAGCCTTGAGTGTGCACGTACAGACACAAGAACGACAGGGTTTCCGGTCTTTCATTCCAAACATGAAACCGAGCACGAAACCACTGAACTGCGACAACTGTGAACGGTGGATCTACCCCTAGTTACCCATATATATATCCATACATATCTATGCATGTACATATATATATATATATGTATATATATGTATATATATGTGTATATGTAGTGCATAGTGTCGCACGTGAATGTTCGGTGTCCTCCGGAGGGATCAGATGTTATTGTGTTCACTTCCTCGTAGAGTCTCGTTGATTCGGCCAGCATTCGAAGATCTGTGTGAGAGACCTCGTACTTGTTTTTCGTGTCTCCGTCGACCCTTTATCCGCGGCACCAAATGTTTTTCAGCACCGTTCGTAGTCTCCCGCACCGTTTTGGGTGTTGGAGCCCGGGGGACTCCCGGGCAGAAACGCAGCTCAAGTTCCACATGATAACCTGGCTCGCTTCGTATGCGCCTTCCCGCCAGACGTACACCGGCACCCTGTTGATTGCTGTCAACCCCTACCGCTTCTTCAACTTATACGACCGTCAGTGGATCTCCCGATTCGACGCGCCCTCTGCGTCGCTTGCTGCGAGCCTCGACGCAGGCTCTACTTGCGTCAAGCTCTCCACAGAAGCTCGTCGGAACGCTCAGAAGACGCCTGCAGCGCATGCAGCTGGCGGCTCGGAACAGTCAGGGACTGAGGCAAACAGCCGGTTGGTGCCGCATCCGTTCGGCCTCGCGGAGTTCGCGTACTGTCGGCTTGTCCGAGGTAAGCCGCAGATTAGTCTCAGGGTGGGCCAGTGAGTCCTGACGTGGAAGCACAGACGCTTCGCGGAGCTTCACACGCCCGTGCGTGACGGAGGTTTGTGTCTGGAGTGTAGCGAAGCTCTCCAACGACGACATTCAGACTGGGCGCCCCGGATCCCCTTTGCGGCTGCTGTTGCTTTTTCCTTTCTAAGGAGTCGTTTTTGAACTCGCCGTTACCTCAGTGTCTTCGCAGCTTCAAAACCAGCGTCTCACTGGACCTTTGGTCACCCCCGAACGTTAGCAGTCGAAGCACAGACGGAAGAGGTTCTGGGCAGTGTGGGGGGCGAGAAAAAGAAACTTCCAAAGAAAAAAAGAAGGATGAGCGGCCGCTGTCTCCTTTGAGCTTTGCTCGGGAGGTCGCGCGCCACTGCAGAGGGTCACACGGAGATGAACCAAGGCCCGTCACATGCCAGATTGGGGGCTCCGAGTTCTGTCGCCTCGATTGAACGTTCAGAGATGCTCTTGTACATTGAAGATCCACGCAAATCGCGCTGCGACACTCTCACGAACATGCACTGAAAGCTCTGTCGAGTGAACGGGGACCTGGCTGACACAGGGACGGGTGCTGCATGCACTTCAATCTTGACACCGCGAACGTTTCCACGGTGACTTAATGCAGACTAACGCGACGGCAGAAGGGATTTTTTCCAGAGGACTAGGTGCGCTCCGAGTTCGACAGGATGCGCTGGCTCCCTTCGTCCTTCCACCTGTTTGGATTTTGTGCGTTGTCGCATCTCTCCCTTGGTGAATTGCAGACAGACGCAGTCAGTCGATCCTGATCAGCGGCGAGAGTGGTGCAGGGAAGACAGAGACGTCAAAAGTAAGCCCGGAGACCATGGAAATGGGACATGAGACACTTCCAAAGTTCAACCGTGACTCCGAACAAATCCAAGGAACCTGAACTGCGAGTTTGATTCAGTATCCAAGGCAGAAAAGCAGACTGGAAACGATCCAGCGAACTGCGATGAAGGCTGCTGTGTGCTGCTGTTTCTGATGCCCGCTGTTCTGCTGGTCTTGCGCGGATGCATTCCGTCCTGGTATGCCTTTCGATGCTCGCAGTGCTGTCGCGTGGTGAACCTTTGATTGCTGTTTGGTTGCGCCTTTTGTTTTTCACTTTTTAGCTCGACTCTTTCCTTCCCGTACTTGTGTATGCGCATTTTCTTGCCGTGTTCACTTTAGAAAACGCACTATGTTTATCTCTGCTCAATTCTCAGAAATTGCCTCTGCGCCGTTCATCTGCGAAGCGTCCTGTTTCCCACCTGCTCAACTGGGTTTCGCACGGATGTGCACAAAGATGCATGTGGAGGCGACCCACATATGCGCATGTATTTATTCATAAATATATCTACATAAATATCTACATATATCATCTATACATACATCTATACATACATATATATATATACATAAGTATACATATATATATATATATATATATATGTGTATATGTATGTATATGTATGTATATGCGCGTGTGCACAGATTCATATATTTTTGTCTTCATGCTTTTGTGTACATGTGTATTTCTTGTTCTTGTGTTGACGGCATGAAATTTACACTTTGCCTTCTTTCCCCTGGTAGGGCTTCTTTCTTGAAGGTCCGGTGAGAGAACTGGAGGTCGGCCCTTTGTCACATCACTCTGATTTTTACGAAGGGAGTTGTGGCGTGCAGAGGCTTGCGAGACGAAATGGCGTCCCCCGAGTGCGAACTCTGAGTTACCTCCAGCACCCGGTGCCTTTTCGCATGCTCTTAGCGTTCTCGTTTCTTTTACGCACACATCCAGTTGGAAAACCAGAGACTTCCACGTGAGGAGAGGACACGGATCTTCAAACAGATGCTCTGTTTAACAAAAATGATTTCCTGCGACTGCATGCGCTCCGCTCTCAGCATGTGCTGACCTACCTGGCGGCTGTTTCGGATCGACGCCACGGCGCCGACAGCCAGTAAGGGAATTGCCTTTGTTTTTTCGATTTGCGTTCGTTCCAAGTCTCGCTTTCGGATCTGTGTCTTCACTAAAGATATCTTCAAGTGCGAAGCAATCGTGAACTGAAGCGAACTTCCACGACCCCCGTGCGCATGCAGTGCGTCTCACGGTGTAGAGATGCACCTTGGGCTAGGACTATTTTTCACGCTATATATATCATGCATATATCTCATTCACACTGCGCGGCTGAAAGTTTATATATATATATATATATATATATATGGACGTACATGTGTGTTTATCTACGGGTATGCATGAAACCATATATATATATATATATATATATATATGTATGGGAGGGTGGAGAGATGTCTATGTCGAGACGTATGTGTGCCACGATTAAAGGCTGTACACCGCCTTTGTCTGGGAGTGTGTGTAGCACTGGATGCATCTTTCTTTCCAACTAAATACATCTCTGTAGCGCATCTCGTGTCTGCCACAGAGGAGTTTTTCGTTGGGATCTGTGCGTCTCTGTCAGAGGGTTGGAGGCGCGGCTTCTTCAGTCCGGTCCGGTTTTGGAGGCTTTTGGAAATGGTAAGACCTTGTTTTCTCCCCTTCGGTTTCGAGTTACGGCTCGCTATTTTTCGTTTCTGTTTGCACGCTGAAGAGTCCTCCTTCTGTCCTACGTCGTGCAGTCATCGCATCTTGGCTGTGGCAGGCTGCGAAACAGTTAGAGAACGGCACCGAGGCTTCACAGGCTTTTCACAAGAGAGAAGGAAGTCTGTAGGTGTGCCGATGCCACTATCTTAACTCCTCTGTCTCGACCTTTCGAGTGAACATGCAGCGCACACCGTCCTGAACGCGAACAGCAGCCGATTCGGCAAGATGCTTCTTCTCCACTTCACCGGTCGCGGGAAGCTGACGCGCGCCTCTGTCGCGACTTACCTGCTTGCAAACGAACGGGTAGGTCTTTGTCTCTTTCTTTTTCAGACGTCTTCTTCGCTTCTGCTCTAGCGTCTCTGGCATCCTTTCCCTCGTAGTCGGTCTTTCTCCTCTCGTTCCTCTCGGAAGATCTTTCGTTCTCGCCTCTCCCTCGTTTTCTCTTTCTCTTCCGCCTGCTGCCTTCCTGGAAAGCAACTCTCTCTTCTCTGGAAATCCCCCTCGCTCGTGCTGAGTGATCTGCGTTGCTCGTCAGCCACAAACGGAGACCCCAAGGAGTCGTGAGCCTCCGCCACAGATCCAACTTTTTTTCGCGTCTCCCGGTTTGTTGCTTCGTTTCTCCTTCTTCGTCTCCGGACTCCGCGTTTCCGGTGTCTCTCTGTTCCGTGGGTCGACCGAAGCACCTCTCGTTTTTTCCTCCCTCTGCTCGTGTTGGCTGAGAAACTCTGTCGTCCTGTTGGCTCCTCCGTGGATAGAACGCGCCTCGGTTCCTTCGCGCGCGTTCTCCTCAGGTGGTGCGAATTCCTTCCGACGAATTCAGCTTCCACATTTTCTACGCTCTCTGCAACGCGGCGGTCGCGGCCGCGACGCAGAAAAGCTCCGCAGGCGAAGGCGACCCGGAGAGCGAGCAAACTGAAGCAGAACACAGACGAGAAGAACGCGAACAAGGGAGAGAAGAAAGCGAACAACGGAGAGGAGGAGATGAAGAAGAACAAGGGCAAGAAGGAGCAGAAGAAGGGATGGAGGCGCTTTTGAAGTCTCTGTTTCTCGAGAACGGCGTCGAGGAGTTTCGACTTCTAACCTCGACGAGAGAGTCAGGCGAAACAGTCCAGCAATCAGAGACTCAGACGCGAACGGCGAATGGACGACAGAACGCGAGCGCTCTGTCTCCGTGGACAGATCTGAGCAGAATCACGTATGTCCCGACCCGTCGTCTGAGACAGCCGGCGAATGCAGCGATTCTGCTCTCATCTTCGATGTCACGAACTCACGCAACTCTTACACCTTCACATCTGTATACATATATATTTGTGCTTTTTCAAAGGCGTCAATGCATGTGAAGTAGCCGGTGCATGCACTGTCTACATCAGTCTGTACATATATATATATATATATATATATGTATACATACATGTGTTTGTGTGGCTGTATAGAGTCGAGTCTGTTGGTTTGATGTGGGTGGCGTTGTGGATGAATTTGCACACCGATCTGCCTCTTTGTCTGGAACGACGAAGCGAAGGAAACTGTCTCTTTCACACATTTCCTTTTTTATTCAGTGCCGCGATGAAGACGGTCGGGATTGGCGCCGGTGCACAGGCGGACATCTTCAAGTACGTCTTTCACACAGGGAACTCTGCACCGAGAAAGTGTCTATCTTTATAGGTATCTCGCTCTGAGAGTATGCATGCATATATATATATATATAAATATATATACATGAAAATTCTTTCCATGTACTTGCTTCTGTGACCCGGAACTCTATTGCCCCTTTGTCAAGCGCCGACATGCTAACGCTTCTCTCTTAATCGTCATGAACATCAACTGCATAAAAAAGGTATCTTCACTGATGCTACATTCACATGCTTCTATGCGTCGTTCTGGACATGCATGTGCTCTTTTTCGGAGCGGCGCTACATGCACGCAGGAGCCTTGCGGTTTCTCCAAACTTCCGGTGTACAGACCGCCGCAGGGGCAGGCACCACTGTGTTCGCCGATATTAGTCTCCCTCAGTATATTTACATAGGCGGAGAACTAAAACGAAGAGAGACTTTTATACATAGACGTATAGAGCTGTAGCTCTATTCTTGTAGATGACAGATACAAATCGGTAGACAGAGAGGAAGATGCATAAATACCTGCTTGTGCAGGTAGAGTTGTCTGTAAGGAGGAGGCTTGTGTTTTCCTTGAATGCAATCGAGGACATGCCGAGTGTTTTTTCAGGCTTTTGGCTGCGATTCTTCATCTGGGAAATGTCGAGTTCACGACGGATCAGGAACCGGAGACCAGAAAAAAAAGAAAACTGACTTCAGTCTCCGTGGGCTGCGAGGAGACTGCTGCCGATCGAAGCCACTCGAGCGAAGTCAAATTCCTCTCGAGCGGTCTGAAGGTCACTGAAGCCTCTCGCAAACATCTGAAAACTGTCGCCCGACTTCTTGGTGAGTTAACAGAAATGCAAATCTCCCGCGCATGCTGCCGACGTGGTTTCTTCCCATCCCAGGTCTTCCCTTTACATCGATTTACGATCTCTGCAGACACCTGGTTCCTTTTTCACGCATGCTCGCGCGCATGCGCATACACACGTGTATGTACATATATATATATATATATATATATATATCGTTGCATGTATCCACGTAAGTCTATGCACATGCATATTGGCTTATGTTTGGGACTTTGCATGCATCTGTGGAAGCTAAGTAGTGGTGTCGAGCAAGACCTCTCTCCACAGGTCTATGCGAATCTGTATTTGTACATGCATCGTCGGTCGATGTAGAAGGCGGGGAGGGTGTTTCCAGTCGGCTTGTGTCAGTCTTTGTTCCTCAGAAAGGTGAGAACTCTTTGTACTTCTGCAGGTCTTCCTCCTGGAGTCGAGGGAGAGGAGATGCTCCGCCTGGCCCTCGTTTCGCGTTCGGTACGAGAAACGCGCTCTTTCTTCGATCTTGACGGTGCAGCCGCCGCGCGAGACGCTGCCTGCAAGGTGAGACCTGTGATGAAAGTCTTTCTCTCCAGTTTCTCTTTTCAATCGTCTTTATCGTTTCTTCCGTCTCCAACTCGTCTGCTTTCTCGTCTCTGCCGTCCTGAAATCTGGAGCGAGCCTTCTCTTTTCTCCCTTTAACAGTCTGTCCCGACGTCCTTCCCTCTGTCTCCAACTCTGTTGGCGTTCTTCCTCTTCCCCTCGTCTCTCTTTTGTCGCCCTGTCTACATCTCCATCTTCTCTCCATTCCGACACAGCACCTCTTCAGTTTCGTTTTTCTCTCCACAAATCTTGTTTTTTCGCACTGTGTGTCGCCCCAGAATCTGTACAGCAGAGCTTTCGACGCTGTCGTCGCCAGAATCAACGCAGGCCTCCAACGTTCTGCCAAACCTTCCGAGAACTCTTCGCCAGGTGCAAAGAGGAGCAAGCCTTCAGAAGAAAGTGCATGCACTCAAAAACCGAAATTCGCTGTCACTCGACCCACGCATGCACGCAGCGACTTCTATCAGTCTATACTTATACCGAAATATATATACATATGTATATCGTTTTTTGTACATGTGTTTGTATGTATGGATATACATAAATATACATATGTGTGTATCGTTCCGCAGGGATTTGGAGTCGTCTAGGGTGACGTGAAGTCTTGTCTCGTCGGCCTTGAAGCCGAGGCGGCATTAGCCCCCGTGACACGGAAGACGGCGTCTGGAGGTTGCTCGAGTGGAAATTCCTTTTTACTGTGTTTTTTCCTCGTTTCAAGCAGACACACCCTCGACGACAGGAACGCAAACGATTGGCATTCTTGATCTTTTCGGCTTCGAAGACCTGGTGAGGCCTCTGAATGCATGCGCAAAGAGAGAGAGAGAGAGCAGAGCGCGCAAGCCTTTCTTAATGTCGAAGCTGCGCCAGGACATCTGTTAGACGCGCTCTTGTCAGTTCCTAAGTCGCCTGTCTTCTCGCCGCGGGTGTTTGTTCTGTCGAGTGTCAGGACACTGGCGCCTTCGGGACAGACGCCTTTGGTTAGCTTCAAGAGTCTAGTCTCTCTTTTGTCGGAATTCAGTTTACTCCTAAATACGAAGAGAGTTGTCGGCGCGCTGTGGAGTTTCAGGAATCGATTACCAGTCCTGACTAACAGTGACTTCACGCTTGACCGACACAAAAAAGGCCGGAACTGTTTTCCACGCAAGACTGCTGGTGGCGACAATCTCTGCGCAAGCTGTTTACGTGACATGCGACTCTTTCTCTGTAACATGTGAACCTCTGTGTGTGTCTGTGTGAAGCGAGGTTAGCACTGAGCCGAAACTAGCGCGTAGTCTTAGTCCTTAACTTCGAAGGAGTGCCAAAAAAACAATGAGAAGAGAAGGTCTGTTCCACTGGCGTCTCCCGGGAAAACGACAGGAGCCGCAGGGTCGACGGGTCTGCAATTCTCGAGTCGTTCGAGACTGCATTCACGGTTTCATTTCTCGTTCGACATCTGTGTTCTGTGGAGTGTGTTTTCCAAGATTCCTGCGTTTTCGACCCCCTTCTGGAGATTCAGCTGTTTGTGGGTGTTTCTCCGTCAATGTTGTGCTGAGGTTTCCTCGTTTCTTCTGCAGAGAAACCACAGCAAGAACCGGCTGGAGCAGCTGTGCATCAACTACGCGAATGAACGCCTTCACTGCTTTCTTCTGGAGCAACTGATTCTCAACGAGCACATGCTGTACACGCAAGAAGGCGTTTTCCAGAACCAAGACTGTTCCGCCTTCCCCTTTTCTTTTCCGCTCGCGTCCACCCTCACTTCCTCTCCCTCTTCAACTTCGCCTTTCTCCCCTACGCCTTCTTTCCGATCGTCTTCAGCATTCGCTACCTCGCCTTCTCTCTCTTCTTCTCTCTCTTCTTCTCTCTCTTCTTCGCCGCCTGTGTGGGAGGGTCGAGCGAGAGTTTCGGACATGTGTGGGAGAGGGAATATGAGTAACGGGGAGAGACTTTTGCAGACAAGTGGACTACTTTGCGCGTTGCTGGCGGGCTCTGCTCTAACAGGCGATCTGCGTTGTCTCCTCCCCGAAGCGAGAAAAGGAAACTCGGAAGCGAGGCTCACCGCTGCGCGCGTCGGCGACCTGCTGAAGACTCCAGGTCTGTTCGGCCTACTCGAGGAGGCAGGGCGACTCCCGGCGAAAGGCAACAGAGACGAGCTCTTCTGCAGTCGGGTGCGTTATCTCATTTTTCTCCGTCTCGCTCTTCCACACTTGCGCAGTGAAGTCTTTCTCTCTCTTTCTCCAAGAAGTCACGTCGGCGAAGTTCTCGACAAGTTTCTCAGTGGCCGTGTACTTCACCTTTGACTGTTCTCCCGCGGGGATGTCCAGGGCGTATCTGCTTCGTTCATGCGGCGACCTCGCGACGTAGTCAGCCTTGAAGACTTTCCACGTCGCCGGTGTCCGCGCGCAGCTCTCCCTGCCTGGCGTTCGCTCCTGGGGAGTGCGGCGAGTTGAGCGAATCTGTCTGCGAAGAGCAGAGACGCAACAGATGTCTCGAAGAGTTTCACTCACAGTTCCTTCGCAGAAGCTGCAGCACAGAGAACAGCAAGACCTTCCCTGGAGAGGAGGTCGAGGTCGTATGGGACGGGTCTTTGCTCGCAGGAAAAAGAACGAACGCGCTTCGCACCGGAATTGTGAATCTTGCCCTCGTCGGCTCCGCCCTTCCCCGTGTGTCGTTACTTTCCACTCAACTTTGGTTCCTTCGCTGTTTCGCATTTCCTTGCTTTGCAGCTCTTGACAGAAATGAAAGCCCAGGGTGCCGAAACGTTCATTCGAGGAACGAGTACGTCTGGGTGTCTGCTGGGAACTGAGAAGGGTGCGAGAGTCTCTCTCTCTCTCTGTGTCTTCTCTCTCCTTTTTGCTTTCTGCTGCGGCAAGGTCTGTCACATCTCTCTGCGCCGTTTTCTTCTTCGCCATCTGGGAGAGTCGCTGCTTCAGTTCTTCTCGCTCGCGTCGCACTTGCGTTCTCTGCCTGTTCTCATCTTCCGATTTCCTCTCTGCGCAGTCTTTCACTCCACGCCCTCCGCTCTCCTCGTTGTCTCTCTTTCGGTGTCTTGTTTGCGATTTTTCGCCTGTGTCGCCTTTTCTCCGCAGGCAGCCGTGTGGGCGGGTCGTTGCTCGCGCTGCGAATCTCGCCGCTCTCTGATGCAGTCGTCGAAGCTTTCTTCTGTCTGCTGTGTGCAGAGACGCCAGCGCTCTCGCGCGAACGCCTGGAGTTCACAGTCTCACATTTCGCATGCGATGTGACCTACGACGCCCGAGACTTCTGCCGCGCGAACCGGGAGGCGACGTCAGACGAACTGGAGAGGCTTTTCCTCGCATGCAGCAGTGAGAAACCAGCGCGCAAAAAGGTCGCACTGGAGGAATCCCCACAGACTGGGAGAAAGGGGCGAGAGGGGGGAGAGGAGAGAAGAAAAGGGGAGAGAATTTCCGCGGTGGTTGCTCGAGAGATTGAAGAGTCCGATTTTCTTTCTCCGCCTCCATACGCGTGCACCTGGGTCGGATTCATGTTCCTGCATTCGAGAAAACAAAGCCTTCTTTTTTCTCACTTTGTTCTTTTTTTCGTTTTAGCCTACACGCGCCTGGTTGGGAGCGACAAGAATTCAGGCGTTCGAGCCATCAGCTCCAGGCGAAGCACATTGAGTGCTCAGTTTGCCTCGCAGCTTCAGCAAGTCCTCAAAGCCTTGCAAGAGACCGTAAGGCTCTCCAGGTCGTTGTGCATGCAGCGTGTGTACTGGCTGCGTTTTTTTTCGCTCAACTGTTTCTACCTCAAGCTGTGTGGCTCTTCTTGCGACGCAGTTTCGCATGCAGCGTCTCAGCTCTTTGTTCTTGATCCAAGAGTCGATCTCTCCAGCATCTTTCTCAGGCCTTGTGCGGCGATACTGCTTGCCTTTTCCCGAGACGCGCTGCAGGCCGGCGTCGCCTTTCGATTTTCCGAACAGCGAGCGACTGCATGTTTTTGCCGTCTTGTGTCCCCAGTCACTTCCATCGTGTTCCTCGAGACATGCAACGCTTGAAATCTGAGGCAGTGCATTGGTTCGCAACCAGTCAGAAAGGGTGATGGATCCCCTTTCACAGGGAACGAATTCCCGCGCTCTCTGAACAGATGCAGGCCGCTCTGCCCACGCGTTTCCAAGGGCGGGGGCTGCCGCATGCAATCTGAAAGAGAACGCGTTCGTGCCAGGTCTCGCGCTGCCTGATTTATGGTGTGAAGGGATTTGTTCGTCGTTCCTCGCTCTTCTCCAAGGCCGCTTCAGGGGCAACTTGTTTGCGGACGTTGAACGAGTCTGCAAGCTTTCGAAATACGAAGAAGCCGTTCTCGGCTTGCGTTTCAGCCTCTCGTCCCCGCCGTCTGTGCGGGCACCGCTGCAACTGGAAAAGGTGTAGAAGCATCTCTGCAGAAATGTTTCTCTGAAGGCGTATCTGTTCAAGAGCGTATCTGCAAAGAATGTCTCTGTAAACGCGTATTTTTGTAGAAGTGCATCTCTGTGTTTTCAGTCTTGTCACTTCATTCGCTGCGTCAAGCCGAACAGAGTGCAGGAGGCAGGAATCTTCGAGGACGCATACGTCCACAGGCAACTGAGGTGCAGGTGAGCGAGTCCACTGCCAGATTCGGGAAGCGAGTCTCCAGCTTGCGAGGATATTCACGAGAGGCGTCGTGAGAGCGTCCGCGTAAAGCATACGAAGGCGCCAGCACCGCAGCAAGCTATGCAAAGAATAGATTCAGAGAACGCTGCGGCGAAGGCGAACGGCGAGGGAGAAGGAAGCGAGAGAAGAGCGAAGAAGAAAGGAGACAGAGAGATCAGGAGAGAAGTGCACGCAGAGGTGGAGAGAAGAACGGACGCGAATGCAGAAAGGTCAGAAAAGCGAAACGAGAGGAGATAGAGTTGTCTGTTTTGTATGCAGTGGAATGTCAGATCTTCTTCGTGTCATGGCAGACGGCTTTCCCTGCCGCCTTCCCTACGTGGAGCTCTGGCGACGCTATGAGACAAAGCTTCCTATGGCATTGCGCGAGGCGGTAGGAAGAAGGAAGAACCATTTTTTTGAGAATGCTTCTACGTAAAGAACATCTGCAAGAAGACCCTTCCATGAAACGAGTTCCTGGCACATTGTGTAAACGGGGGCCATCGCGTTCAGGCTAAAACATGGCTGAGTTGCATTTCTCTCTTCGCTTCCAACCTTGCGTCTGTCCGTTCCCTCTGCTCAGAGTTCCTCCATTGTGCTTTCCCGATGTTCCGATTCTCTCCCCGTTCTCTTCGCGTGTACGCAGCTGAACCCCCGCGACTTTGCAAGTCTCGTGCTGGAGGCTCTGTGTCTTCCTCGAGGTAGGCCGCCGTTTGATCTCCTCGGATGGATGTCTTCACTCGCTTCTTTCTAGCGCTAAACGTGTGAATCTCTGTCACTTCTTATCTTCTCCACTCTCTCTCTCTCTCTCGAGTCCTGTTTCTCTTTACCCATTCCCCTTTCACCTTTGAGCACTCTCCAGTTCTCTCTTCTTGTGCTCTCTGTTCTGTTCCCGGTTCGCCTCCAGGCTCCTACCGTCTGGGCTCGTCTCTGGTCTTCTTTCGTCTCGGATGTCTCGACACCATCGACGAGCTGCTGCGCAAGAAGGCCCCGCAGCGGATGGCCATCTCCTCCTCCGCCTCCGCAACGCCGCGCCCTTTGGACGGACAGCCGCGAGCAGACCAAGACGCAAACAAGCCACAACAACCAGCAGCAGAGGTCTGCTGCTCCGATGCCTACTCCCGAGACCTGGTGCACGCTGTGCTGGCTGCGCATGCAGAGCGGAGGCGCCGGCGGGTCTTCAGCCATGTGCGTCTGGGCGCCAAACTCCGCGTCGCCTTCGCGAAGCAAAGAGGTCGGACATGAAGAACGCAGGTCGCAGCACAAACGGCGAAAAACGAAACTCCAAACGAACCGACCCCTCTGAAGGGGGCAATGTCGCAGGCGAAAATTCGAAACTCTAAACACAGAGAGAAAGCCGACAGCGAACCATGGCAGGCAACGAATCTGGAAGCACAGAAAGCTTAGAAGCACGAGTGCAGCGATATATCTCCCCAAAGATACATACACCATTACTGTTATCAAAAGAGAGCGACGAATTATGGACGAGTATACATATATATAGATATATATCGAAGGGGTTACGTAAATATATATATATATATATACATGCAGTTATTCGGTGTGTTCATATGTATATATATATATATGTATCCATCCACGAGTCTGGATGTATTTCCTCGCCTGTGTATTTATTTAGTGGAACAGTTGACGAAAAAGAGCACGAAACGCGCACTGTATGTCTCGAAGAGACTCGCCTTCTGACAGTCCGTCGCTCGTCCTCTTCCGCGCTCTCCAGTGTATGTACACTTGTCTGCGTCCGTCGGGGTCTGCGTTTTTTCTGTCTGCCTCAGCTTCTCGCTTGGCGACTTGCTGCGCAGTTCGAGTGTATTTTTCTCTGCACCCGCGTCGGGAACTTTCTGCGGCGGCCGCGGGGCTCGTCGCGGCGCTTCGACAGGCTGCGGTCGCCCGCGAGGACAAAAGAAAAGAAAGACTTGCACAAGCTGCGACCATACTAGCGGTGAGAAAGCGAAAGACCAGCAGGTGAAAGGAGAACAAGGGAGGAAGAGAGAACGAGAACGATGGAGAGAAGAGAACGAGAACAGTAGAGACTCAATAGTGTTTACTTCAAAGAGAAATATGTATGGAACAAGATGTAGACCGTTGCGTTCGTGTTTTTCATAAATCTCGGGAAGAACTGGCAAAGAATTGTTTCCGCAGCCAAAGGCGTTTTCGCTGTTTCAGAGCTTTGATGGTCTCGTGGAGTGGTTAAGATCAGAACAGATCTTAACTTCTCCAGATCCGTCACAGCTACGGATCTGTGAGGTATTTCTCTTCATCACTTCAGGCTTTTTTCAGTTTCCATTTTTATCGGCAGTTCACGCTTGTAGCCGAAATGCGTCTCGCCACTGTCTTCTGCTCTTTTCGATCAGGCTTCTGCTCGGGGATATCTCACGCGCAAGCGGGTTCGACGCTTGCGCGACGAGGTTTTTCGAAAGGAGAAAGAGAAGGAGAAGAAGAGGAAAGAGGCTGTGGTTGTTCTGCAGAAAGTCTGGAGAGGCGCGCTTTCTCGAAAGAAACTGCGAGAGCAGCATGCAGCTGCAGTGGCAATTCAGAGACACTGGTGGGGATTCCGCAACCGACGAGGAAAGCATTTTTTCTTTCTGCAGCTGTACAAACTCCAGAGGGCTGTACGCCGATGGCTGCAACGGCGATGGAGAGAGCGCGAAAAGCGAGAGGTGAAAGGGCAACGATCTTCTCTGTTCGACACCTGTTGCCCCGCCGGAGCCCAGTTCGGTCTTGACTCGAGTGGTTCTCTTGCATGCAAAAACAGGAGGAGTTCCAGAGTCTCTGGAGATGCAGAAACGTCTGCTGATGTCGCAGAGAGTCGCGCGAGTCGACCTGCTTCTCCCCACACTGCTGGAGAAAGACTCGCGCCTCAGGTGCGAGCAGAACTCCAGACTTCTTCGTCTGAAGACTCTCTTCCTTCCACGGATGCTCCGGGACTCTCTCCCGCGTTTTCATCGCCTTCTCCTGCTTCTTCGGCTTTCCGTCAATCCTCTTCATCCTCGTCTTCTTCGCATGGCTATTCCTCTTCTTCGGGATCTTCCTCTTCACCTTTGTCTCGCGTTGCTCCTGTCTGTGCGGTCCCCAGCTGCAAGAAGCTGCGTGCGGTTGAGGCGAAGAGCAGAGAAAGTCTGGCGACGGAGCAGGGGAGAGAAGGAAGAGAAAGGCGTCGACAGGAAACGCAGCTGTGTCGTCCTCTCTGTTCTCTGCAGTCTGGCTTCTCACATGCATCAGCAGAAGACGCGCCCGCCCCAGGTTTCGACGAAACGCGAAAACGCATTTCCCCAAGAGGCGGCAAGTCTGACTCAGAGGAGTTCCCCGGATCCACTTCACCCAGGTCTCCGCGGTTAACCTTCCCCACTTTCCGCCTGATTGACAGAAAGCGAGAGCGAGAGGTGCGAAAGAAAACAAGAGAGTCTGGAGAGAGAACAGAGGCTGTAGAGAGAAACGAACTTGTGTCGTCCTGGCCTGGGAGCGATACGCCCGAGACGGAAGGACTGGAAAGAGTCAAAGAGCAGAACGCGAAAGGGACTAGGCGCCGTTGTGCCTCGCCATCCCATGGGGGCGCTGTGGGTTTGTTGCGAGATTGCTCGGGACCGTCGGATCGCCGTGAAACGCGCATTCCCAGGCTTTTTCACAGAGAGTCGAAACAAAGACAAGTAAGCATATGGAACTTCGTTTCGCGTCTCAGGCATCTCCAAAGGAAGAAGGTGCTCAAGAGTAGCTTTCTGCAGTTTCTCGCTGGTTTCCTGCGGGTCGGCTTAGAACTGTCTCGGCCGCGGAAAGGCGGCAAGAGAACTCAAATGCTCGTTGTTAGATTTGTATCCTCGTCGCGGAAGTACCTACTACTGAGTCACGACAAGAGTATTCAACGCAGTCGATCCGTCAACCACGACAGGCATGCAACGGCTGCCCCTGCGGCGGCACACTAGGCAGAACGCTTACAGTGCACGCGACAGAACTCTCTCAGGCGTCGCACCCAGACAGCCATCGCCCCCGGGAGAGTGTGAAAAAGGTCTTCGGGTCAGAGGCAAGGCGAAGGCAGTGTACCGTCTCCATGATTTTTCCAGAAAGGGAGGAAAGACCCTGAAGCGCGTTGCAGGGACAGAGTGCCGCAGAATGTTCCGTCTGTGAATGCGGAAGTTTCTAGGCTGCTCTCTCGCCGCTTTGGGCCACAAACCTGTCGAGCGATAGAAAACGTGTGGCGCAAACGAGCGTTTCTTCAGACCTACGCGTATCTCCACAATTCTTTATATACGTAAATGTATGCTGAGGCTTTCTGTAAAGACCTGTGTGGTGTTCAGGTTTACGCGAGTGTGTTTTGATAAGAGAAGGCGCGCCCCATGTGGATCACTCCATCCGCATGGCAGCACCCGAGTTGCCTCGGAGGACTCCAGAGTTGTTCATGGACAACAGCGAAGTGATCTCTGCATGAGTCAGAAAAAGCTGTGCTGTCTCTGTGGATGCGCAGGCGGACACTATCCCAGAACGCGGCGGTGTGTCTCGAGTGCCTCTGGGCCATTCCAGCGGGCCGTTGGGGTCCGTAGAGTGTCTCCAGGTGTCCTCGCCGAGCGAGTGCATGCATCTGCATGCAGCGAGCTCGCCAGCAGCGTGTGGGGTCTTCGAGACATGTGTGAGAGAGGAAAGCGACCGTCTGCGACCCGCCACCGCGCCGAGACGGAAGGCTGCGCCGTCTGCGTCTGGGTCTCGCTTTGGCCACGAGGCGGCGGCACCGTGCAGGGCTGTGGCAGCAGCGCCCGTCGAGGACGAAGCGAGACAGCGGCGCGGAGAGAGACGAGATGAAGAAGATTCTTTGTTTCCAGTCTCTGGACGATGCAAGAGCGAGGAGTCGTATGGCAGCGGCGAAGAAGAGAAAATCGATCCAGAGGCTTGGGGGGGAGACACGGCGTTTTTGCCTTCGAGTGAAGGCGAAGAAGAAAGCAGTGAAGAGCGGCAATCTCAGGAGAGAGACGAAACGTCCCCGTCTTGTTCTCACCCGGAGCGGCTGCCTCAGGAGAACACACAAAGCCAAAGGTCGCCTCGCAGGGTTCCGCCATCACGAATTCCTTCTGTCCCTCGAAACGCGCTTCGGGGGGCGTCTGTTGCCTCGACAGAATCGCCAGGCTTTCCGGAGAGTCCGCAGCACACTCAGAATCTGCTTCCCTCGGCTGCTCTTTCTGGACAAACTGCAGGCTCCCAGCCATGTCTTGCAAGTGCAAGAGAGGCTGACAGGAAGCGCGCAATAACTCTTCTCTCCACCGTCGGGGATTTGTCTCCGCTTTCGTCCTGTCGCGCCGCTGCGCCAGAAGAGAAACAAAGTGTATCCCAGAGTCCGTCTCACCGAACGGCTTCAGAGGCCGACAAGGCACGAGGGAATTTGCGTAACGGCACGACCCCGCCGAGGAGAAGCGACTGGCCTCAAGAGCGAGAGGCGACGGCGAATCCTCGTGGAACTCGAATGCGCCAAGGGAGGCCCACAGCAGATTTCTCTGTCTCCCAGGAACGAAGTTTGCGAGGAAGGTCCAGATGCGGTAGGACAGAGGCGACAATCAACACAGAGCCCTCGCGGACGGAGGCGCGTTTGCGAGATAGGAGAGATGGCGGAGTGGCGGAGAAAACGGACAAGGACTCGCAATTTCCGGGGCCAGGATTCGAGAGGCCTGAGGGGCAGCAGAGCAATCGATCAGAAGGTGTCGGAGAGGGGAAAGTAGGAAAGATTTCTGCTTTGTGTGGGGCAGACGAGGTGTCTAAAATGTTGAGCACTTCGACCTCGGGTCCCTGGGATGTTGTCGGACGCGTTTCGACGAGTCTGTTTGACAGGCGCAAGGCGCCAGATGTCTGCGAGTCCAAAATTCCTTCTCCTTCTCTCTTTGTTGCTGCTATGCAGCAGAAAAGACGAAGGATCGCTAACTTCCCGGCGGCGCAGTAAGAACAGCTCTGATCTAGTCGCGGAACGGGTTCTCCTTGGTGGGGTACCCGCCTGGAACACGCAAGACACAACAGCCGTTTCAACCAGAGCTGCGGTAGAGTTTGAAAGTGGTGCGTGGATTTCCAGGACAGTTTCGGTTGTTTCAGATGGTTGAACGATGTGCTCCGGACTTGTGTGTGTTAGTGTTTGGTCGTCTGGCGGATGTTGGCCCCGTGTCAAAGATTATACTCGAGCTACCTGTTTCCTCATGTCTCAAAGACTTAAAGAGAACCCACGTGGACAGATGTTACGGTGAAAAGACAGACCAACTAGGCGCCGAAACTCGGAGTCACGTGGTTCGTTACCTCGCGGGGGTTCTTTTGCTGTCTTGCGACAAATTTTTTTTTCTAGGGGGTTCAAGAAAACTCTCAGCCAGCCGCGTAGAAGCTAATCTGGAGGCAGTTCGCGGCAGTAGTGGGCTCCAGGTGCTTGGGTATTCTTCATCCAGAGACTACACAAAACCTGCGGGTTCCCACCAGCAAGTCGAGAAAATACAGAAGAGTGGTTATCATTGTGAGTACGGGAACCACAGTGCCTATCCGTCGTACAGATTTATTTGAAAACGTCATCCTCGCACTTTGAACTGCCTTCCAAGCGTGGAAGGTACGAGGCTACCAGAGGAACGAGCAGTGTCGCCGTTACACGAGCGCCAGCAAAACCACTCGAGTAAGTGACAACATGGCAAATTTTCCGCTGGAATCACAGTTTGTGATTAATTGATGAAGTAGTTCCAATTGCTCTCTCTGTGGAACATAAACTCCCACATCGTTCGAGGCGGTCCTTCAAATGAGGGCGTTACGAATATTTCCTCTCAAAAGATGTTCATGTTCGGTATGCTTTGTTGACCACCAGTGCAATGGACGTTATTTTTTGGTTACTACCGCAGAGCCAAGTGTATTCGTTTTTCACGGTTGGATCTTTACAAGCTGGAAAACAGAGGTGTTCTACGTCACCGGTTCCCAGAGAGGTCAGTATACGATTTCCGCTAGTGCTGTACACCGTTCCTGGAAGGCTAATGGTTAGGTCAGAGACAACAGCATTCCTCGATTTAATGTGGTCCACGATTGTGGCAGCACCCAGCCCACGTTTTCAAACAAGAACGAGCACACGGCTAGCTGTGCGCGTTCTTGAAACACCACTGGTGATATTCATCGAGAATTTGTAACATTGGTCACAACCAGTCGGGTTACAACTTCTGCGACAGCACAGAAGTCGTACAGTATATGACAGACCAGCTACTCTAACGTATCCGTCACTACTTTAGCCTGGCCAATCGTCTTATGTTTTGGGGGAAACGTGCACAGCACGCGCTCAGATATTGCGTATCCTGACGCGTATTCTGCTGAAATATACTGCCTCGGTACGCCGCGTCACAGAGAAGGGCGTCTCCAACGGTACCAGAAAGAAATCGATCTCAGGATCCAGCCCCGTAACCGTTTCAACACATGCGCATTTCCATTAACACGGGCACGCTGTTGCCTGCATGCACTCGATAGGCTCACATGCCTCTATCACGGATGGGAAAAAAAAATTCACTCACGGTAAAAAAGCACCTGCGGGGCTCGGAGACACGGCGCCACTCAACAAAAAGCATATCACTTCTTCCTCGTTTTGTTGGTAGTCACCTGGAGCCACTTCCACCACCTACATACACACACATTAAGGCATCCCTTGGAGAAGCTTGGATGTGGTTCCCAAGCGCTTTCAGGATCGACCTGTTTCTCATCTCGCACGCAATTTCGTATCCGCCGGCTTACTGCCACGAAGCTACCGGTGTAGCGTCGAATGCTCAGCCCCAAGTGGCTTTGACGGTCACGTGTTTGGCTTATTCGCTGAGATGGACATCTGAAACGAAAAGACACACAGTAGAATTTGCTGCTTCGGTGCCAGCGGAAACGGACTGTACAGTGCATCGTGTTGCCGCACACTGAATGGCTGAATTGACGTTCACGCGGTCCAGCTGGGGAAGAACCTTTTATTTGCGCGTTGCTAAACAAAGGTGTGTCCGTGGGTGATCACCACACAAAGACTATCAAGATTGCAAAGCAGTTTAAAGAAGTCGGAAGTCCTGGGGCGTGCCAATTCAGAGGCTTTTACCTTCCTCGGCGTTGACATCCGCTTCTTCCACGTCAACGCCTTCGTTTCTTGGAGGGGCCAGATCGTCGTCGCTTTGTTTCCTCTGGCGTTTCTTTGCGCTGCCTTTCGTCTGAGCCGTCTCCTTTGTTGTTGCTGGACCTGAAATTGTATTTTGCGGCTTTTGCTGCTCTATCTTCTTCGTCAGGATCGACGCTACTCGGTCAGAATCGCCGCCTTCCGCCACTCCTTTGAGTTCTATTTTGGCTCTACCGGTGAAAGGTAGCATTCCCTGCTTCGCTACATTAACTGCGTTTTCTGCTGCGCCGGGGAACTTGCGAACAAACGCTTTGACATCGAATTTGCGCTCGCAGCCCGGATAATTCATGTATCTGATTTTGCCGAACACAGGCCGCTCCTTGAAACCCTGATCGTGGACACCGCAAATACTCCACATGCAGCCCGTCACGCCGTTGGGGTCAGTGCCATCCAAGTGGTACTTGTCATTCAAAGCGATGGCAATCTTCAACGCTTCTTGCGGTGACTTTGTCCATTCCAGGATCTTTTTGGCCCAGTACATTCTCAGGTACCCATGC
The DNA here is from genome assembly GCF_000006565.2 of Toxoplasma gondii ME49. Taxonomy (NCBI): domain Eukaryota; phylum Apicomplexa; class Conoidasida; order Eucoccidiorida; family Sarcocystidae; genus Toxoplasma; species Toxoplasma gondii. The sequence goes on from NC_031474.1 coordinate 1,015,714, forward strand.
ATTTTCCCGTCCCGTACTAGTTGTAGTTGCGCAGCATTCCACAGTTCGTCGTATGTCTTCCCTGCTTCCAGCGCCGCGAACCCGTAGTGAGGCTCACGCTTGTCTTTAGCGTGAATGTTCAATGTCTGTTGCGCCCAGAGCGGTGCACCTTTGATGTCGTCGTAGTGCGGATTGAAGAAGACGAAGTTGTCGGACAGCTGGCTTCTCACAACAACTTCATCAATGAAAGACATGACGCCTTCTTTTAGCGTTTTATCAGCTGCCGTACTCTTCAGCTTCGAAACTTCTAACAGACATCGTTGGACAGAAATGTGACCAAAGTGAATATACGGTGATAAGTCGCTCTGCACTCCAGCCAAAGGATCGTTCCGTGATTTGCCGTATTCCGCAAGATTCTTTGGAGTCGCGAAAGAGTGAAGCAACTCGAGGGCAGCCTTTGTTCCGGGTTTCCAGGAGTCAAGAGGCTCTGGAGGATCTGGCTTCAGTTCTGAGAGGATCCTGTCTTCATCCAAGGGAAACAATTTTGTGTGTGTCCACGGAACTGTCATCCGTTGAACTTTGGGGAAAGGTGTTGCAAATTCCTTCACCAGCTCCATGAGTTTCGGTCGCAGTGTGCGCGCCGCTGTCTGTTACAGGAACCCGTACACACCGTAGAAGGTTCCAATGTCGCCCTCGGCACACAATAAAAAGAAGCACGAAGGAAACACATTCCCTTACACTTCTGCAGCCATCCGTAAAATGCTCCACTGTGGACCTGGGAAATCAAGAGCAGACCTACCTCTAACTTGTCAGAAGCAACCCAGCAAGGGACCACTCCGTGCGTGTCCACCTGGTACAGTGGCGACAGACATTCCGCATATACTCGCGTTAGAGCTTCAACAACTTGTGTCGGCAGCCTGAGCATGACAACCGATCATGCACATCCTCTGCAGCTTGTAAAAAAGCAGTTGACGGACGACACGACGAACCCCCCGAGCAAGGCACGGCCTCCTCGTTTTTTTTGACTACCCAGTTGTCATCGTAAATGTCCATTCTCTCTCCTTTCTTTCTTACATAAACTTGCGTCTGTGTCAATACACGTATATATATATATATATATATATATATATACATTCAGCAGTCTGTACCTGAGGGGGTTGAAGTCACAAACAGCCAAGGCTGGCTGCAGTGCGTCAAATACCTCCTCGATTTTCTTATTCGCTTCATCGAGTCTGCCTTTGGGGTCTTTCTTGGAAACTATGGGCAATTCAAATCCGATATTCAACGATTTCAGCTCTGTCTCAACCTCCCGCGCTCCTCCCATGAAAAAGGAAAGATGACGTCGCGTAGGTTGGAATGCGAGGCCTGGCACGAGAAGGTGGATCACTACGAGGGGTTTATTCAGTGATCGAGCTGCTTCCTGGACATCGCAAGAAAACGAAAAACGCAAAACAAGGTGAGTGAAAAAACAGTAGGAACAGTACACCACCTTCGAGGTCTGGCAAGAACACAGGGGAACTGTGACATCTGTTTCCAGGCTAAACGTTAATGTTCACGCATTATCTGAGTGCACCATCTGGGTTTCGGAGACGTGTCGGCCAGCACGTATAGACTGATGGTACACCCTCACTGGTGCACCATCGTTTTGTTCACACGGAACAAATATGGAGAACCAAAGTATTTTTCTTCTAATTCAGTTGTGTTTTAACGATCAATTAGAAGTGCGACTGAAAAGCCAACACGTGGAGGTCAGTCTTTCTCACCTGCGCCAAGAGAAGAGCCCAGTTATCTTGAACACGCATATCTCGTTGGAGATAGCATATTACCACCTTTCCGTCAGCCTTAGGTTTTTGGATTCCCTCTGTCAGCAAACGCACCCGACGCTCATCTACGCAGCCATTCTTTATCCAGCCTGGTGCCTGTGGTAGCGTGGCAGCCTTCTTCGTTTTCTTCTGGGATTTCTGCTCATGACCCGCTGAAGAGGATCTCTTCAATCCCATAGACTGTTGACCCGCCGCCTTCGGGGAAGACGTCTGTGTGGGATGAGGCATTTTTCGTTCAACGGCGTAGCAGTTGATGAAGGCTTTTGAGGGTCTACGCGTAGAAGGGACCTTTTGCTATGTGGTCAGAAATCAATGGCAAGCTGTCCCTCCAGTGACGACCTGAGCTATCACAGAAAAGCACGAAGCCTCAGAAAGCCGACTGGTGAGCCGTCGAGTATATGTCAGGTGATGGCAAGGCAGTTGAAGCCACGGTAGAAGAATGCGCTTGCGACGCCTATCAGAATGACCTCAAGTGACGAAGGGCCTGCACGGCGACGAGGTACAACAAACGGGCTATTGCGCGGTCGCTAGCTCCTCTACCCGACAGTCACACTGTTAAAGAGGCATTTGGCTTGTCACCTCAGTTGCAAGCATGTTTCGATGAGCGAGCCTACTCACGCTTGACACAGTAAAAGTTAAAGATGGCGACAAAACAACAGAGCTGCTACATACCATTCCGCCGCGTGTTGTGCACTGGCATTCGGGAAGTGCTCTCCCACGAGAGCAAAGGTGTAGCAAGTCATGCACAGCTCGAATGCTCCTCTGATGCGGTCAAAAAATACGTTCGCTTCTGCTGAGTTTTCGACTGCCGCTTCTGTGGCTCAGCAGTCATTTTGCAACCTCTACAGAGTCCCTAAAAAAATCAAATCCCGATAAGGTACTGGTAATCATTCAACCTCTGCGAAAACCACTATCACGTCCAGGCTGACACCGAATACGTTTTCCTGCTGATTTCTTTCTGCAAATATTGGAGAAACAAAATCATTTCATTTTGGGGATTTTACACCCCTATCCAGTGAGACGTGTCTACTGCTGCTCGTGTACAGCTACAACCACCGATGTTTGTGCTGATTATGGCACTGCATTTCGAAGTACCTTGCAGTTGAGCAAGCCTTCCATTCCAGTTGGTCATTGGCCGTGAGAGCGGCACCACATTATGAAGACTGGTGCCAGGCTCCAAAAGTTACAAAAGATTCGATTGAGGCAGTATTTGGTTCGCAGACACCATGTCACGGAAATGTCGCCACAATACCAGAGACTATGAAGGAAAACGCCGTGGTGGGGGTGAGTGGCAGGAGTAGTCTGAATCAAGTTCGTGTGCGATTGCACTGAGGGTGCAAAAGCAGACGTCTCGAAAATTGAACTCAAGCCTTAAACGACAGGATCCCAGAGCAGAAAAGCTCCTGCCAATCCTGGCGCCCGTGCCAGTCAGCCTCTTTCAATCAGACGCGGAAACACGGCACTCATCCGCAAAGCTGCGGGGTGCACTTGTTCCCACATCTGCTCATTTTTCTGGTTGGCGACCCACACCTCGTGGCATGTGACCTCTCGGTCAGAAAGCGGCATCTCAGACCCTCCCCTCTGCCTGTCTGTGATCGCGGCACCGCATTGCGAGCGAGACACCGGGAACACCGTCGGGACGCAGAGATTTCCGAGCTCTGACACTCACCCAAACACGCATGAAAGACTCTAAAATGCTTCTCCAGTCAACAGCTCATATCGCTCCACTAGCACGCTTCGGGGTGGGAACAGCGAAGACATAAGCTCCATTCTGTTAGCGGAACGTCCTCGGGAAGACAGTTCCACCAGTCGCATGAACTCAAGCCTTGGAAGAGCCCGCATGTAAGCGGCAACTGCAATCAACCTCCAGCCGTCGCGCTGCCTCTTCTCCAGGCAAGAAGCCTGTCACAGAGGAGACGTGCACAACACATCAGGCGACTGTAGCTGAGAGGCGTCCACGAATTTCTCATCGATCCTCTCGACCCCATGGCACGGAGACTTTCCCCATAGCTTGTGAAGAGCATATTGGAGACTGCGTGGTCGACGCACTGCGCGCGGACGCCCACAGCGAAGTCTCAAAAGCCCTCGTCGGAACGCTATGATGCAACTTGCTTGCTGCTCCCGGAAGCGCGCCATTTCGCTGCTTGGTTTGCGGAGACGTCATCTGTATGAAACAGACACACAACACACACCGCTCGTGGAGAAGCCCTATTCGACTGGAAAGCATCTGGCGACAAAAAACAGAACGGCATCCTTGTATCAACTGTTGACGACACGAAGAAAACAAACATGTGGGAACCGTTGATTGACGGGAAAAGCCACAAAAAATAAAGGCCACCCGTCACCCACGGACCAGAGCAGTATAGAATGATGTTTGACCACACACAGCAACGTCGGTGCAGAGCACTGCTGGGAGACTTCGATCATCATTCTAGAAGACGCGTGTTCATTTTCAGAAAACCAGAACAAGATGTCTCCATCCTAGACCCAGATTGTGGGCGTCAGAGGATTGACAGATGAAGTGATGTATCATCATCGCGTCGAGGAGGAAATACACGCATTTGCCACACACGGCGGACATGTACATGTCAGCAAGCACGAAATTCCAGTGACGATGTCTTGCACTTCATATACAATAAAGGAAACGACACGGAAGATGCCGCATATCGGCTCGCAATGGGGGCACAGGTTTTTCGTTCAGCACTTCTTAGAGGATAAACAAGGATCTCCTCAAGGAGCGATCCTACGGAACGCCTCAATCAGTGGAAGGAGAAGTAAAGTTGTCATCAGAGAAAAACCCAAAAATGCACCAAAACACCAGTGCCGCACACCAGACCATCAGGGTTAAAAAGCTCGGTTTGTTTATAGTCTCCCCACAATGGAGGTCGGGGTTGGATTTCTGTTGTCCATCCTTCTGGTCAAGGTTCTGCAGTTCGGCAGCCTTAGAACACATATCAGCACGTCAATATGGAGAAGCCATTGCAACATTTCCGACACGAGTTGCATTGTGGAAAAAGGCACTGCGTCTCAGAAGGAAGGCAGCATTGATGGGTGATGTCAACAGGACGTCAGACACGCAGCACAAAGCGCGGCTGCTCCATCGTTATCATCCGCTTCGTGCCCTCAATCCTCTATAGTATGCAACGAGTTGAAGAGAAAGATTAAACAGGGAAAAGCGTGAAACGGACTCGGCGGCGGTGAGACCTTTAGGAGGGAACACGTTGTCCGCACTTGGCACGGAAGCGCAACACAGTAAAAGCTGTCTTCTCTGGGTCAAGAAACGTTCATACAGAGGAACGATACTCACGCTATTCGGGCTGCATTTTCTTGCGAGGAAAACTTACTTTTGTTCGAGTCAAAAACGTTCAAGCAGTTCCCTCACGTTGTCTGGTCGATGGGGCTGACTGCGGCCCCTCGACACCTCTTGGTGATACATGGCGTGCGATCATATTTGGCGTTCGCGGCAAATATCCACTCGAATAACTTTAAAAAGTGGTTTACAAAAAAAAACCTGTCTCGCTGTCCACAACGATAAACCGAGAGCGCACTGCGGGGCGAAGCGCACCTGCAACACTAATCCGATGCAACTACTCTTGTTACATTGTTGATTGCATTTTCTCTTGCCGCTTCTGAAAGCCAACCGTGAATCGTGCATCATTCACAGCGGCTCCCTCCGCGAACAAATGCGCGGGAAAAAAACGGAAGATGAAAAGCAATGAGAGGGGTGCATCCCACAATCGGCGGGGTAAGTTCAGCTTCGAGGCGTCCCCAGTCACCGTGGCAGCGGGAGGGGCGGCGACTGCTGTGTGTGGGGGGCACTTTGTTTTCCCAACGCTTTTCCTTCGGTTCCGTCGATCAGGTGGGGATGGTCCCGCGAAAAAGGCGCGCAGCGTGGCTACATGTTGCCGCGTGTGTGCTGCGGCTGCAAAAAGCTGTACTGGCCATTGTCTCCCACCGTACACGGAGATAGGTGTCCGATTCCTGTTGAGATACACAAGTACGTAAACTGCAGTCAGACTTTCTTCAAGGTGGTGAATGAATTTCAGTATGCGATAATGGCTAGCAAGGAAATGGGGCACGATAAGCGACGTTGGCAAAAGGTGCTGGCCAAAAGGCAACCCTACATTTTGAACAACAGGGTGGGTACTTTTCAGTGGCTACTCGTATAGGTCGGAATTTACGATGCCCCTCAGCCGTGCCTAGTTCCTAGTTGGGGCTGCAAACATATGCTTGTGGAAAGCCTGAGAAATTTGGGCTACTTGTCTGTAGGAAGGCAGGATTGTGTGCTCGTTTGAACGTAGTGCAGGCACAAAGCTTTTGTTGGACCGGGTTACATGAGTCGTCAGGTACTGTCGTATGGTACTGTCGTATGTGTTGTGGTGGCTGCTGCCCGAGAATATGTCTGACAGAAGCCAAGGCACTCGTGTCTGCTTAGCAGCAGCAATAACTCGTGACCACGGAAGCTACCATGTACAAATGGACAATATCCTGAGAAACTCCGGTTGTTTTCGGTGGCCTATCCACAAATATGGGACCTACTACTCTCGTCCGGCTTCCGCGTAAATAAATGCAAGATGCCAAGGCAAGGCCGTGAGGTGTTGGCACCAGCCGTGTTACTGCCACGTTCAATATATGCCGCGTTTCCACGAACAGTGTTGCCAGTGTTGCGCCGATTTATTAAACAGTACAGTGGTGTAATAGGAGTACTATAATAGCTATGCCGACCGCTGCTTACGGTGAAGTGCAAACACAGCATTCGATAGCCCTACTGTATGACAGAATAGGGTAGAAAGCAATCTATCGGTTGAGTCGAGCCTGCTCGGGTGTTTTAGATGGCCGCTGGCGTGTCGCTGTGAGGTAACTTGTACAACGCAAAGAAAGAAAAAACGGCAATAAAACAGAGAAAACGCTGTCGGCGGTCAGGGAACAAGAAGTGGCGTAGCTGAGGTCACACAACGAAATGTAGTTTTGTTGTTGCGCAGTCATCAACTGAAGAGCCCGCTTCTGGACCAAAGTATATTGAAAAGCCACGACTGTCAAACTTTGAAATGGACGAATACAACATTATTAACGACTAGCCAAACGTGAATTACACAGAAAACCATGTCCTGAAGAAAAGGTTGTTCGAGACGCGTCCTGACTGGAACGGCAAAGCAACAACCCGACTACATTAATGAAAAAACCATGGTTTCTGCCCGTGCATAATGCAGACCGAGTACCGGGGATACTCGACAACCCCCTACTACCATCATGGAGCGTATGAATCACGAAGGGAGACACTCAAACTGAATCAGAAAAACATGGCTGCAGTCCGGGAAATCTTCAAAAACCACTAATCCTACGTTAGTGCTATCTGCTAGCGTTAACTCAACTGAAAAGATAATCTATTAACATAATGTGTGAGTTTGCCTTGGTCTCTGGTTGCATTCGATCCCTCTGAGGATATACTTGGTTGCCTGCAACCCACGTTCAGCTTGTCAACTTCGTCCGCGGTGACTCTGGAAGTGGACTGTACCCTTGCAGAACCCGGTACCACAATGGGATGTGTTGAAGACCTTTGAGGGAACGAAGTCTCAAATAAGGTCATCTCCGGGTCGACGCAGTGTAGGCAGAATACAGAACAACTTCAAGCTCTCGAGCTGCACAGAAAGAGTTCCCACACTACAGACAGGCTGCAAACTTTCGTCCAACATTTTTATTATCCGATTATTCGCTTCCCTAGATAGACCACCAGGTGCCGTTCGCTCATCGGTGCAAGCAACGATTCGTCACCAAGAAAAATTTTACGCGGTCTGCCGCCGCTGCTGATTCTCCCTATCCATGTTCTGACTAAAGTCCAGACAACAATTTCCTGTACGGCGCCACACTACGCTTTTGTCGAAACAGTTATGTCCTTGTCACGCTTTCTTTTAATTCCTTTAGTTGAACGGAAACATCTAAAACCATTATATGTGGTGTTTCGCCGCTGTGAGACATAATCCGCCCTGCATCATCGTTGAGAGGTTTCGTTCAAAGTATAGCCAGAAAAAACGCTATTCAATTTCATTTTTGAGCGGAAGGCATGCGCTTCTCCTCGTTGCGCACAGAATCCGCGGAATAACATGTAAGCTCAACGGTGCAGATGACGCATAACCACAGGTTTTTTCTTGAGAAGAAATAGGCTCAACACCGTAAAAGGAGTCGCCCTCTGTTCAATTGGAAAGATCAGCTGTACCTTGGAGGAATGGAAAACAACGCAGGCCCAAGGAAATGACTCCTCGTCTTCTGGGATGACTGCAACAAAAGCACAGTAGTGCAAGGTAACAATGAAAGAACGTGGCTAAGAATCATCAAATACCTTCGAGGGTCCATTCTCTCAGTATGCCTGCGCCTAGTCGCGGTTGCTCCTCACTGTACCAACTTAAAATTCGCATGAAGTCGTCCTGCAATCCTTCGTTGTGACCAACACAAAAAGTCCCAGCTCCAGCCCTCTCCCAAAGTCGGATATCTTCACCTCCTCCGGCAAGGGGAATCTGCCAGAATCTGGTTTCTTTGTGTTGGCTGCCTCACGTGTGTGTTTAGCCGTTAAGAATATAACGCTAGAATCTGTGTCTTAGCTTCGGCATGGACACAAAACAAAGGAAAAAGCTCCGCGTTGACTAAATGAACTGGACTCACCGCAGGCTACGAGGCCTTCATTGCTCCGTCCATGCGTCATATCAAGAGCCACCTACAATAGAACAGCAAACCTACTGTCGCGACATTCACACTGGTCCCACAAATTTCGTCTCTAGCTTCTGCGGTCCTATTTTCAAAGGGTTTTGCCCTAAACCACTGACGCAAAGAACGACACCGACCACCTTGTTGTATACCATCCTTCGCTCCGGCACCCCATGGTGAATTGCCATTCGAATCGCAAATACAGCAAAAAGTAGGAAATACATGTACTGCGTGACTGCCAGACCCGTGGGGTTGCTGGCAAAAACCCTGAATCTTATTGGGGAAAGAGGAATCACAGCGGTGACGGTGTGGAGAGGACCCTCACGTTCACAGCTCCAGCGGACGCGTGCATTCCGCGACGCGTATGTCGAGTATATTCGCGTTCAGGTGCCATGCAGCCTGAGTTGCGGGTGTCTGTTGTGTTTATTCGTTTTTATTAGCAACTGTGAGAAACGATTGTTTGATACTTCTTGGGCCTTACCCTGAGTGCTGCAGCGAGGCGGCGTGTCTTGAAGCACCGCGCCACATGTGGCTTTGTAGGTTGTTCTAAAAACGGAGCAATACACAGTGAACACCTGGCTCTATCTACTACTCGCAGCTGAGAGCCTTTGTGAGCGACGCATGCAGGAGAAACGTTTCATGTCTCAGGAAAGGGAAATCGAGCCTCGCAAGAGCCGAGTCGTCCGGACTGTGAGGAGAAGCTACGCCGTTTATTGACTGCCGTTCCTTTCCCAAATCGCTCTTGTCCTAGACACCTGTTTTCTCGTTCTGAGGGTTTGCTGCCCTGATAGTAGGGCACGACCAGAGGGCTGCTGGGAAAAAAGGTGACAGACTGACGGGGGCCAATGCATGCTCTTTCTCCTTCACGCCTCACCAATAGATGGATTTCTCCTTATCTGGTGTTTTCGAGAGAAGCCGTGTTCCGGATTGACTGATGTCAGGCTAAGAGCGCGACTGCATAGCAAACAGAGTCGTACGCGTATCTTGTCAGAACTGTTGACGATGTTTTGGCACTTACTTGCATTCGTGTCCGCTACGAGCAGCGAGCACTTTGGGAAGGCTGTTTTAACCCTCACAAGGTCCGAAGCTGCACAGACACCGGGCACAGATACGTGAAAACGCTCTCGCCATTGGTTGTTCGGCAGCCACGCGGAGAGTTCTGCTCTCGACTGAAACAGCTGCAGAGCTACTCCCATTCATCGGTGCAGCTCCGGATCACCTGAGGTACGTCTAGGTGCCTCGTTTCCTACAGCAGGAAACTGCGATACACTGACTCGAGATAGCGACTGGAAAGCTCAACCACTGGCTCTGAGATACCCTCTAGTCTGTTTGTTTCCTTCGCTCACCCCCAGCGAACGTTAGGTTGCATAATCCATCGTCAGCCGGAGCTGGCGTGATGTCGACGGTGACGGAGTCTGCCTCTGGAGAAGACGACAAGGCATCGCACACTTGGATGGTACCTTAGAAGTCACCTCAGAAGGAGAAGAGTTGTCTTCTTCAGCCTGCGGGGGTTTCCAGTCCTTCAAATTATAGTTTCCCATTCTGTAGAGCTCACACAATGACTGCTGGAACAGTGTTGAATCCCAGCTTTTCTGAACAGGTAAAATCAGGTTGACGCCTTCGTCGCACAAACAGGCGCACGAACAGAAGCCGCCACGTACGCCACACACTGTCGGCAGAGAAAGCAAAAGGAAAGAATGCAGCGCTGTGTGCCTTCGAGGAGAAGCAGGAAAAACGCAAGACGCAAAAAAAAACATTCAAAGCTGGAAAGCATTTCTCCCCACTACCTGCCGGGCTTACTTAGTCGTGACATCCGATCTAGAACGCTGAGGACCAGACGCAGCCTGGGGGCTTCCACGTTCCACTGCAAAGAGACCGACATCGGAGACAAATGAGTGCTGCCTTCAAAGAGACAAAATACAATCCTCATACAGGCAATTTCTTCCACCAAAAACGGAATGTGTCGTGAATGGGCAAATTGTTCTTCAGACAGTGTTGAACGAGCAACGGCGTGGGAAAAGAGCAAAACAGCGAGATTTAGTGATCGCACCTCTTAAATGAACACACATAGAACCTCCAGTACCTATCAAAGCATTCTTTGCTCTTAGGCCCTCCACGCGCATTCGTCTCCACAAATTCGAGTGTTGTCAACATTTTTCTAGGGATTCAGCTTCACTTTTGAGAACACGGGCATCCATGAATAGCCAAGCAAATCCCACAAATGTGCGTGTTCAAGATCTTTCGTGAAACGGGGAAGCCGTGTTGGTGTCTCTCTTGAGCGTGACAGAACGGCATTAAGGTCTCCGACAACGCAGATCACCACAGACCTGTCGGTGCTTGATCGAAAGTCCCAAACACCCTAAGGAATAACTGGCGCGAACATTGCCGAGGTTTGGTGTCCCGCACAAAAAATTCCTCGCGATTCCCGTGGACTGGACTCCAGCGTCCAGAGACAGTTGCACCGCTGATACGCTAACATCTCAGTGGCTACGCTAAGCTACTGTGTAACACTTTCTCATCGTACTCAGACTAGCAGTCTCTGAGACCTGATTGTGTGTGAGCTTGTTCTGGTGAGTACATCCTGCGGCTTGGACTGATGGTTTCGATCTTGAAGGTTTGTGTGTAGTCTTCGAACTGTTGTGTGACATGAGAAACTTAAACGTACCTCGCAGGCAGGAATGTCTGGCGTGCCGGCGGTGTCGACGTCCTCTCCTTGGAGTGTCTGGACAGGGCAATCCTGAGCGACAGCACAGACGCTGGACAGCGACTCAACCGCCTTCAGAAATTACCGCTTTCTGGACGAATTTAAAAAGAATGACAAGTGGATGCATATCCAGCACACACCGACGGGAGCAAACATAAATGTGTTCCAACCCAAAAGCGGGTCTAGGAGAGCAAGAAAGCAGCAGTTTTCGAACGATTTCGACTGCGTCTTTCCCACAGACAAAAAGTGGCCGAGAACATCTAAAGGCGTCTCGGTGAAACATCGTTTCCAGCCCCTCTGGCGACCAGTGGCAATCGCTACACATGGCAACAGGTTGTGCCGCTGTCAGACCGCCAGATCGATTTCTTCTTTGGGGAACGTTCACTTCGAGTTTATTTTGACAGTGGAAGCATACGCGAGCTCCACCCTACACGAAGTATTTTTCGTGCATAAGGCAATCTCTGCCGTACCTGAGTGATCCAGAGATTTTCCATAAGTGCATCTGTGAAATCGAAGGAGAGGACACCTTGACCCTGTCGTCTGCCTCAAAAAACCGCATCGGGAGAGCAAGTGCACACACGCAAGAACAGGCCCTTACTTTCGTTTCCGAAGGTGGCCTGGCTCCATGTGAGAACCCTGAAAGACAGTTGTTGATCGCAAGTTCCACAGCGACCGTGGCAAACTGTACGTACACCAGAGCGGCAAAATAAATGCGAAATACGACCCATTTATGGCCAAGGCAGCATGGTGCGCCACCTGCATTAGACTTGAACTCAAATGTGTGAGTCCAAATAAGTGACCAGCACTGACTGTGTGCGTCCCTACAACTCAAAAAGCACGGATCATTACGCGTCGCGCTTACTTGGCCAGTTTCATGGTGATTCTGCTGCAGTGCGAAGCCAATTTCAAAGTATTGTGTAAGTGAAGGATGTCCACGACCAGTCCGATGTTGTTCCGTCGCTTGCTCTCAATTACCCACCCTGGGTGGAAGAGTGCCCTCTGATGACGCGCAGAGCAGGGCAGAAAAGGAGCAGACGATGGAAGTCAAAACCACGAGACGAGACGAGTCTGAAGAGACGCTTCTGATTCTGGGAGACTCATCCAGCGCGTCTCGATATGTTGTTTCCCATAGGAAACCTCACAAGTCGTTAAGTTCTCGAAAGAACTGAGGAGCGACAGACGGGAAACCGATTTGGAGCGCACATTGAGAAACATACAACCCTATGGGGTCGCCTGGTGGCCACCAGGCAAACCAGAAAAAAGAAAGGAAGTCTCTAGCTAGAAACGGAAACAATTCTGCCACCCGAAAAGCGTTCCGTTTGCCGTGCCACTGTCCGAACGCAACCGTATCAGAGTGTCGTGGAGCGTCAGCCACACACAACGAACAAACACGAACAAGAGCCCTTTCCAACTTCGTGAACAATCATTCACCTGTCAGAGCAGATGTTCTTACGGCATCTGCCTCGACGTAGGCTTCAATTTCGTCGCAGTGTCGCACATTGAGGAAAACTTGACTCGGAGTTAGTTTCAGGTAACATATTGGAGCCCCTAAAATCGACGAGGTCGATCGGCTTGCAGCTCCTATCTTTGCCATCCGAGCCAGGGCTGCTGTTGCTCCTGATGGTGTCGGAGAAACGGGAGAAAGTCAACGAAAACCGACAGTGTCTGCTGTTGGCATGAATCGTTCCACAAATCTCCCAGCTCCGACCCCGACAGATGAGGAGTGGATATGAAGCGGAAGCGAAAGATTGCTAGACGGGGGTAGGGATGCTTAATGCAACGTATCGCAAACTGAGGTCGCAGTGATCGCAGGCGGGGAAGGGTCTCTACATGGCTGGAATGAAAGGCACGCCGTGGCGCAAACGAGCGGCAGGTTGCTGGAAAAAAACGAAAAAGCTGAAGCTATGTGCCGGTTTCCTTCTTTTTCACAAAAAGAACGCTTACCCAGGAGATACGGGAGAGTGTCCAGACGCAGAGAGGCCTTGAACTTCATCGCTGGTTACCAGACAGTGCAGAGATCTTGGCGATTCGCGGGCTCTCTGTAGGGGTGCCTTGTCGGGTCCCTTCTACCACCATGATTTGGATTGTTCGTTTCTCCTGTTGGAGTTCATTCTCTCGTACATGGCGTCACTACACTACAACTCGGATACGGTTTCCACCATAGACAGGCAACGAAATGTGCGTCAACCCTAGGTTTCACGTGGGAGTGTGCGGCCAAGGCGCTTCATCTTGCTAAGGATGGGAGGCAATGGCCACGTTTTTGCAGAGTTCGATCCGGCTTCAAAGTACAGTGGGCGCACAGACGCCCGGAAGTTGACGGTTCAACATGTCACCCGAGAACAACTGCAAAAGACAATCGAGGCAGGTCGGGAAACACGCAGGAGTGAAGACAAAAACGAGACAGGATACACAGGCGGCGCCGAAACATAAATTGCTCGGCACCTTATTTGCCAGTTCCAAGGCAGCAGACAAAGGGGAGGCAGGGAACAATGTTTGCGATCAAGAAATCTGCGTACTTCCCGTCGTCAGCTGGCTCGCTGGGAGGTTAACATCGGACGAACACAAGGCGGTAACACGTGCTGTAGCCTTCAATTTTACAGCATCTGAACGCTTTTTCGTGTGTTTGGCAAAGTGGAGGGGATCTATCACGTCTATAATTGCGTACAGTGAAGCAAACTGAGAACGACAAGCATCCAGTCTCGTCAGCATTGCTGGTCTTTCTGGCTACTTCACCTGCATGCATGCAAAACGAGTTGCAACCGCTTGCCAACAGTACACGTTTTTCGGCGCTCCCCCTCCATAGGTTGCATGGACACAAAACCGAAGAAAGCACCAGTTCGTACCGTTATAGGTTTCAGGGGGACGCTAAGCGAAAAGTTTGGATCCATGCCTGAACATGTCTGTCTGTATACTGCGTGAGGGTTGTTGACACCGCAAGAAATCTTTACGAAAGGCATGAAGTCGGGGACGGTCCACGTTGAAGGCGCTGCTGTTTTTTTATCCGAGATATATGATCCGTGTGCAAAACAGTGCAATTCTGCGTGAGTAGGCCTTTGCCACAGTGCTGTCTTTCCGGTGGGGAAGGGCTCCCGACACGATTCGGCAGAGAGTGAAAAACGCCCCAGTAAACATGGTAAACTCTGAAGTACCTTGCGTCAAAATGTGTAGGCAGTCTGGCGTACGATCCATCTTACAAAGATGCTAAGGTATTCCATGTTGTGTTATTGTTAGATTCTTCAAAACTGAGACAACTACCTCTAACTGACCGTCGGACTGCGGTGCAATCTGGTCCACCGGCTTCTTTTCAGGTCGGTATGAGACAACCCCCACAAAGTGTCCTGAGGCATGGTGAACTGGAACCACTCTGTGTTGTTTGTTGCCCATGACGCCGTTCCACGTCACACGGCACTTTGATGAGCGTGTGGGATTTGAGGAATATTTGGTCTCCGGCAGACGCTTGGCACAAGGCCTTCCCAGAATTCCAGATGTCACACCATTCATGCGCAGTTTGGCGAATATGAGGATACACTATGCTGCCATAAATGGTTTCAAAGGGCTGCAGCCATTCTTCAAGCTTGCTGGATGCGGTGAGCGCCATTGGCTCCTGTACGACCGTTGTGCCACATTCGCAAAGATGTCTTCGTACATTGCTGAGACTTCACTCACCACCAGATTATTGGTTCCAGTCGTAGGTGCACAAGTTTACGATGGAAAAAAACTTGCAAGATCCGAACAACAGCTTGGCGTCACAGCAGGATAGATGAGAAATAGCTTGGACATCGGTAGATGATGCACGGTTGGTGCGAACCCCCGCAAAAGCACCCTACTAACAGTAAAGAGACAGTGTCTTCATGACCCGGACCACTTGTGTCACCGAACCAACGCAGATGGGAAACTCGGCGATCCTTAGTTCCCAACCGTTACACATGTGCACTGAATGACTCATCAGCTACTCACAGCGGGATCGCCGTTGTAACCATGGAGTAGTTCCTACTGAGCAGTGGCGGTTCGCGTGTCAAGGGCTGAAGCAACCATCTGGATCACCTATCATTCTGGTAGCGATTTGGAGAACATGGGATGATCACATTCACGGGTTGATGCGGGGGAGCTGCGGCTAGCTCGTGTTGCAGCAGGCGAGGCCACTGTTTCTAAGCGTCTACATCATAACGACTGACTTGAATTTCTCTCTTCGTTTACCAAAACGATTTCATGAAAGTGTGAGTGACTTGTTTTGATTCTGTCATGTCTCACATGAAGGAATCAGTAGTCCACGCATCTATACGAAGGTACTGCTGCGCGACAGAGTCGGTTTTTAACGAACATGTCAATCGCGCCGAATTACATTACTTCACGATTTTGCAAAGGAACAACTGGTAGGGGAAGTGTATTCGCCCCTAGATTCGCTGAGGAAAGGTCTGTCTCCGTTTCTTGTTCCGTCACGCATGTGTCTTTTCTCACACTACAGCTGTTTGAAACGCGAAAGCTCCCTCTGGCCGTAGGCTGTATCGGTGGTCAAAAAGTCAGAGCATGCAACTCTCTAGGCAGCCCTCCAAGAAGATAAAAGAGAACCGGAAGGTTAGCAGAACCAAGAAATTGCAGTGCAGACAATTTTAAGTTTT
Organism: Toxoplasma gondii ME49; assembly: GCF_000006565.2. NCBI lineage: Eukaryota > Apicomplexa > Conoidasida > Eucoccidiorida > Sarcocystidae > Toxoplasma > Toxoplasma gondii. The sequence goes on from NC_031474.1 coordinate 1,031,538, forward strand.
CGACGCAAGTCGGGTTGGAGGCAACGAAGAAAAATGGATCGTGTGTCTGAAGAGAATTGGTGTCATACATCGCGACTTCGTGGACGAGTAACTCGAAACTTCAAGCTTCTGTGTCTGCAGCTGCTTGTCTAGATATGAGCTATTTGTAGCGTCGCGCCGCGAAGGCAGCCGAAACGAACACAGACTGTTTTAAAGTGCCAGAGCATCTTGATTTACGGCCTTTCTGACCCGCATTCGGTTTTGCTTCCAGGCTCAGCGACGCCATTGTGTGGGTAGCTGAGACGTTTCGAGAGTATTAGTGGGTTCCGTGTTTCCGAAGTCGCGCTACTCTTCTTCATAGCCAAATCTGCGTAGTAACGCTGATGTACGCGGTGGTTCTGTACGTCAAGCAGTTTATGAATGTTACTGCCCCCGAGACAGTCCAGAGAATTGAATGTTTTTCCTTACGGATTTACCTTCGTTAGGATACACTGTGCTACCAAGTTGTCGACATGGGCCTCATCCGTCGTGGTACCAACACGGTTTTCGTGGTGTGCGAGGGAAAACTTCTGGTCCCGAAATGGGTCTGGAACCACCGAACCGTACGGCAAAAATTATGAGTTTTCGTAAAGGCTGACGAGGGTCTCAAGCCTTGTCCATAGTGGCGACTCTGCTAGACGACAGAAGCCTCTTGACCCACCTCGGGGTGTCAGGCGCCTGCCGGAAGGGGTCCACAGTAATGTGGTTCCCTCAAGCGAGATTTCTCATTTTCTGAGGAGCATTGAAATCAGATTCCGATGCTGTGAACGCCTTTCTGCAGTGCAGAATCTCGCGCAGAAACCGATCGGCGTGACATGGACATTCTTTACTTTGTCGCCTACCGATTTACCTCGTTGCTCTCAGTTTTGTCCCCAGATTTTGAGGATATTAATGACGGCTCACGTTCACGCAGTTCGCGAAGCCCGTGGATGTTCCTGCGGGACAGGCGAGTGTTAGGCTGTTGAAGCCGTTTCCTCTCTCGCCTTTCGATGTACAAGAAATGGAGAAGTCACATAGTCATAGCAAACCGGTAGTCGTGGTTAAGGATCCTTCTGAGTCTTGCTGTGTGTTCCGTTTGCAAGCGACAGGCGAGCTTGCCTCCGCCGTCCCGAGGTCTTGTGAACCTGGCTGCCCTCCAGATGGGTTTCCTTCGGAGCAGCAAAAGTTGACTACTGAGATATTGTCTGATTTTGCGACCATGTGCACCAGACACGGCAACACTCCTGTGCACCCAACCGTTAGAACTGCCTTCGCACCGGGAGATTTTACCCCGCGTGTGGATAAATGTGACCCAGTCACGGAAGCTATGGATGCAGAATATCTTTTAGAGTCAGAGAAGCAGGACACAGGCGATTCCGGCCCCTGTGCATGGCGTGTGGGTTCCTCTTGGGTCGCTGGTCAGGCGGACTCCCAGAGGAATTTGCGGGAAGAAGATGTGATTAAATTTGAAGGAACCCAGTACAGTTTGTCAGGCTGCGAGGATATGTCATGGAATCCGAATGCGTTGCATCCACAGCATTCGGTCGGCTCCTTCGACATTCCTGCCCGGGAGATGTCCGCCTTTGACGCTGGACAACATGGTAAACGTTTGTCAAAGAAAAAGCCTGCTGGTACTCCTGAGGGAGTTCTTGACCAGAGCGCGCGTGACGGTTTCAGCCGGGTACGTTTCTCCGAAGTTCTAGAGACGTGTCCGCTCTGTCTGGAATCAGCATGCAGCCCTGTGTCTGACACTGTTTTTCCTCCTGTCATCACAGAAGCACGGGGGATCGCGCCGTCCGAACAGCAAACAGCTGCTGAAGATAGGAAATTGTTCCGTCAGGCGGAACAGCCTCAGCAAGCGGATGGAAGAGGTGCGCCGCTTCTTCGTGACCTTTTCCAGGCCACACCAGGGTTTTTCACTGATGATCTTGGCAAACCCCTGCTGTGGGCAAATCAGGCTATCTGTCAAGTGCCTACAGCGCGTGAAACCAGTGTATGTCATTTGCAGATGACAGGAGCGCTCGTACAGGGACTGGCGACTCTGCATTCGCGCCACCAGCTGCCGAGAAAGCCCGACGGTTCGTATGAGATTCTCCCTTCTCGCGGGATGGAAGAAGCTGAAGCGGAGACACGAATCGCCGAGACAGGCAAACACAGCGGGAATGAGAATCGACTCTGCGATGAAGTGGGCGCCATGGAATCAAGGCACCGAGGCGAAGGAGGCCCATGCTGTTGGCCGAGGTGCCCTGCTTGTGGGAGGGCGGCCGACGAACTGGGTTTCGTCAGAGACAAGCACTTCGCTCGCGTTTGTGGTCCCTGCCGTGCGGCACGCGTGCGTAACCTTCAAGAGAGATTGCGGAAGCAGAGAGAGGCCATTGAGGCTGTCCGAGGTCGGCTCCAGGCCGAGCTGGATCACGGTGTTTGGGCCGACGAGACAGTAGGAAACGACGGAAGGTTCGAAGGAGCGAATGCGCATCTTGGGGAATCTCAGGATCAAAGCGTGCCTTCGGAAGACGCTTTGTCCCTCTCTGAAACACGTGAGAGAGCGGAACGCAACGTCCCGACACAGGAAGAATGCACCCTGTCAAGAAGGGGAACGAAATCTTCCACTGAGAGTGAACACTCGTGCTTCGCAGAAAGTTCCGTTGGATCCTGTCCCGGAGAAGAGTTCGACGGGAAAGACGCTGTGTTGTCAAGCCGGAGAAGCAGCTTTCTGAGTGCGTACAGTCAGCTGAGTGTACGCAGCACTGTCAGTGACGGCTCGCCAATCGATGAGGCTGCAGCAGCTAGCTCCCTCCCTCGGCTGTCTTCACTCACCGACCGGGGGGCGGCGCCTCAGATTGGCAGCGGCGAGGAAGTACTGTCGACGGGACTTTCCAGGGACGGTTTGCATGGTCGAAGGCCCGGGACAACAGGAAATGGAGACAGTATACCTTCAGGACAGAACCCGAGCGAAGGGTTTGAGGCAGAGACGGAACGAGGCCAGCGTGAACAACTGAATGAAGTTAGAGATCTCAGGCAACGACAAGACGTGCGAGATACACGGTGGGGACTGGCCGCAGCAAGGAAAGCGACATACGGGCGCCAGAATGGCGACAAGAGGAAGGAAGAAGCTCGGTGTCACCGGACTGCGTCCGACCTGCGTTCGCTTCTCCGGTCTGTCAGACAGCAGGTGTCTGAAGTGCGCAGCAGACGGTCGCTTCTCGAAGCCCACCTCCATCGGCAGCGCCTGAATGTTTTGTCTCTGCTGATCAGTTGGATGCAAAAGAGAATTTGTGACGGAGAGGATACCCCCTTCTTCACAGATGTCCAGGGAAACGCAGTTACGAGGGAGCTCAATGGTTTCGGCGCAGGGTGGTTCTGCGAGGGAAATGGAACTAGACTGCCTCTCCAAGACTTTCTCAACTTTTCCTGCTCCACGGTGAAAGCAGAAAACGATAGAGATGGTAGGTGGAGTTACCGCGATGAGGTGTCTGTAATGTTCGACGACCTGGCCAATCTGGAACGCTTACAACCTTCTTCCGTAGTGCCATCTGGCCTCGAGTTTCCCCGCAGGCATTTTCTTGTTGACGGCTTTCGGGGTTCAGGTGCGGGCCCTTCTGCGTTCAGCGATGTCTCGGCGGAACTGCGCATCACGAAGGAAGCGCTGTATCAGGTGCGCTCTCTTCGCTGTCAAGAAGTCCTCGGCCTGTTTGCCTTTCAGCGGTCCGAGGGTATGGACACCTCAGCCTGTTGCACTTGCAGGCCAGCCACCGTGCCGGGTGGCGCTGCTTCAGCGGCTGCGAGAGTCGAAACAACCGACAAGGATGTACACACAGTGAGCGCTCCTATTTCGACCAACGATTTCTTGCCGAGGAGAGAGCAAGACGAAATCGATGAAGAACAACGAAAAGGGACGTGGACTCAGGTTTCGCCTCTGGACGGCGGCCTCTGGAAGCCAGAATCCTTTTTCTCGTCTCGCAAGGAGGCGCTGCTTGATCTTCAAGCCTCGCTTAATCTCTTGGCCTACATTGTTGCTGCGTTGGCGTCTTACCTCGATGTTCTCTTACCGTTTCCCGTCTACATCCTTCCCTCTTCATCTCCCCTTGAACAGCAACCAAAGAGAAAAACCCGCCAGCAGCGAAATTCCTTTCAGCCTTCTCACCCTTCTTCCCGGATCGGCGTCTCTTTTCGGCAGAGCGGCTCCTCTCGGAGACTCAGTTTCCAACGCGAACCAGGTGTCGGCTCCGAAGGCGTAGAGCGGAACCTAGTTGCCTTCACGGCGACAGTGGCACCTCCGTCAGCGGGCGGCACATTGGAGACAGCAGTTCCCGCCATCTTCCAAGCGAGTCGCCTTAGAGTTGAGAGAGGCGACGAACTGCATGCGCAGATATCGGGTCCTCCACGGCAAGACGATGCGTGTCAGCGGCCTCTGACAACGTTGGGTGAATGGCAAGGGCGAGTAAGGGAAGAAGATTTTACAGGCGTTGAAACACTAGAACAAGACCCGTCGAACGCGTCGTCGCAGCCACCTTCTGGAGGTCAGAGTGAAGCAAAAGAGAGCTCTGTCCATGTGGCGTCCCCTTCTCTTCTTCCTGGCGCGAGCGTCTCGTCGCTCGCGCCTTCTTCTTCGGCAGATGTCCTCTGTCTGAACAATGGGAGCGGAGGCATCACTCTGCCACACGCAGAAAAAAATTCTTCACTTCAAGATGCTGGCAGCCCGCGGGCTCTGCTTCGCAGGAGGGCAGCCACCGATTTGGCTGCGCGAAACGTCGCAAGGGAAGAAGGAATATCAGAGTGTTTCCCGTCACATTCAGGTTCCTGGAAGTACATGCATGGCGACGGAAATTCGCACGCACGACAGGAGGACAGCGCACGAAGAACAGATCGGCACGAAGAAAGGACTGCGGGTGAACACACATTCTCGGCTTCACCTGTTCTGTCTTCTCTTTTAAGGGTTTCGCCTTGGTCTTCCACTTCCTGTTCTTTCTCTGGGTCATGCGTTGTGTCTTCCTCCTTGCACCGAGAAGGCGAGCAAATCCCAGCTCGAAGCGCAACTGAATTAGCTTCAACTTCTTCAGTGACGGAGAGCTCGGGGGTTCAAGAGGAGCCTCATGGCCCTTCGCGTTTTCTCGCGTCTTCTTCCGAGAAAGTGTTTCAGCAAACAGGGTTTCAGGTGCGTGGGGAGCACAGCCCTGTGTCTTTGTTGGCAACCCGTTTCTCTATTCCCACTTGCAGTCGTCTTCTAAACGTGCAAACGACGCCATCGGATTTCCGGTCTTCAGCATCTCGCGCTTTTGAGAGTCTGATGACTGCAAGCGGCTCTCTTTCTGTCTCCACTTCCGCGCATGCGAGAGGGACGGATGGGAGCCAAGAGAACACTCTCTGGTCGGTCGTCGACAGTCTTTTCCCTCGGGCGGCGGAGCGGCTGTGGGCGGCAGCTGCTCGCGGCGGCTTTTCGCCTAGACTCCAGACACAGCGTCCCCGCCTCAGAGGCGAGCGACAAAGCTCCAGAACTCGGAGCTTGGCCCAAATCGTGGCGGATCGACTCCCCGCTATCCTTCACTCAGTCGGACCCGCAGCTGCTCGTTTTTCACCGCGACGCCTCGCCTACGGCATGCCAGGAGAAGCCGTTGGGGCTGATTCGACGTCTGAAGACAGAAGGACTGAAGAGTCGAGAGCGGAGGTGAGAACATTCGACGCGCATGAGGCGCAAGGCCCTTCAGAGGAATGGGAACGTCGAAAAAACAGCGCCAGGAGCGAGCGCGGAGATTCGCGGGTCTTAGCATTCCATGGCGAGGACGCACAACTAGTCTCTCCTGGGTCTAGGGACGAAGGCAAGGGAGTAGTTGGGGCGCTACAAGCGGAGAAGGAGCGAGACAGAGGGAACCCTCACTCGAGTTGGAGCTGCTCTGCGAAATTGAAACGCAACGCCTGTTCTTTCTCGTCCCCTGGAGGCGAAGTTTCAGGAGAGTGCGAGGAGTCTTCGAGCGGCGTCCGGCGAAGCGAAGAGAGTGTCCGATCTGGGGCGCTTTCACATCGTGATGCACGGAGGGACACAGAGGGGGAACGGCAGGCGCTGGTCGAGCGCAAATGCAACAAAACGCTTTTCGGGACCAGAAATGTTGGCTTGGTTTACTCCGGGTCCCCTACAACCCCGGAAGTGGCTTCCAGTAGAGACCGCCTTGACCGGTCTAGAGAAAAAGCCTCGCTTCCTCTGTTCTCCTGGAGTGCCGCGACGATGGCTGCAGCTGCCGCAGCCGCACGACACCAACAAAGTGCACACGCGGCGCGCAGAAAGGCGGCGTTTCGTGGCGACAACCGGGGACTTGATAGAGGGTTCGACGGTGAGGCGAGGAGCGGCTTTCAGCCACTGAGAGGAGAGGAGAGAGGAAAAGAAGGGAAGCCACCAAGGCAGCAGAGGGCGCGACCAGGAGACCGAGAAACCCACATGCGGAACTGGCGACGGAATCTCAGTAAAGAAGACCTCGCGCCAGTGGTCGGATTTAAAGCTGGTGGGTTCCACGCACTGGTGATACCTACCTCCACTTCTCGCTCTTCATCTCTTTTCTCTGGAGAGCGGTCCGAGACTGTGAACACGCAAGGCTGCAGGGAGTCTTCTGCGGGCGTGGAGCAGCTGCCTGGCAACGAGAACGACTCTTCGAAGGACGGAGACAAGGGGTTTGGAGGCAATGGAGACAGGCGACCCCAGGATACAAGGCTGAACTTCGAAGACACGAAAGGCGCGGCGAATATGTTTATCTGTGAGTGGCACCATGTCCACCTGAAGACGCGCGGCTCTTTTTCTGACAGGAACGCGGGAACACTGTACCCCAGGGAGACAGCGACGAGGGCGATAACGCCCACGGCGCCCGACGAGGCAGGAGAAAAGGAGACTCCAGTGGAGAGTTACCTCGTCTCGGCAAAACAGGCTCCCGTGCCTTCTTTGACAGTGGCTTCCGGTTCTCGCGACTGCCGGCTTAGCGGCAAAGAGAGGGAGAACAATCTCGAGCATGGCTTGGATTTGAGGCTCTCTCAGAGACCTGTTGCGAAGCCGGAGAACAGCAGTGCAGAGATAATCGAAAGGGACACGCGGGCGTCTCTGCTGGAGAGGAGAGCGTTTCGAAGGGGGCGAGAACTGGAGGAAGAACGGGAAATTTTCGTGTCTTTGTCAGGGGCCAGCAGTGCAGCAACAACTGTCGAGTTCGCTGAGTTACGAAGGTGCGGTGGCTCCACTTTGGGCAAAGAGGAAGGCCTGAAGAGAAGGGAAACGCGCGACAGTGGCGGCAAAGGATGGATCGGCACAGAGAGCGGAGAAGACAGCAGAGCGAGAGAAAGTGCATCCGGAGAGAACGATAGTCTTGAAAAGGAGTTCGCGAATTCTTGGCGAATGGAGCACTGTGAAGACGATGAAGGCGAGGAGACCGACGAAGACGAGGCATCGACAGAAGCCGCCGCTGTTGACTTCCGCGTAGCCCGTGCAGTCATTGTTCACAGAGGCACCGGGTACGTGAATTTTAGGTGAAGTAAGGGAAATTCAGCGTTAGCACTGAAAGAGCAGACGGTCCAGAGCACTGAAGAAAGCGGCTTACAAATGAAGTCGTGCCGGTCGGTTTGTTACCAGACGTATGTGGGTTGGCCACCCCTTCCTGTCACGAGCTCCTAGAGAGCCTCGCTTCGGGCGTCCAAAGAGAACAAATGAGAGTGGCTTCTTGCTTGCCTGAATTGTCAGGAAAGTCCTTTTGTCTGTGAGGAGAATACCCTTAGTTGTTTCAGTCCACCCGAGGTGCATGCAGAAAAAAAGTGGCTTTTGAGGGCAGTTAAGAAGCTGAAGGAAAGCACCCATACTGAGTGCCGAACGCGAGTGCGTCTGGTGCTCGAATCAAGTTTTCACTGCGCCTATAACATGTGCAAGAAAGGGTACAGAGGTAGCTTTGTTTTTCATCCCATATCCACCCTTGAGCGATGTGGACTCGATGCTCATTATTTTAGCTGCCACGTCACCGCAGGGGAATTTGTGTGGGTACCATGCGTGCTTATGGACATGGAATACAGAAGAGCCCGACAGGTTTTCGATGCAGTGCATACCGGAGAATATTGAAAAAGTACATTTTTAGCTGTCTTAAGCATTTCAGTGGCGTGGTACTCCCAGCACGATAGTTCTGATTGTACCAGAATCTTAGTTGTAGTTTCATTTCTTTTCATGGACAGGGAAGCTCGTCCAAGGTATACCTCACCCTTCATACGAGCGTCTGTCCTGTTGATCTGACAGCTGTATTCACTAAAGGAGGTGGAAACCAAGCTGGAAACCCTGTTGAGGTCACCCACAGGTCCTAATCGTTCTGTAATCATTGACGCCGAAAATGTGACGCACATAGCCAATAATGGCCCGTGTCGTTGGCACAGTGCTGTTCTTAATCGGGAAGAAGGATTTTTTTCAAGAATTGCTTCCCTTCGTGTGTATACGGGTGGAATGACTCACTCAGTTTGTTTTTAAATTTTTGGAATAAGCGAGGTTTGCTTTGCGTATGACATTTGGTCGTGCCTCCCGCCTGTGTTTTCCGGTACCTACAGAGAAGCTTTCCGGCTGAGTGTAGTCGATGGCGACGTGAAGCCGGAGAGGCTGCAGACGACCCTTCAATTGCTCAACTGGGACCTTCTCGCGCTTCATTTGGGCAAGGAAGGTGTGTTGCCTCCTGCTGCCATCTGGAGTAAGCATCTGTTTCATCGATGGACGTCTCCCCTTTTCGTGTTGACATTACTTTTTCACAGCGGTTCCACACCTAGGCTGGGCGGGTACATGTCACCGCCTTCAGGAGCAGCAAACGAGGGCACAGGTTTTCATTCGTCTAGGCAGGAACACGAATTGGAACAAGCCAGAGGACACGATACTCGGTGCGTATGGCCGATGGTTCTGCGAATCGACTGAGGCAGAATTGCGAAGTCCGGCGGTGCACTGGAATGAGGTTTCTATGGCCAATTTAACGCGGCCGGGCTTGTGCCTACTTGACTCCTCACTGGTTTATCAGAATTGTAGTTTATTGGGACTGAATTCAGCGTAATAATGCACGACAGTCATTTGAATTCACGCGTCCCCGACGCGTGCTGCCTTTTTCTGAATGGAAGCAGGAAGTCCGGACGCTTTCTTTTGCACAGGTGATACGCTAGCTCTCCTCGCTGCGTTGATGAATTCCGAGGCGTTTTCAGCATGTGGCCCGTAGGTCAACTCCCACAGTCTCCACGGAGATATCATGATGGGGGAAGTTGAGTGGCACTCGCGTTCTCTTCCCTCAATCACCATACGTGTTCTATGGTAGATTACCTACTATCTTATACCTTACTACCGGATTGGTTCTATGCGTTCATAAAGGCTATCTTTCGCCGAAGTTTGCGCTCCATTTTCGGCACGGTGGGTCGATGCACACCTGGCGATTTTTTCGGGTCTGTTTCAACGCCAAGAGTAAAGTAGCAATCTGGGCTGGTACTGAGTATCCAGTGTTTACCGTTGCGCGTCTGATCTGATTCGCAACCTTAACTTTCGTATCTCAGTGTCAGTGTTGATCCAGTACGATGCGCTCGCTTCCGGCCGTTACATCTCTTCCGTGTCACCGATATTCCCACCCTTTGTCCATCGTTTGTGACCCACTGTTTGCGTCGCTCTGTCAGGTTCCTGTCTTCGTTCGGAAGTGCAGACCTTCGAGTCCAGGGATGGCCGGAGAGCAGCCAAAGAGCTCCGTGGTCCTATCGTTTTTTGAGCGGAGCGGCGACATCGCTGGCTCCCGGGGGAGGCGTAGGGGCAGCTAGCTGGAGCCGTCTCTCCGCCACGATGCAGTCCTTCCCTCCTCTCTTACTTCTCAGCGCAGCGGTCTGGGGACGGGCTGCGCCACCTGGTCCTCTCCCGAGACAGAACGAGGGAAACCCGTTAGCGCTATCTTGTGAACATCCTGGAGCGCAGAGAACTTCAGTCGTCCTTCTGGAGACCGGAAGGGCCGGAGGGAAAAGCCAAGCTGCAGAAGAGCAGTACGAACGCGCCGCGCCCGGTGAAATGATTGCAGGTGCGTCCTTGACTGAAAGAGAAGTAGACGGGCGTTCAAAAGCCCAGGTAAGCATCTGTTGTGCAGTCCAGTTCGAGTGGCGTCTTGGCGTCTTCTTCGGCTCTCACTTTCCAACGTTTCCCGCACTTTTGCCTTTCTTAGAAGGCAAACAAGGCAAAGATGCACAGTTATTATGTGATGGTGCACGTAGGCGCGCTGGTGTTTTCCCACCACTGGTGCGGGAGTGCGGCTCTTTCTTGACATTGTGCCCCTTGTGCATTTCATGCCCCTGTAGCTTTCTCAGGACTTCTGGCAGTCTCTTCGTTGCTAGATGAACACGAAGAAGACGGCTGGATGCTCATTGATGACGGCCCTACAGAACGGGAATGCACCCGTGGCGCCTCGGCTGGCAGAACTGTTCCGACTGCCGTTTCCGTACCTCCGCCGACAGCAGAGAGAGGTGGAGAAACGCTGAAGATAGCCATGGGGAAAGACAAAGTGTCTTCTGGAGAGTGTCTACAATCAGTGGGGAGCCCAGTTCTGGTAGGACGAGAGCGCCACAAAAACGAGCTTTTCAAAGGCGAGGAAATCACGTCTCACGAGGCAGAGGCGTTTTCATTCGAGGCACCTGAGAGCAGCACCCAGCATGGAGGACCACCCGGGGAGACGCCAGAAAACAGCCACCCTACTAAGTCTCAGATTTTGACAAACGCCAGCCACGTGGCAGTGTGCTGCACAGAGCAGATGGATATGGCAAAGCCGGTCGAAAAAAACCTTTCACAAGATGAAGAAATACTTCTGGGGGAGTCGAAGACGACATATGCATGCAACCGGCGACAGGAACGAGCGCGTAGTCCCGCATTCTTTCATAGGAAAGATCCGGAGGTTGCTGATTTAGTCTGGCCACCTTCGTTGTGTGACAGAGGCCGCCGCGGCCGCCTCGAGCCAGTTGTCGAATATGAGTTTCCTCCTGCAACTGCAGACGATGAAGAAGAAAGGGAGGGAGCGGATGCAAATGAAGATGAAGAGGCCGCGAAGACAGAATACCCGGTTTCGCGGAGAGAGTTCCTGCCTGTCGTAGATGTGACGGAGGCCTGCAGCAGGACTACAACGGCTCGCGGGTGCCCTGAGAAGCGGCAGCAACCACAACAGCGTTCTGTCGCAGGTTCAATGGCAGGTGAACGCTTCTTCCCCCGAGAGCCTTCACCGTTGCGAAGGGGAGCTCCTGGAATGCACTCTGCCATACATAATAGTGACTATGCTTCACGCGCTCAGTCCGTCCCCCGAACCCGAAAAGAGGGTGGCGCTACGCCTTTCGCGTTTCCTTCTGCGAGTAAAGACGGAGGTCTTGTCGCCGCCGCTACGTCTCCTTGTTCCATGGATGTAACGTGCCCTCTTGTTTCATTTCCCTGGAGCCAATGCAAGAAACGAGCAGGAGAGGTGCAGAATACACCAGTTGGTCACAAAGAAGACTGATTCACAGTCAGGCGAAACGCGCATGTAGACGCCACACCCAGTCTTGTTCCTTGGCAGCAGCGGAAGGAGGGGACATTTCTCGAATTTGTTCAGTCAGCTACTCATGTGCCCGTACCGTTGTTTGACAGCAGCTAAGGAAACATGACGCTAGCGGAACGCAACCGCTTTGCCTAGATCTGGCCTCTCCAATCGTGATCAGCGAGGTTTCCGTAACAGCAGCTTCCCCGCGGAGTTTCATCGTTATCCCATCCGTTCAGAGAGGGGCCGCTCGACACCGAAAAAAAAACGATTTTTGCAAGGCGATTAGTTTAAAGAGCGACCAGCCATATATTTATTTGTCGTCACATCTGAGAAGCATGAAAATGAAGTCGTGAGGTTCCAGCATGGACGGTCACTGGTACCCGCGTCGCGTGCCCTCGCAAAATTCTTAAGTTCCTGCTCCTGGTACTTTGCCGTGGTTTCACTCCGAAACGCCGTTTGCCCCAAAAGTTTCACAATGAATCATGGCCATTTTTTGAAGGACTCGGATGTGCCTTCACCACTCTTTACCAAGTTGCTCGATTAATTCTTGACAACGACGTATGTGAGAGACATTAAGTCAAATAATCAGTTCGTTCGCACAGGATTGAGATTGGTTATCATGACTAGTTTCCAATTCTCGCGCAGACCGTGGACTGAACGGAACATTTTGACACAGAATCAGGCGATGCGCTTTGTGTCTTTGGAAACGATTTGCTGAACTTCCAGTAGTCTGCCGGAACTAGTTTTCCATGCAGGCAAAGTGTTCGTTCAAGAGACTCGTGGGGTGACTGCAGATGAGGGCAGGACATTTTGAATCGACTTTCTTAGCGGAAGTGGATATTCTTGCCGAGGAGTTTTTCTGATGGGGTGCGATAGCGGAGTAGTTACAATGTGTACATGTGTGAACTGGCCACTTGGAGAGGAAAAGCACCTCCTGGTGAGTGGAATACTGCAGCGACATGTTGAAATCATCGGTATTCGACACCGGACATTTACAAATTCGTATGGGTCCCGTTAGTGAGCTAGTGATTGTGTCGTGAAGGGTCAGGTGCCAGCGCTCGTGGCACGACCTGGATTAAAGCGAATAACGTTCGACAGAATCGTGTGTGCGTATGCATGTATCTGTCGGACAATGACCCTGTAAAGCGTCTGTGCTCTCCGGGACCCAAGCGAACACTGGAGAGTTTTGCTAAATCTTGGGGTGGTTAACCCAAGCAGCTTTTGATAACAGTGACATAGGGCAATGGCTCGTTTGTGGACAGGAGAACATACGCCCGCGAGTCCCCGTGACTTAACCCTGGGAAGCAATGTCGTCTTCCCTAGACGTGACACAATCAGGAATATTCACGTCGCTTTTCTACAGCTTCCTGACACTTCTATTTCGCCTTTTCAGTGCTTCATGCAACGTTTCCGCCTACTCATCGAATGAGGAAATCCTCCGTCGTTGTTCTTTTCTGTCGGAATGGCGCTGCTTCTCGGCCCGCACGCGGGCCTTTTGTGCCTCCGTCGGTTGGCGGTTGCGCCGCCTCTGTTTCTGCGAATGCATGACATACACAGACAAAAAATGCCGCTGGCACGTAGTCGATGTTTCCGAATTTCGGTACAACTTGCAATGATGGTTTCTGCCCTCAGGAAATGACCGTTCCACGTCCTACAGCATTTGTATCATGCGCAAAGCATCTTGACTAGGCAGCAAACACGCAACACCTCTTGTCCGACTTCAACGGATACATCGTTCATCCGTTTCTCCCAGTGCTGCAAAGAGGTGGGTGTTACCCTCGCTTGAAGTCATGATATTCATGTGAGACGGAATATTCAAGATTTACCTCTTCGGCGTCACGGCTTTGTTGATGCTGTTGACGGATACTTTCCTGGAGCTTCTTAAGGAGAAGCTCGCGAGCCATAATCCTGTTTTTTCTCTGGGACCTACAGGACATGGTATCAAAGGGAACGTGTGGCAGCAGAAAATAGACGTATGCATCTGCGTGACACATCATAGCAGTGAGGCATCATCCGACAACACACGGCAAGTAGAAAACGAAAGACACCTGCGCGTGAAGGACATTGACCGATATTGAATGGGATAGCAGTACGTGGTATCGTGGGTAGTTTATAGTGTGCGAGTTTTGGCCACTACATCCGTGTGTCAAAGCGCCCTCATCACTGAGCAATATCGCCTTCATTCACATGTATATAACAGATGCTCGGCGGTGAGTGCTTAAATGTGAAAGTATATGCGTAAACGTACGTATATGTAACAGGTCACCCCTGAAAACAGGAGCCTGTCAATCACCATAGTCTCCTCAACAATTATATGTTTGTAGCAGGTTCACCGAGAACGAGGAACAGGGGTGTAACGGGACCACGGTACAGACTCTCAGCCCGTAATACGATTCAGTCTTTACATTACGGAGCCTTTCTGCGCTTGCATTTCCACGTTTACCTGCTGTGCTGGCATCGAATGACGAGACCCCGAGTCAGGTGAACAATTACCACGCAGCTGTTTGTCTTGTTGACTTTTTGGCCTCCTTTCCCGCCGCCTTTCACACATTGCTCGACAACTTCTTCGACATTGGTGCCAAATTCAGAAAGCCTTCGGGCCCAGACACGGCGGTCTAATAGGCCTTCTCCTCTGCAACTGCTGAACGACTTCTCACTTGCCTCAGCGGAGTGGAGCATTCTGCCGGAGCCCCGGAGATGACCCTCTTCCTGTAACTTCTGCAAAGGGTCCACTTTTGGCTCCTCATCTGCTGCAGCAAAAAGCCCGTCAGCATCTAAGGTAGCTAAGAGACGTCCGCTTGCTGCGGAATGCCGGACGTCTCGAAAATCCTTCGACTTGCCGTGGTGCTGAGATGTCACAGGTGGCCTCGGTTGAGACCCCTCTAGCAAGGTAGGAACGAACCCCGTGTGTCCGCTTGTGCTCCGAAAGAGTGACACGTAACAACTCGGAGGCGACTGCAACCAACTCCATCCGCCACAAGAATGCTGTGGCCGCGAGAGTGAGCTCAACCTTAAGCATCCTACGTTGTGTAAATACGGACCAGTGGAGAAACAGTCAGGCACGCTACAGGAAGAAAAGAAGGCGAGATTTCCTTCAGCACGAGGAACAACTCGTAGATGAGGTGCTGAAAGAGACTTCGTAGTGGTGCTTGATACTCGACACCCCTTTCTCGTGAAAAATACTGCTTCGAATCCGTCGCACGGCGCGCCACTGGAGTCCTCTACTGGATATCGATGACTCCGTGATATGGTGGAAGGTAATTGCTGGCGCTGATGCACACGGGGCCACACATCCAGAGGTGGAGGTGCACATGGATCCTTAGGCAAAAGCTGTTCAGTACTGCAATGCGGGGCGAAGAGTAGAGAAAGTCTGGTCGGCGACTGACTGTGAACAGATGCGTGTCTTCCAAGATCAGGAGTCTTCGAGCAGTGTGACTGCAAGCGAGCGAGAAGACACAAAGCACCAACAAGTATCAAATAAAGGAAATCAATCCATGTGGGTATCCCTCTCCTTCGAGAAAGCGACGCGCTATATACGCATCCCAGAAACACGAAGTTCTGCGCCTTCATTCCGGGCCAGCCTCGGTCCGCCGGTAGCAACAGAAATAAACATGACGAAATTAACGGTCCCTTACGACCTCAGTTTTAAACTGCGAGCGGAGTCTTAAAAGGTCAAGACGATTTCGGAAAACATGAGGGAGGCTTCACTGAAGAGATTCGTGCTTGAAAAAAGTAGTACGGCCTAAAGCAAGAACTCCATGGACAACATGGCCCCCGTAGGCTCGTGACTAGGAACGTTCACGTGAGACGTCGCTGAAGCTGGCAGTCCAGGCCGACCCTGGTGGTGTATGCACGCTAGTATTTGCAAAGCGAGGAGACACATTGGAGTTTCGACAGATATTGAAAGAGGTTGAAATAAGAGAACGATTCGGAACTATCCTGCTCCGGTTTCTGTACAGCCGCAACATAGCTCCGCAGATGAAGCATGTATACTCCAAATCCGGCAGCTAGTATAGAGTTTCCATGGCGCATTGCAGTGACAGAAAACTGTGAAGAGTCTAATGTCGAGCCTCACAGCGCAGGTTTTGCTTCTGGTGGCCATGGCTTCTTTATGGAAAAACTGGTTCGGCGAAAAGCGCCTAGTATCACGTGGTCTTTGGCTCAGTATCCCAACACCCCATGGCTGACATCGCTCAAGATACAGGTGAGTCTCGCAATCAATACTACCAAGATGAACGAGATATTTTTGGAGAGGACAGAGTGCTCAGCCATGCGTTTCATCACCTGACTGAATACCAGTGAGAAATAGCTCAGCATCACTTGCCGAGTTGACAACAAATCCAGACCCCTACGTAGCCACAAAGCAAGTTACACGCAAAATGCACCAAACATGTAGTACAGGCAAATGCCCCACGAAGGGGAATGAAACAGAGGAACCATACATCGGAATACACATGCACCGTGGCGTCTTATGTTCTATCCATGCATCGATCCGAAAGCGACTGGAGCCGAAGCGCAGTGTTGGGCAAAGGAGAAGAAAGTGACGGAGTACCTGATAACGGAAGAACAAAAGCTAAGAGTCTTTTAACACAGCTTAGTACTTCTGCGTCCTACTGGTGCATGACTTTGACACATCGCTCCGTCGTAACTAGCAAGGAGACACCGTTGAGCGGGCACAAGTCACGTTTCACAAGACCCGTGTTCACGGTAGTAAAAAAGAGCTGGAAGGCGAAAACCCTTCGCGGCCAAGAAAAGAAGACTGGTTTATGAGTTACATATAAAAACTCAATGCATAGACGCGGTGGCAACGAAAGCGCATTCGACAACCATTTTAAACATCTGGCGATCTACAACTGTGAAACAAAGGAGCGGAGGGCGATTCATCCCGTCTTCACTTTACGCGAAATACACTAAGTCATTCTTGGTATCGTCGCACCTTCCATGTTGATCTCGTGATGTCAAAGTTACGCGATTTCCTACAACTGTTACCATTTGGGTCACCGGTAGTATCGAGATTTGGGGGGGCATGCGTTTGAATGGAAAACGGGGCAACCGGCTGCTGGCCTCCTGGATGCGAAAGGGCTTCTGCGTGGCTCGCTACTTTGCGCTGCGCTAGGTGAGCTTGCACAATCGGCTGCATTGCAGCTGTGTGAGCCAAAGGCGAAACAGGAAGGAATTCTATTTGGACGGATGGCTCGATTGCACGATACAAAGTTTCGCAGCCACCCAACACCGTCACTTCCCCATTTCTTGTCATGTATCCGTACTGGTGTGTCTTCCCCCCTAAGACCTGAGAAGAGGACGAGCTTGCTCTCCATGGGACAGCGTGGCCCTTACTTGGTCACCGTTCTTTGCTCGGGAAACAGAACCCGGCAGGGGGGAAATTTGAAAGAATATCTTTTTCTGAGCCATTGCAAGATTTGCTGAACAAGAAGCTACAAGAGGCCTGATGGTTTGTCTGAGAAAGAATAGGTAAGTGGTCGTCTCGTACGGTGGGAACCTGCAGATATACACGCAAGGTACGGTTTCAGCTGTATTTTGGGAGGAAAGGGAGGTGGGCTATCTCTTTTTGCTCTGGGACACGTTTATGACAACTTTGACTTGGGCCGAAAAGCCGTCGCCTCACCCATACCCAAACACCTGTTGCAAAAACAAAGTTCACGACGGTGCTGGCAAAAGAGGATATATAGAGAATTATCTAAAAGCAGTGCCTCGTCAGGTAGCGTGCCACGAAGACAGTCCTGTATCCTCGTTTTTGCATGCCTTGTTTTTGGTCTTTTTCCTGCCTTTCGTCGCTGGTGTTTCGTGATGTCTCATCGCTGGTCACACAGTCAGCGTCGTTTGTTTCCGTTCTAGGGCAAAAAGCGCAAACAAGAAGCCACTCATGGTAGCCGACCCCTTCTGCACTGTATTGGAAATCGGCTGTAACAAAGAATCCGTAATTCGCAGATAATTCGGATGGTTTTTGATTGCGTTTTTCACCCGACCCCATGTGTTGATTAGTACATATCAAGCGCGAAGCGTGTGTCCTGAAGCAGCAGGTCTGTAAACGGGGTGCGTGGTTCTGCTGAGCTTTTTAGGTCGAGTGTAATCAGAACTTTTAGGGGTGCCTTCCTGAGTATTTTCCATGATTAAAGCTTTGGAGTGAAGTGCGGATAAATTCGGCATGTGTTTATCCGGATTGGTTTCTCTGAGAAGTTCCAGGAGGTCCTCTGGTCGTCGGCTGTGAACAGCAGGTTTTGCCGTGTGCCTTTTGCACCTTCTGAATGTTGGGTATAGTGCAGCTGTGTGCTCACGTTCGTGGTGATTTTCCTGGGGCGTATGAGTATCTCTGGTATCTGGCCTCATCGCCCGTGCAGTCGTCTCATTTCCTCATCGCACGTATTTCGCGGGTGCAGGTATACATTCTTGGCGTTTTTCTTCCTGTTCCGTAAACTTTTCAGGTCGTCGTCGTCACTCAACTGAAACGGCGACCTCTCGAAGCTCGGGGGATTTCTTTCACGAAACGTATCCTGTTTGTCACCCCACAACAGGTTTTCAGTCTTTACTTTGCTTTCGAAGGAGTCTGAGGGGTTGTTCACTGCGCACCTACCGACTCTTCTCGTGCCTGAGAGACAGCCGGACGGTGTCTACGCGCATGGGCTCTGGGTGCCGTTCACGTCCGAGCGAGTTATAGATGCTTGAAAAAGCGATTCTTCTCTGAAGGAACGCTGGCGCTCGTCTACCGCGGAGTGGCAACTCCTCCAAGGTCTTTGTCGAAGTCATTCGGTGGAACAAGACTCATGGACACAGGCAGCTTTGAAAGAGTCGCCGGATCCCTGTATACTTCCTTGTGCTTGAGTTCGGAGCTGACGCTGAAGTAGCAGGGGCTTCCACACGGACACTGTCAAGAAGGGGAGGTGCCCGGGGCTTACGGCAGTACTCCTTGTCTCGAACAGATCTGGTTTCCCGTGTACTTCAACATTCAACAAGATGGAAGTCTGGCTGTTTATTTTGGGATATCTCATCCACTTTGTGGCGAGCTGCGTGCTTGTGTGCAAGATTCACCAACAACGCACCGTCTACGGATTGTCAATAGACACCCAGATTTGCTTCCTGGCTGCGACATTGTCGCGATGTGTCTGGTACTTGGACACCCGTCTAGTGGAGGTAAGGTTGCACCTGTGCTGTGTGTCCGCTTCAAGAGGACTTTTTGAGCTTTGGATTCTGGCCTTTCACTTCATCAGCTGTCTTCACGGTGGTGGTCTGTGGCACTCGTGAACCAGCTAACTTTTCTTGGACACTCCTGGTCCAGGTTAAGGAAAGTTTTTGTAAACGTAGTATAATGCGTTTCTTAAAACTATTTGCAGTCAGATGTTGGAAGCTATTTTGAACCGAAATGGGGGAGTCAGTCAAAAGACTCGACCTGCCAGAGATGCAGCTGAGGGATTTTGACAGGAGTCCTTGCATCGTGATCCTGTGGCCGGATCCTCTTCATCTGCGGCATAGCGTTTCTCAGGGTGTCTGGAAGCTATTTCAGAAACGGCATCTCAGTGTTCCCTGCATGTGTTGTCGGACTCGTCCTCTGAAATGTCATGTGTGCAGACCTGGCTGGCCTATTTGGAGCTCTTGTGTAGCACGCTTATTTCAGGCGTGCTCACTTACTATTTATGGTGTTACCGTCACACGAACACCAAGAATGTCTGGGCCCCATGCCAAGCAGCCGTCATCATTCCTGGTGAGCTAACGCATAGAATTAGCACGAAGCAGATGCATCCGATGCCTCACGAGGAAGGCCGGTCGCGAAACAGTTGTAATGAGGCACTGGCATTCTACCACACGATTATGCTTCCAGCTGGTTTTACACATCATATGTGTCTGTTCGCAGCTACCATGCTGACGGCGTTCTTCATCCATCCGGGTCGGCATTGGTGGACGGTCCAGATTCTTGTTGCCTTCTCGATATATACCGAAGCTGTAGGCCTGCTTCCGCAGCTGTGGTATATGCGACGAATGCTGGAGGTAGGTTACCTGGAGGAAAGGCAACCGTCCTCTGTGGTTCTTCCAATATACGCATCGCTCTGCTTAGGGGCACACCCGAGAGAAACCTAATCGAGGTTGCTCTGTAGAATACACAAAGGAGGGGGAAATTGATGCAGTCGAAGCAAAAGCCAGAGGAGAAGCGAAACGACAGGGAGAAGGACTCCATCTTTGGTTTGGGGGACAACTATTACGCTAAACACCGCTTCAGAAAATGGATTGTGTCTTGCGAGTCCCGAGAGCAGAAAGGGCATGGTATCAAAAATGAGCGTAATCCGTGGACTGACGAACGATACGCACTGGATTAAGAGTCTCTCAAGTGAAATTCGATGATGTCCTCATGGTTCTCGTTGCCCCGCAGATCGAGCCTTTGACATCTCACTACGTTGGTCTGCTTGTGCTGTCTCGTGTCGTGAGACTTTTCTTTTGGGTCACCCTTTATTTCCAGGGTAAGCGCCGCAGCTACAGCGTTTCCATATACGTGTCGCGGTTTCATTCATACTCGGATCAGAAAATATATACGTGGTAAAAATGTTAGGGCATAGCAAAGGTATTTACCAGGTCTTCGAAGGGAGCATAGATGTCGAAAACTGCACAAGCGTTTTTGGTTCGTGTTTGGTTTAGATCACTTTGTTCGACTGTCGTTACAAACCATTAGTTTCCCGATACACCAGCGAGCATAGAGTTAGGTAGACCGTTTCTGTGTGAATAGTAGCAGTCAAGAATATACTGTGTGTGTTGAACAAAAAAATGTAAACTTCAAATGAGTTAGAGAGATTTTCAACCCGTTGCCCAGATATGAGTCACAGGTAATGATCTCGTTTCAGAGGCGGTGCACGGAAACTGGACGAGTTCGCGTGAATCCAGACGGCTAGGGAACCCAACAGAAGTCTCTTAATGAGTGTCACTTTCTCTGTGCAGGCGAGCACTTTCTGGGTCTGTTTCTCGCGGATCTTCTTCATAGCGTTCTGGCTGCCGACTACTTCGTTATGTGGTGCCGGAAGCTACGGCACGGTGGAGCACTCATCTACAAGATATAGCAAGATCTTCGGTGGTCACGATTCTGGACGGATGGTAAAAATTCCACCGGTGCCAGCAACAGAGAGAAAATGAGCGATTTTGAGTCGCATTGTTCCAATACGTAACCTGAAAGTCGTTTCTTTCCACAAACAGACTGGACCAGCCTTATGAATATTCTAGGTGTATGCGCGGTATGTCTATGTTCGTGTTGTCAGACTTTGTGTCACTTGTAGGCAGGCTTGTGGAGGAACCAAGTTTTCGTTCCGAAGCCGTTTATTTGCCTTCAATTCTGGTTTTCATACATGGGATTGCTCCGGATATAAAGAACCTTCTGAAGAAGGGAATCCGTGAAGTGTGGAGCAGCGTCGGAGTGTGACTAGAATGAAAAGATATCAACGCGTATTCGTCACGCGCTGTGACTCCCTAATCAGGCTGTGTTCGACGGGTACAGTGATGCCCCTGTTGAAAGACAGCGTGGGATCGTTCGGGGTTTAGATCACTAGCCTATTTTGGTCTAAAGCAATCGTCAACAGTTTACGCCCGTTAAGCTCAAAACCTGTGAAGTGCATGCACCGGTTACCAAAGCTGCAGCAGACTGTACAGGTGCATGGGGATAAAGATTACCAGAAACCCGAAAGTCAGCTGCTGATACCATCTGATTCTTGGAGGAAACTCAGCAGCGGGATGGTTTGTGAGAGATCGAAGGGCAGCTCCCACCTGTGATTGCATAGTGTAAGGGAGAGCTATTTCACGGACTGGAGATGTCACAAATTTCGAATCCCAACAGGAATTCAGGTACTAAATGTGCTGATGTAGATGGGCGAAGTGCAGCTGAGTCTGATGGAATACCGCACTTCTCAGTGAAAATGTTTATCTTCCGGAATGCTGCCGGAAGGCCGCCACCGAAGAGGCTATTTTGCAGGTGAACGACTGATGACCAGTTCAAAACCGGGAGGTATACGAAGGATATTTTGTTTTCGTGTTCTCTGGTGATTCATTTTTTGTTTCGCGCGGGTGAGAGCCTGGCGTTACGTCTGTGGCCTCGGGTCGTGCCAAATTCCCAGACAAATGGAACGCTTTCTGCGTTGATTCGCGGCGTCGTTGCCGGAGGCTGTTACGCTGACTGGAGCGTGCGCAGACACATCCAATGTGCTCACGCGTACCAAACCATCGGCAAGGGCAGATTTACACAGCGCTTAACATATCCTCGACGACACATACCCCCACAAATCAGGCACTGACAGCGTAGTCACACCAAGACTGGTCGCTAGAACAGCACAATATCGACTCTGGCTTTTAGCAAGAAATCGTCCTGGCGCAAGACCTGGTGGATGCGGACTCTCCTACGTGAAATAGCGCTTGTTTGGACACTTCTCACGCCACGCAAGTTTCCTCGATTGAAAGAATGGGGGAAGTCACGCCTCTCGAAAAGCGAGATTCGGTGAACATAAGAATATTATTGCCCCCTCTATCTGCTCTTCGAACCACTTCACATCATTCCGGGTTTACCGTCGTAAGCTAACTAATGTATGCCGTCTCAGCCAAAGTTAGGCAACCGCCAATCTCAGTGTATGGGTCTGTAACTGAGCCAACAGTTTTTCCTGCAATTCGGGCAAGGGCTTACGCAAACAAGCGAGTTGGTCTGCACTAGCAGGTTGTCACTCGACAGAGAAGCCCCTTATGGCTTCCCTAGTTCTCTAGGCACCCAGAGGGGCCACACCATCTCCACCAAATGCGATTTCGCGGTCACCTCAAACTTCTCCCTTAAGTTACTGAATGTGTATGGGTCACATTTAATTGCCATTATTGCCGCATTCACACCAAAGTTTCCCCTTGGTCTGCACTGTAAGAAAAAAGTTCTGCATTTGAATAGAGGCTGGGCCACAACTACCGAAAAAACGTCTGCGGCCCTTAAACTGAACAGCCGTAATTTCGCATTCTCAGTACTTCGCTCTCGTGCCGAGGCCACTAAAACCAGGCATAATTAACGACCAAAAACTTCTTTTCGATGGCATGAAGTCCGTTACTTCTTCGTCATCGTCGGCGTCTCCCCAATCGTCCACTGTATCTTCATCCCAGAAAGACATAGGGATGTCGACGGCATCTGCAGACGCGTACATCATTCCACAGAAGTTTTCTAACAATATATGTCCAGTATGAGCACCGAATCTGAAGATTTCCCTCCCCCACGACCCTCCCCCAAAGATCCGAGAACCATGCAAAAACTGAGTTTTGCTTATTCAAATCGTATCATTGTCCTACAGACATGCGCCACAGAAAAACGGAGTGTTAGGGAACTACTAAGGCTTTGACCCTGTGACAACCACCGTGCCGGCTACTGTGGGAAGCAAGAAGCCGGTTGTGAGGAAACATACATACGCTATCCAACGCAAAACTCAACACCGACCCAATTCCACCCATGCTCTAATCCTTACAGCACGAATTACTCTAAAGCTCCACCACTCTCCTTTTACATCTACGGAACCGCGGGAGTGTGTACATAGTTGCCGTTGCTGACAGCTAGTCTCTTGCATCAGCGCTACATGGCTGCTCCTCCTTTTCGTCGCATGAGATGCAATGGCTCGAAGAGGCAACTACCGGACAAAATGTAGCACCCTGTTGCCATTCAGCGTTTGAAACGATGAGACATGGTGATGAGATTATGGCAAACCGCACTTACTTTCATGTCGTGAGAACGCAAGTGTGTCCTTAGAGACTCTATCAACGCTGCCGACCGACACATCGGTATCAGCTTCCGGCACAACAACCCGAATTTCGCCAGGAGCTCTCGCTCCGGCCGCTTTCCAAGAATCCGCTGCTGCCTCTTCCGGCGTGCTGAAACTCTGCATCCTGATGACGGCTTCAATCTGAGAACTAGGAATTGCGAGACCTTGGCTGTTTTGTGCAACCACCCGGCCGACACCCATTAGCGACCCGTCTAACAATCCAGAAATAACAGCTAATACCACAGGCAGGCACACCATACAGCCGCCTCCAACGAGCCCTCTCCTATGGCTGACCAACATCGCCGACCGGTCCGTAAGACGGGAACCAGATGTGTGTGCAACGCGAGGATCCATGGTCCGGAGAGCAGAACGAGAGGAAATTACCAAACAGGTGAACTGTGAAGGGTGAATAGTCCAGTCTTCACTGAGTCAGGCTTCCTTTGTCTTTGAAAATCAAAGGGGAAAAGCGGTGGCTCCCAAAAATATTATTGAAAAAGGGCACAACGTGGAACAGAAGACCCCTGTTTGGCGACACGCCTTCCGACGGACCCACAGGAACTGTTCAGAAGTAGGAAACACTCGGTCACGTGGTGGGAGATTGAAATCCTACAAAGGGGACCACCTTCAATTACAAAATGTCTTAGTTTGTCTCTAGGAACAGCTATGAAGTGACGATGTGGTGACGAACGAGTTAATGAAGAATGAAAAAATGAGGCCAAACACTGGTGTGGCACACCAGACGGAGCGTTTGTTGTCGGTTCCTGACTACGCATTCGCAGCGGGGAGGAATGTATTTGACATCCATGAACAAGCATATCATAACAACTCTACGAAAAAGTGCAGTTGAGAACCGAGTCACAGAACCTGTTTTAAGGAGTGCACAAACAATCACAAGGAAAGCCTCGACCGCAATTACCGCGCTCACCAAGTCACTGCAGCAAATGCTGATTTTTGGATAAACAGTATGATCTATTGTCAACGAGTTTCCGGCGCCCCATCACTTTAAAACACAGGGCTCTAAGAGAGAGGGCAACAATACGGATGTAGTTACTTTCTGGTTTCTGGTGTGCTTACAAATAAACTGCAAGGATCAGGGCTAATTCACACCACACCATCGCAATGCGACGCTCCCCATCCCCCTGTCGTAACACCACGAGAGCTTCTATACTCCCAACAGAAACAGCAACACAGGGTGAAAATCATCAAACTTGCTCGTGTTTACGTGATTAGCAGGAAATCACGCTGTGCCTCAGCAATTCTCTATTGCTACCTAGCAAGCACCTCGGGATGGGGCAGAGTGGAACAGCCACCGGCTAGCCCGTCCCTTGCTCTCCCTAGGCAGGTACCAAGCCACGAAGGAGCAGCGTGGCGAGCAGCGCATACAAGGGTTCCTTATCAGGTACACACGAAAAATACAGAGCTATCGGGCTGCCGAAGCACAAAAATGCAAGGAAATGGAGCCAGCCTTGCTGCGTGTGGAGACACACATTTGGGATGGAAGCATTCGTAATGGTGGGCACTTCAACTGGATCCCTTACACGCTTCTGAAAGTACACCTATTTTAG
Source organism: Toxoplasma gondii ME49 (assembly GCF_000006565.2). Taxonomy (NCBI): domain Eukaryota; phylum Apicomplexa; class Conoidasida; order Eucoccidiorida; family Sarcocystidae; genus Toxoplasma; species Toxoplasma gondii. The sequence continues at coordinate 1,056,375 of NC_031474.1, forward strand.
GGTTGCATCTGGTACTATGGGCGGGGAGGTGGGGGGGGGGGGGTCACGAGCAGACGAAAGGACCCGTCCATGGCGGGGAGAAGCTGTAGTAGAGAGAAGCTGAATCCCTCCAAGTAGAGTATCCGCGCTTGTGTTTTCATATTCGCCACGAATTTTTCAGCTTCCTTTCCCCTCTCAAAATAAAACAAGAAGTACAGGGTCCCTAATGGGGTCTCTTCATATATTTATACCACTGTTTTGTGCAGCAACCGACACACCCGTATCGACTAGTTGGGGAGTAGCTGCGTCATGAATGAATGACCTGTGGCGAGAGCGCGATTTTGCGCCGTCACAGGCTGCGGGTCGTCAGCTACCAGGTCAACTGTTTCCGCCCTCGAGGTGCTCGTCGGTTTCTCTTTATCCGCTCTTTCTCCTGCTTCGCTCGTCCCCTTCTCATTTACGGAAATGGCTGCCGTATCTTTCTCGCGAGATCATGGAAAAAGCCGAAGTCGCCACGCGGTGCAACTGGCTGCAGAAGGCAGGTCCCTCTTCAGTTCAAGATAGCGTCGTTGTTCGATTTTCCGATTCGTCTTTGTACCTGCATTTGACCACTGGACATGCACGCTTGCTGCATTTTCTTGTTTCATCATTCTGATCTGATAACTGGTATATCAACCCGTATCTCGGTCTCTCGGCCGATGTTAGTCGTGCGGTTCAGTTGTGGCGCGTCACGCTTTTGACTCAGTACAAGAGCTAAACCCCAGACTGCGAACTTTTCTCGAGATGGCGGGTCCACGGCAGTCTCTTTCGAGCAGCAAGCCTGCGGCTAAGAAACGCATGACGAAGAGCTATGTGATGACGGAAGTTTTTCCCGAGGTGGTGCAACTTTCTCGGCTGCAGCTCGACCAAGCGTGTGCCGTCTGTCTCGGGGAATTCCAAGAGGACAATTGCGCGGAAGAGGACGAGACTAGCCCCGGCACCACTGCTGCGAAACCTTCTACTCACGTGATCGACATTTCGGAGAGTCCTGCCGTATCTGTCGATCCTTCTCCCCCAGCAGCTTCCTCATCCTCGCCACCGTATGTTCGGAGACGACGTTTATCTCGGATGAAACCTTCTGCCCTTTCTTCGCGCGACTCACCGGCATCTTCCAGGCAGTCGCTTCTCCCTCTCGGCTTGATCTCCTGCTGCTCGCACGTGTTTCACCATGTCTGCATCGAAAAATGGTGCACCAGGGAGAATTCTTGTCCCCAGTGCAAATGCAGGTTCTCCTGGTTGGCCTCCTACTCTCGTACGGGAGAGCGGGAGGCTGTCACGCGAGTTCGGAAACTGGATCAAGTGGCTGCGTATACCGAGCACGACACTATGGCTGCCTCGCATTTTTTGGGAACCCTGCACCGAGACTGGATGTGCCCTGCATGTGGCCAGACCGTACGCCAAGACGATCGCGACTTCCTCGTGTGTGAGGAGCAGTCTTGCGGTGAGCGCTATCACCGCGCGTGTTGCCTGTTGTCTCCGGAGCACGCGGACATAAGCCTTCCCTGGATCTGTGTCGACTGTCGGGAGTCCGGGCGCCCCTGCATAGACTGTGAAGGCAGGCGAATGCCCCGCCAGTACATCACGGAGGACGGCTTTTTTCTGGCGCACAGACGGAGACAGCCACGCAGACAAGGAAGGCAGGGCGGTTCTGTGGCAAGCCGCCGAGACCGTCGAAGTCGCTCCGCCGCCAGGCGGTCCCGTGTCCTCAGGGACCATGGTGACAGCGAGTTCTTAGACGACCTAGAGGCCACGAATACGCTAGCGCGAGAAGAACCGCAGAGCTCGCAAGCGCGTCGTGATGAGAATCCCGCCGACAGCTCAGCGGCCGCAGCGCCCAATTCTCCATGCCAAGAACCGCAGTCAGAAACGAACAGCAGAGATGCGTCTGTCGTGACGGCAGAGGAACTGAGAGGTGAGGAGGTCATTTTGCCGGACACGCTGAAGGACAGTGCATCTCGAGGTGTAGATACATGCGTCACACACGGAAGCGGAGCACTCATTTGCTACACTGTTTCTAGTTTCGGTCTTTTCCGTATTGTCGTGAATGCGTTGTCGCCCGTTTCAGGAGCTGGCCAGGAGCAAGACGTCAGCAGGTCTAATCGGAAGACATATTGCGAAGGGGAACTAGTTCGAGGGAGCCAAAGGGCTCAAACTTCAGATACTAACGTTACGTCGGTCCACTGGCTCGAAGACATTCTTAACTGGGGCGATGCTGTGGTAGGCGGTCAAAAACGGGGATCGAGTTGTTCTTTTCCCTCGTCGTTTTCCTCATCGTCTTCCTTTTCGTTGCCGCTTCCCTCCTCGTCCTCGTCGTCTTCAGCTTCGTCGCCGTTTTCTTCCTCGGCTTCCTCCGCCTCGTCTTCGTCTTCTTCCGTCTCCCCTCTTCCGTCTTCTTCGTCTTTCTCGCATGACTCTGGTGGCACCGCATCGTCGTCGTCATCAGCTTCCGCTTCCTGTCCCTCGGCTGCCCAAGGCGAGTCTTTCGAGCCGCGGAGATCTTTCATGCTGGAGCAGCACTTGACGAGGCTTGCAGCACTGGCCTCGGAGTACTCCGTGTCTCAACTCTCCAGAGGTAATTCACAAAATACGGCGAGTAAACCAGCTGCCTCGACAGCAACTTCGCCAAACGAGGCGAATGACGACGAAGCAGTAGGGAGCGAGTCTGTGTCTGACAAAAACGGTGAAACAGGGCCTGTGGAAGAGGGTTCTGGCCTGCCTCGCCGGCTTGAGCCCCGCAGGCGTATTCCCATCAACACGGAAATGCTGTCTTCAGGAGCATTTCGACCTAGACGTCAGCTAGAGTTCCCGGGACCGTCGTCCGTTCTGCTTGCGCGACGAAAGCAGTTCGATTCGAAGACTGAACGGCGTCGTGGCGTGGCACGAAACAGTTTTTTCTCGACCACACGAGACACTTCGGCAGGCTCCATTTCCTTTGATCCACGACGCCCCTCAAATTCTACCCATGTCTCAGAAAGCATCCAATCAGGAGCCGTTATTGAGAAAATGGTGCAGCCAGAGTCACGGACTCCAGCGAACTCCGGTCAGGTGTCGGCAGCTAGACTCTGTTTCATGGATACGGTTTTTGGTCTCAGTGGCGGAGCATGTGGCATTTCTAGGTCACCTCCATTATCAGCGGCTCCCGGCGTTCACATCGCTGGGCCTGGCGTTTGTCCCTCCTCTTCGAGTGCATCTTGCAGTGGTTCTTCACCGATCTCTTCTTCGACTGCGACCAGGTCGTTTGTTTCGATTTACGTGAGGAACGCACATGCATCGCGGGTGCCGCCTCCATGTGTCGGCATCACGGAAGTGGGGTGCAAAAGCGCTGCAGCTGCCGTCAGAAGGGACGACGCATTCGCGTCTGCTCGTCAAACAGGCCCGAACTACTTCGAAGGCGTTTTAATTCGCAAACAGAAGCGGCACGCAGCGGACGTCGCCTGTTGGAATTCAGGAAAGGGGCAAGCACTCGCTTCTGCTACAGAAGAAGACAAAGACAGTGATTTCTCTCATGCAAGTCGTCTCAGTGCCAACAGAGAGGAACATTCTGTCCAGGACTCGCGTCCGAGGCGCCATGTAGATACCGACGCGTGTGTCTACAACAGTGTTGCTGCCGGCGTCGACTGTCCAGGTGAGCGTCGGTGGTCTGTGGGGAAACCCTATCGTGAATTGTCTCTCGGGACTCTCCACGTATATTGTACGCGAGTGTCTGGATTATTTGATTTGATCGAAACACTGCACTCGCGCACTTCCCCTCGTTACGTTTTTTAGGAGTCATACGCTGGGAGAGACTACCAGCGAAGTTGTCCAAGCCCGTATTGCTTTCTGAGGGAGAGGCTGCACCGGCTGCTGCCACACGTGGGCGAGGTGAAAGACAGCGGAAGCGAGCCCGTGAAGATAGAGAAGCGCTCGAGGACAGTGCAAGCGGCCACGAGCACTTTGGCGGCATTCCTGCACAGCGTGGGCGGAAAACGATTCGGCCGTCGTCCGAGCTAGTAAGCTTACGCTGCTGCTGCGGTGGTCAGCGTCTGTGTTAACTTCCCTGTCAGAATGCCGGGGCAGACGTCTATAGCAGAGGTTCCTTTACCCCGGAGGAAGATACAAAGATTACGAGCAAGCTACGTCGTGTACGTGCTCTAGGCGTTTGTGTGTTGTAACTTTCTTGAATGCAGATTAACATCGTGAGACACATTTTGAAGCCTCAGCTACAAGCTCTGAGCTGGTCATGTTATGAGGCTTTCCGACTGGAATTCAAGGCAAGGTGTCGGAAGATCTGTCACGAGCTCACCGATAAGTTTGCGTCCAGTATGCCAGCAGGCGGCACACATGCAGCTCGCAACTACTGGAAAGAGCGCGAGCATATCATTCGGGACGTTGTTTCCAAAACATTCGCCCGTTGTGCTGTCGGGGACAGTAGGGCGTCAAGCCGAGAGGTGGTCTAGAACGTGCAAGAATCGATGTTGATCTGGCGTAGTCACAATATTGCTGCATCTGTTAGTCCGTCTTTTCTGTGCCTGGGGGGCTGACGTGATTCTCTGTTACCAGTGACCAAATTGGCAACTTCATTTGAATCATCGTGCCCGCCAGTGGTTACCTTGTTGCCAGTGTTGTGTGGAAGAATACTGTTAACACTGGTATGTATTGGTGTGTCAGGGATCAGGTGGATCGAAGTCTTTTTCGTTTTTTCCGTGTGAGAAAAGTTTCTGCCTGTTTTTTAGAAGAGGCGAAAAGAGCATTCGAAGGAACAAATTTCCAGAACGAAGGTCATGAATATCATAATCTAACGAGCCGCTCTGCGCAACTTGGATGCCCTTTTGTCACTGAGTCTATCTGGCGCTCGATTCCAACTCACACACCGCGTTTCGTATTTTGCAGATCGTAGCTGACATGAGCGACAAAAACTCGCTCCGAAACCACTGCGCGTAGAGCAGTGCCTTCAGAGGTGCTGCCAGCGGGTTAACTAGGAAAACCATAGAAATGTTTTAAGAAAAGCAGATTCACACCCCGGCAGTCGTCGATGTAACTATGTCTTGATTCACACTGAGGTCAGAGGCGCAGCTTCGCGAGCAGGCGTGAGATTCTCAAGCTGGTGTTTTACCAAGAATTTGCATACGTACGGAAATCCCGTGGAGATTGACTCATCACATGCCATTTGGAAAACAGAATGACACCACCGCGCATCGCTGTTAGGCGTCCACATGTCACACCGTGCACTGTGTTCACACATTTCATGGTTGTTGGGATGAGTGCTAGGGAGCAGCGTGTACTGTTAGAGGGCGTTCGCTTGGTTCTTTTTGCCACAGCAGTCATCGGCGTATACAGTACGACCACTGTCACAGCATGTCTACTTACTGGGTCACGGTCGTACGAAGAACAAGTATAGTTGAAAACAACACCATATGACAACGGATTCGTACGATCTGAGCCTTGCTGGGGTTCACGTCTGCACTCTTGGAAACCCCTGTAGTGAGCGGTGGCTCGCAGTCGCGTTGCACACCCGATGTCTCGCCGAATTACGTTACACCTCTACGAGCAGGAGCAGCAGAAAGGTATTGCACTTCAAAACATGCCTGGACACTAGGCCACAAGACCATTAGAGGCCAGTGTTACCGTCCCTGCGACGTCATCCTCATTCTGTCTTCACGAGCATGAGTAGTCCCCGTCTTCGTTGACGTCGACGCCTGCCTCATTAGGTTTGCTGCACAGCACGGGTAGACTTCGCTACTTCTGCCAACAGAAAACGATAGCTTGGTTATATTTCGTAGAATTGTACCGAGTCGAACATGCTGTTTACCACGAAAACGCAAATGCCATCACAAGGGAACGTTCAGTCGAATGGGGAAGTACATCTCGCGTGTACCGGTGCCTGTATGGAGGAGCCAGCCAGGGTTTCTCGTTACGAGAATGGAATTAAGGAGCATCCGTTTCGGCAACATACTAGCGCTGATTGGTGACCTGCAGCCTTTGCCAAAATACGGTAACCTCCTTTATAACTAAGGGGCTTCCTACGCGGTACCAGCTAGGTGACCCGAATACCTTTACCACACAGAAACTGCTCCAACAGACACGAGGAAAATTCCGCGCTTGCAGTTGCTGCTACCGCTCTTGTGTCTAGAATGTTTATGTTTCTACATTATATTGATACAGTGAACAATTTTAATTGCCGCAATTGCACGTGTAACTTCCTGTCCACTTTCTTCATGGGCGAAGTGTGGTACCACCGCAGCGATTTTCTTCTGTGGAGAACGATGCGAGCGTTGCGTTTCACCACCCGCTGCAGAAAACACGTGGTATCCCAGAGCAGTAGCGTACATCCACTTTGTCCCGGCACAACAAAACGCAGATGCGTATACTATAAAGCAACTTTGTGACTAGAAAAGTAGCAGCACATCGTCGGTTGCAACGAGGGTAATAACCAAGGGCTTTTTCATGTGCACACTGAAGTTGGAGGAAACGCTGTTGTGCGAAAGTGTGTGGAACGGGTAAAAATCACCCTGGAGGGATCTTGTCTCGTAGTGTGTGGCTTCTTGAACGGTCTTTTCTTTTCGCCCTCTCTGCTCCTCTGGGGCCCCCTTTATTTTCTACTGCCTGTCTGTTCCGAAGGATTCTTCTCGCTTGTCTTTCCGGTGCACAACACGTTCTTTGATGGTTTTCCCGTCTTCCGGTGTACGCTGAAGTTACCTGAGTAGCTTTCTTCGCCAGTCGGCCACCATCAGACCGTACATCGCTCATAATCCCGCATACTGTCCTGACAATGACATCGGTCGCAGTTTCTTCACATTCTCCTAAACCGGCTCCCCAGAGCCAGTCATCTGTTCGATCTCCGCGACAGAGTTCTGGTTCGACGACACTTAGAACTACAGCACCATCAGCATCTGGCAACAGTACTTCGAGTCACGATCAGAGGGGAGACGGTTCGTCCAAGGGGAGACTGACTCCGGAGGACATGCAAACTCAGAAGGACAACAGTGGAAAATGCCATCCTGGGGGAATAACGTTGCATCGCAGAGGAGGGTCGCATTTGTCAATGAGCGCCCTCGTCAACTTTCTGTTCGGTCTTCTCTTGTCCGCAATCGTGGTGGTCACCGCTGGTGAGTTTGCCAGGCAGAGACCGTGTTAGGAAACTTAATTAAGTGTGTGCTGCATGCTCGAAGCTTCAACTACTATAATTGCCCCAGTGTCGGCGCGAGTGGTGAGGCGGGAATCAGATGCCACTCGAAGTTCTGCGAAGCCAAATTGCTCAAGCAGACAAAAACTTGCTGCCTTAGATTGCAGGAGTTCCTCAGCATGTCGTGAGAGATACTTGCTTACACGCAAACCTCGATCCCACATTACTCCGACTCCTTTGTATTTTGATACTGAGGCGGAACTCGCACACCTTTCATCACGTTATTAGTCAAGGTGTGTGTAAGGTGGTGCTAGAGCTTGTTGACGCTGACTTTTTGAGAAGTGATGCTGCGAAAGCGACGTCGAAGATTTTCCTTGAACCCTTCATTCATGACAGCTTCACCTCTAGTACCTTCCCTTCGATACCATTGCAGGTTTTCTCACAGGCATCCGCTAAGTGTTGTCTGTCCAGAAACACGTGGCCCTGAAGGCGGGCTGCTAGCAGTCAGGGCAGCCTGTCAAAACGCCTGACGTTACCTGTCCTGGGCGACTCTATCTTCAAAGAGTTCCGTGTGGTTTCCTGTGCAGCTGGAATCGCTCATCTCTCCCTTCCTTCGAATCACCCGCTGCAGGAGTACGTCGACTTCGTGCTGGATCACGCCCCCCGTTTGGGACTTTCTCGCACTCTTGAGGTGGTAGGTCGTTATACTGTTAGTTATTCTTTCGCAGTCGCTCCCTAGAGGCCGACAGCTGCAGCGTGCGACAGCTCTATTCATACGCTATGAGAGCAAACGAACCGTAGCATGCTTTGCTGGGTGAACTTCAAATCTATGGACTCCCCGAGACGACTGCACCTACTTCTGTGCCAGTGGCAACGTATCCAGGATAAACATTGTACGTACTACAGCTTCATCTTCTATGTTGCTGTGGCGCTCAGAAATGCTTCGTTATTGATATTTCATTGACACACCGATGACAAGAATACTGACAGAGCGCCCGTCTCTGGTGGAATGTCTTTTAACACTGCGTAATATGCTATAAAATGTCATTCATGTGCGATATAAATAGATGGCTGCAAGTTAAGGAAAACAGGACATGCTAAATTGTTTCGTCATGAGCTCTGTATTGTTGCTGGAACGGATTCAATTTCGAAATTCAGACGCCCTTTCTGACACAAGGAGTGGAGGCACTCAGAGAGGCCGGTCATATTCACGCGGCAGGCTACCTGGAGAGTGTCGTTGCGTGGCCCCATACGGAGTTCGCCTTTCTCTGCGGCTTCGCAGTCGTCGCTCTTCTTTTGGCGACGATAGTCTTACGGGGTCTTTGGCTCTACAAGAAGGAGAGAGAAATCGAGGGTATGTTCACGATAACTTACCTGAGTATTGCATTCTCTCTTGCCACCAGTCGGCAACAGAGAACCCTTCCGTATATCTTGTTCTAAAAGACACACTCAGACGTATTTTTACTAGAGACTTTCGAAAGAAAAATTGTTTTCCGCGTGCATGACTGAAATGTATACCGGTAAGTATAAATAGACCAGTAGCAGATCCATTATCCTTAGTATAGAGACCAAAGTACTCCGTACATACTATAATTAGGAAGTAGACTACCAAAGTGATTCCAGGATGGTTTAATAAGTCAAAGATTAGGCGGAATGATACCGTCCAATGTACATACTTGGATATCAATACTTCTTAAATGCGTCAAGTGATACAGGATTGAACTGTGTGACTATCACTGTATCATTGTTCTATCGCAAACCATTGAGATTACGGAGGCATTGTTTCGGGCTCATGAGTGTCTCTCAATAACTAGCTGAGTGCTTGTACGGTAATTATATCAGTGCATTACCAATTAGGGCGTGTAGCATTTCCTGTGAAGTTTGTTGATCCGGTGCGAATGCCTGCGCTACTTAGAACATCTTCGTGGCCGGATGTGACAGGTGGTCAGAGGTGAAACACCAGCGAGACTTGAGATGCCTCGATACAGAGAACAGCCTTCTCTAATCGATGAGGGTCTTTGTGTTGCAGTTGCTCAAATGCCAATTCATATGGATGGTTGTTCGGACGGGCCAGGCGTTGTGTTTCGGGGAGACACACTGAGTGATAGCGCTGTGCTGTGGTTCTATCCCGCAGTGTCGCCGCCCCAGCATATGTATTGCGCGAATACAATGACACCAGAGCAGTTCGCAGATCGGCGATTCACGTACCAGGCGCTTGCTCAGCTCATGAAGGATCCAGGTAAGAGGGCTTTTACGGCTACCTTTCCGTCGTCTATGAGACAGCCGACTGTTAAGTTGCCGATCCGATGTTGGACGCCGCTTCGTTTACTCTTGTGAAAAACACGTTGTGTATCTGGACTGGGTGTCGCCCTTCAAATTTCAGAGTTCCTCAAGCTGAAGGCACAACGTGCAGTCCAAGGGAGTGAAGCGTGGAATTGGCAGAAACGGCAGCCTGAGCAACACGAGGAGGACGAAGAAGAGAGCGAGGACATGGGATCTGAAGAGGAGCAGGAGAGCAACTGAGTACCTCGTCCTTGGTGTGGACACCCGCTGGCGTGGAATCCGTGACGCATGTGACCGTGACAGAGACGTAAGAAGCTTTTGAACTCTGTAACTCATCGTTGTCGATATTCCGTTGCCATGTTGTGGATCAAGGTATCCGACCCTCTCATTTCTTTGACGTGCGGCCTTCTGAAGGTACGGGAACTCTCACGACTTCAGAGCGGCACTACGGTCTTCTCATGTAATCCTTGCCACGCCAGCCACGTGAAAATGATGGTGACGCAAGTCCGTCGCTTTTGTCCTTCAGGATAAGGAGGATACATGCCTTACTTTGCATAGACTTGGGGACTGAGGAACATGAGGAGGCGCGCCTCTTCGGTCGTGTATGCTCGAAACGTGGATGTCATTTCTTTTCGTGTACTAGCCGCCTTCTTGCCATACTGCAAAGGGCAGAAGGTGCTCTATTCTATATCTTGTCGAGTTGCCGTTACCTTCGGGGTTCTCACACAGTCGGGGTGTGGATGGCGCCCATTCCTGAGGCCCGGCGCCGTGTCTAGAGTCTGTAAGATGGCTCTCGTTGACACACGTGTTCGGGGTATTACATTTCCGCGACAGAGCTGTAGCAGAGAAAAAACGCGTTGCTGTCTCTCTGCTGCCATCTGTGGGACATGGTAAATGTGTGTGGTCACTGCTTCTCGATGCCTTCTGGCTCAGACTGGCATCTTGTGGAACGTCTCATCTAAGTGGGATCTTCAAGCTTCCGTATGACTAGATGGCTATGTAGGAAATGCGGGGCGGAGAGGAGTCGCAATGCGTGTATTTATCAGGGCTGAAAAGAATTCACTTCCTGTCCGAAGTTCGTGTACATCCGTGTCGAACGTGAGGGGTTCACTCGCTCTTCGGCAGCTGCTGGACGCGTCACCATGATGTATCTCAGAGTGGCGTTGTATGTGAGGCTTCAGCCACCAACACAGCAGCTTGGCGGGGCACGGTGGACGTCTGACATTCAGGGAAATCTGTTGGGCACGCAATCCAGAGGGAGACTGTATCAGAAGCTGTACGCTTATATTATTTACGGACGGGAAAAGCCTGAGAATGAATGCATCAAGAGACCACACCGCTCGTTGCGAAGGATGTGGGGCGCTACCCGTGCCGAATACATTGGGGCATTGGGAGTGCTGAATCTTCCGAGTGGCGTATATTCGTGCAAGGTGCTCTAAACGCGGATAGCCATAATGTTGTGAGTCCGCACCAAACAAGTGTGTTTCACAGTCTCTGCATGAGCCCGGAGGAACCATAAATATACGTGTTTGGAGACAGTGAAGTAATGCTTCGGTTGAGGATGACCGATGCAGAGAACGGTGACGGAGACATGCATGTGGATACGTCTGTATACATACTTGCTGAAAACGACACTGCCCACATGTCGAGATGCCTGTCTATTTCAGCTTCAGTGAATGCGGCGTGCGTCAATGGAGGGAAAACTCGGTCTGCTTTGGTTATCGTTTTGAGAAGTTGTTTATCACTGACTAGTCATTCCGTCCCTTATGTGGCTTGACATGTTTGCACTGCAGTTCGTCCACGCGCTGAGATAAGTTTCCGTAGCGGCGGTGTGTCTGAATTTTCTTGGATTTTTTTCCGTGTCAGTTTCCTTTGGTATTCCTGCGGGTGCAACGCAAGCGTCCTCTACAGAAAAACTAACCATAAGGAACCCAAAGACAGCAAGGATGCATGACGATGGTTGCTTCTGACTATTTCTCTTCATTCCGGATTGGCAACATACTCGTTCCAAAATGTTATTGCTTTTCTTTGAAACACGTTTTCCACTTCGAATACATTTCCTTTCCTGATGCCTACAATCGTTGGGGTGCAGTGTTCGCTGTCAGCACACTCCGGAACAAACGCATTTTTATGAGTCTGTACTTCTGCGGAGGGTAGTAATCTTTCGACTTAGGTGTACGAACTCATGTATCGATGTCTACATATGAACTATCGTTCAGGACAGGAGCAGTGGCTGGCACGGATAAAAGAGTTGCAGCTGGCTTTAGTTATTGAGGATATGGGTGGAGGAGGGGAGACTACCCGCCTGCGGCCAGACACACTCGTTGGCAGACTTCGTGGACGAACGCCGCTGGTCACTTCACAGTCTGAACCTGTAGTTATTCGGCTTTGTATCCATCATGCATTTTCTGATAGAATGTACTACGTTGAGGGGAATCGGCAAACGTACGCACCTTTTCAGATGTATCGGGTTTAGGGGAATTTTAGTACGCTTCAGAACCCAAATTCAAACAAACATGCACAGTTTTCAGACGACAAGTTTTATAGTCTTCTTCAGATGGTACTGCTCCTGGAGTTTGCTGGCGTGAATCCACGGCACACACGTCTTCAGTACAGTCTCACGATGCCCCCTCACCCGCTGGACAATGCTTTCTTGTACGCTAAGTATGGTTGCCCGGTACTCTTTTTGGGCTTGGGCTCGTGTTCTGCCTCTTGTTCGCTCCACTGCCCGAACGATCTTCCTCTCACCAGTGGCAGCTGTAGCTATTGCCCTACAGTGAGTCAGAAGGCGGTTCCATTGATGGCATGATTTGTTTTCTCGACGGCAAAATATGGATAAGGACGTGATCTTTTGGGTTGGGTTTGCTAGTCTCATCCAATACTAAACTGTCTGTTTCAAACCGCCAGTTTGTGTGTGTATGTGTGTGCGTGGGCAGGAGAGGGGGGGGAGGGGCGGAATTCGAGCTTGATGCATTCGACGACACGATCGGTTTAGCACTCTGCATCTGGATACCAACATTTCCTTCTCTTGGCACGGTTTCTACTTTGCTACGGGTTCCAAGGATGCACAGTACTACCTTCGATAGCGGATCCCGGTAGAACTGAGATATTGATATACATCTGCATGTTCGCGTTGCTGAATGCGTGGAGCAGCGGAGAAATGTGCACAAACTGGAGGAGTAAACAACATCCAGTCGCTGTCGAGCATCTTCCCCTTGGAACAGTTGATGACTAGAAATGACCTTGAGGATAGTGGTGGCCATTGAAGTTTGCAGCGAGCTGCTGAAGATGAAAACGCATAGGCATGTTTTGTTCGGGACGGATCAAGACGGATCTGATGTGATATTCTTCTGTAGCGACCAAAACTTTCAGCCCTCTGAATAGATAAAAACCTCGGCATCCTGGTGTCTGGTTGTTGTAGGGCTGTGACTGTTTCGGCAATCGACTGCATGCGTGCACTCGGTGCGCCGTGCACTGGCGTATGCGGCTGGAGCCGAAAGGTGAGATCTGCCTCGTTAGGATCGCACCGTTTTTCTGCTTCCAAGTTTTTCTGCCCGGCAAGCTTGTTGATTCGATACTGAAGCACCTTCGTGAGTGTCGTGGCGTACCGTAGCGCCTCTCGCTGATTTTCCGCTGCAGCACGTTGGCACATCTCGACAAGATCTCATGCAGACAGAACGCCTTCTGTGGACCGACGAGCCCGCAAAAACATGCGCTGCATGTGTAGCAGTGACTTGTGAATTTCCTAGACTCAACTGCAAGAATTCAGCGGTGCTGCGACTGTTCTGCTTCGGCGTAACGATACGGGAACCTGACTGTATTTTGGCCCAGCTATTTCACGCGTCGGGGATTAAATACCGTGTAGATCCCCCTCCCCCTCTTTGACACAGTATGCATAATTTTGGAAACAAGTTGAGACTTTCTTTTGGACCAAACGAATTGGAATCGGTTTTCCCCGACAAGGTCCCTGAGCGGACTCCATGACTTTCGTAGAGGCTCACCTGCTTGCGTCTTGCACGGCATCGACTACTCCAAAATAATATCCTTAAATTGCCAGGACGATAATTCATGACCGGCCAGATTGACACTGTCGACCGGCTCCCGTGTCGGAATTCACCCTCCTAAGGTGGCCCACAGTTCCGACCAACTTTTCTGAGAAGGCAATTCTGTAGCTAACATGTAGTACCTCATCCGCTGGCCCTTTTCCAGGATCTCAAAATGCAGGGAGCTGGCTCGAGGAATCTCCTCCATCGCTGCCGTTGTCGGCATGCATGGTCTTCAGATCCCTCCCGTTTGGGTGGTTCGCATTATCGAATGAGGCGAATAGGCAGTTCCTTTCCTCCTGTGTCTTCTCCAGACTCCGGGGTCTCGGTCATACTGTGTGCGCCGGAAGTTTCGAGTACTGACGTAGGTATCGGGTCACTTGCTTACCATGACCGAGGACAACTAATGTACATATCTCTGTTTAGTGGACACATGCATCCGAAGGAGGAAGCTTCTCTCCATTGTGGGGGAGACGGAGGCAGCTTGAAAGGCTCGAGAAGGCCGGGGGGGCACACCTGCTCCAGGCACCACGGACACTATAGAGCGGGATCCGAAGCTGATAGTGGCGTGGGAAGGCGCTCTGGGTTTTCTACATGGTGGCATTCCCCGTCATACAGCGACATTGCTGTTCCTGAGAGCCATTTACGGAAGCGGACGCAAATGAGAGCGATCCACACGAAGGAGCACTTTCTTCGCCATACTGGGCGTTCCGCCTTTCGAACGTGGCAGTTGCGTTGCACTATAAATCGATCACGAGTCTTCTCTTCTCAAGCTCGCGTATGCAGTACCCCTCCCGCTGTGGTGGATAGCACAGGCGCCAGACGTGTCACTTCGTATGCTTCTAAGTGCGAGGTCTCAGGAGGTTCCTTCGCGTGGCCTGGCGGTTCGTCAGGATTCATTGAGGGCGAATGCTTTTCAAGAAAGGTGCATGCCTCCGATTCTGAACAGGCAACTGGAGAAGAAGAGACACACTGTCTAGCGTCTTCGTTTGGAACCCACCAACGTCAGGCAGGGCGGCCGTCATCTACCAGCAGCCCAGTGCCGCTGCTTCGGGCCTGGCGCTTCCCCAGGGAGTGTGCTGCGTACTGGGCTCTCTCCAAGGGTCGCCTGAGTGTTTGGGTGGCACTTTCTACTCTGGCTGGCTACGCGGGTGGCATGCAGGCTCTACCGGATTTCTGGACGGGTATCGCGTCGGGTGCAGGCAGCGGCGTGGGCTCCACAGGTCTCCTCCTGCTCCAGGAAGCTGCAGTCTCCGAAGCATCGACAGGAGCAGCGAGTGTGTTGACGGCTGTGGTGTCGGGGGTGACAGCGGCGCAACTTGCGGCATCCGTGGGGGCACTGTTCGCTGGTGTCTTTGGAAGTTCTGCTGCGGCGAATGCACTAAATCAGCTCTATGAGAGGAAGTTAGATAGCTTGATGAAGCGGACCCGTCATCGGTAAGAAGTTTATGGTTGATACGAAAAGGGAAGAACAAGTTCGTTGTCAACACGAACAGCCTTAGAGGTCGGTCTGAACCAAGGTGCGTCGGCCTTGTATATCTAGACTGGCAGCATGTCACGCGCGTTGCATCACCACTGAAAAGCTCGACAGACGCGAGAGCGTGCCCCCTGCACACTCATGTATACAAAGATGTGCGCTTGCCTATGTCTACATGTGCATACGCACATGGGCACGTGCGTGTCACATGCATCCACATACTTCCTTCTTAGTAGGGGCGCCGCAGAGGGGTAGAGCTGCATACAGTGACGTGGATACCGTGGCAACTAGGATTCTCGATACACAAAGACATGACCCGATTCTTGTGTTCGACTGCACCTGTAGAAATGCATGGTGTTGCTCTTGGAAACTGTTGCGCCGGTTTTTCTTTCCTGGTGCCCGTGCACCGCTACCGTCTCCTCCCAGCCACAGTGGCGCCGTCTCATCGATTCAGTGTGGTGAAGTCGTGATACGCAGGAAGCTCCTTGAGGCTACTTGCCACCCAGGAGTAAAAATATGTAGCCATATCGTATTTTCCCCTGGTGTGCTGTGAGCCTATGGAAGGTGAATGCAACACAGCTTAGTCGCGTGGCTCTCAGCATTTTCTACGACACAGTCATGATTCCCATTGTTTGCAGCCCAGTTGCAAGTGGTTACCTCTCACCTTCGGCTTGTGCAACCTTCGCGGCGCTCTCGGCTGCAGCGGGTGTGTCGCTGCTGTCTGCACATTTCCCCAACATGACAGCCGCCGCCTTGGCTGCCTTCAACATTGCCCTCTACGCGGGAGTGTATACACCTCTCAAGACGAAGAATCCATACAGCACTCACGTCGGCGCGGTTGTGGGCGCCATTCCTTTATTGATTGGCTGGAGCGCTGCTGGAGTAAGGCTGAAATCTGGACTTGTTCTGCCGCTTCCGTGTGCGGATTTGGCTGTGTTGATCATAAATGCTCGCCAGCAGAATGCGAGATGCGTGTGTAGATTAGCGTATATGTTCATATGTTCAGGTGTAAAAGCGTATGTATCTAAACATACATGTATCTGTTGGGACGTATTCAGGTTCTGTTGTGTTTATCTCTGTGCGGTGCTTCGCTACACGTACCACGGAATGTTGGCAAGTGCCGAAAGACCAACGGACCCTACACGACATTCACTTGAGTTATCTGCACGTGAATTCAGCGACAGCCTGGCAGCTGAAAAAGTTTACCTCCGAAAGGTTAATTTAACTGCGTCGTCGCCTGGAGGGGACGCGACTGTGAACTGATGCGGTTCACATGTGACCTCGCTAGTGTGTCTTACATGTTAAGTTGGAATTGCTACAGAGGTTCACGCTAAACGTCGGACAGCCCTCTCACTTCTCGCAGTTCTGGAGGACTTGCCCGCGTTCTGACTCGCAAGGATCCATCCTTGAGTTGATGTGTGTTGCCACGTCTCGCGCGTATTTGTTCAGGGCTCCCTGGCTTGCTTGCATCCATGGATTCTATTCGGGCTGCAGTACTTTTGGCAGTTTCCGCACTTCTACATGCTCTGCTGGCTTCATCGGGCTGATTACCAGCGAGGCGGATATAAAATGTTCGGTGTTGCAGATGATCAGCACGCTGTCCAAACCAAGATGCTTTGTCGGCGATACTTGGGCGCCCTTCTGCTTACTCCTCTTGTAGGTTACTCCTGTACTGGTCTTTTTTCTTCAGTTGCGTCGTTTATTTTCTCTCACACGTTCTATTTCATCTGGCGTGTCTTCATCCATTACCGATCCATAAGCTTCCTCAGCACTGTCGGAAGGATCGAGGGCGTCTGCGGATCACGCGAGAGCAGTCTGCATCTTTCAAATGTCCTCGATGGAACAGCATCGATAGACGCTGGAGCAACGCCAGTGTACCGCTTCAAAGACGCTGTTCACTGCCTAGCAAAACGTGGGTGTCCGATAAGACCGAGGGCATAGGAATCAGGAGAAACGCTTTTGAAAGCACTGTGAGGATACTCCTCTTGCTCGCCACGAGAGCTTCTTGTTTGTCGAATCGACACTGTTTTAAAATCCAGCAGTCTGCCATGTGTGTGATCCTGGAGTGTTTTTGGCGTTAGGGGGTTGGTCTTCCATTCTCCAGAATTTCATCCACGGGGAACTGTACACTTTTGCGTCTCCCTTTTTTCAGGTGTCGTCGACCTTGGACGTGACTACGTGGATGTTCGTTGTTTCTTCTCTCCCTGCAAACATTTTCATTGCGCATTCTTTTCAAAGGTTCTGCTCCCATCCGGAGAAGGCGAGCGGGAGGCACTTTTTTCTCCACTCTCTGTGGCACATCATGCTTTTACTCGGTCTTGCCGTCTACCACATGAAACCAGTATCTCCCTCGTCGCCGTCAGACTGCTCATCGAAAGGATACTGCCAAACTTCAAGCTGCGCAATTTCTGCGGAGGAGGATGTCTGTCTAGATCGGCCGGGTTACTCTTATATGCGAATGCTGCTCGCCACACCACTTACGACTTTGTGCTTTCTCTACAGGAAAGTGGAGTTGGGAGTAGTTCAGCTCTGTCCCATGCTGCGTCGGAAGCGTTGTGACAACCAGCAGTCGAAAGATGGAGAGCAACGATGCTGCATACCGCGGCCCCCCGTGATTGCTGGAAACGAAGGCAAAGGGGAACAGCTGACTAGGGAGGGACAAGAACCTCCTCTAGCAGGAATACTGGGAGATGATCGCGTCAAAGAAGGTCATCTAGAGACGTTCAACGATGCAGGCTCCGCGAAGCGCTCGCGGTCTTCAAGAGGAGAGAACATAGGAAGTAAATCGGATTCATTGACATCTGGAATGAGCCTGTGTCCCTGGCCCATTGGGAAAGGCAAACACACGGATGCGGAATCGAACTGTCAGTTACATGTGCCAATAAACGGCGAAGAAAGGCAGTCGCTTCTGCCTACCTACTCACAGAAGCCTTTCATGTCACGCGGCATATCTATAGAAGACAGAAACTCAGGCGGAGTTCTTCACTGTTTCAACGGACTGTTTCCTGAGTATAAGGAAGCTAACCTAGTCGAGCGGGTGAGGTGTACCCTATCTCAGTTTTGTCCGCACGAGTACCTATTCGGTCTGCAGAGAGGCTGTCCCGTCAGCCAGGCGGCGTCAACTTTTCTCCCGCAGTTTGGTTCGGGGGCAAGCGGCAGTAGAATGACAGATGGGGTTTTGTCATCAAGCTGTCGGGAACCTTCCGAGCGGCCAAAGCCGCCGCCATGAATTGGCGTATCCGCTTGCGAAGTCCGAAGTAAATTTTAGAGCCAGGGTGCGTTCTGTAATAGGATCATCCCAGGAATCTCCAATATGGTGTATTGTGGCCTAAGTTCGCGTACGTGCATCGGGGAACGAGGACTTCTGTTTCTATAGTAAGCATTTTTCTCAGAGATGTGGGCGTTTTCGCCCTTCAGGGTGCGGGTGGACGAAAGGGGAATGAAGAGAGTTCATGACTTCGTCAAATAGGTGTAGACCAGCACTGGTGGAGGGCAGAATAATCACAGGGCTACATAATTGCAGTGACTTTCTGGCCCCGATGTTTGGAGAAGTCATCTCGCCGATTGAGTGGAAAAACGTTGCATTCTGTTTGTTGTGACGCTGAATCCCTCCTCGGAGAGGAAGAGTGGACGTGATCCGCCAGCGGGAATTTTGCATAACGCAGATAGTTTGTGGAGGAACGGCAGCTCGTCTGGGAAGGGAATACAGCGATTGCTGTGAGCTTCTTCTGTATTCTCTCTATCGAATTCCTTTTCGACTTATTCAATTAAGGCCGAACGACGTGACCACAGATCCGTTTTTCACATAACGGCGCCCCGTCACTTGACTGAATTGCATTCGCAGGCGTCGTACTGTAGAATCGTTGTGCCGACCAGATTATCATCCAAACTAGGCCATTATTTCCCTTTTAACATAGCGAAAGCTCTCTGACCCTTCAAGTGGTTTTTATTGATGACCGCACATAAAAAAATAGCATGCAAGCCGTCGGATGCAAAAGCTCCACCGAGAGTGAAACTCGCTTGGCGAACTGGGCTTGTGCATTCCGTTGTCTTCTGCCACCGATGCGCGGATAAACCTCTGCTGCGATAAGTTACTGTATGTCGCTGAGGGTGGTTTCGTATACCTAGTGTTGCCAGCATTGAGGAAGAGATGGAAAATACGTCCGGATAATGGTGAAGCGATTCGATGGTTTGAAACCTGGCAAGCACTAGCGTACGCTTTGTGAAGGAAGATGAGCATCACAGAAAGTAATCCGCCTGCCACTAGCCTTCGCGGTTCAAGGCCGGTTTCTCATCCGATATGAATGCCGTGCACTCGCGAAATCAAGTTGCACGCTTCTTTTTATTGTTCACATCTACTTGCGGCGCCAAGGAGTAAAGATAAGGTGCGTGCCTGGGAGGTTGACTTCGTGGTGACGTTCGAAATGGAGAACCCACGTAAAAACGAAAACAGCACCTTGGGTTCAGGTTTTTTTTGGTGACAACCGAGCGGAGTGGACAAACAAGACATCTCGGGCACACGCGCCGCAGTATGCTTATATTCACAGGACTACAACGCCCGCCAAGTCAAGACTCTTCCAGTAATAAGCCTTCGTCACGCGCCAAGCGTGTTCGTTAGGGTGGACAGGATAACTTTGTAATGCAACAGAGAAACAGCCCACTCGTTCCGCTTTGTTGTGGCCCGAAGTAACAGCTACAGGGGCGGTAGTTACGGCAGTCCTCCTGCTTCGTAACAGCAGAGCCTTTTTTCGCACCCCCCAGGCTGTGGAATGGACCCTCATTTCTACGTGATGCGCCGATGACATCATCAAAAGAAAAGGCTGCGGGGTGCCGTCGCAGACTCTCATCGAGGAAAAGGCTGGACGGGACAGCCGGCCATTCACCAGACACCTGCTCATTCATGAGAAGCTGACACCGCTCCCAAAACGTGGTACTACTCTGTGACGGCTGGACATCACGTGGCTCCGACACTTGCGGACTTTCTTCTGACACTGCGTTTCGTAAGCCCCGACATGGCAACGGATACAAAACAGCAGTGTCGTTGCACCTAAGGAAATCCCGAACAATTTGCTCATTCTGATCCTCGCACCTGCTGCATGTACTGTAGACAAGCAGTCCATTTGGACGGAGGAGCTCGAAACCGCGCTGAAGCAGTTGGCGCTGACGCTGCCGAAGCTTCATGTAATATTCAGTGGAGTGCGCGGATGCGGAGGTCAACCTCTGGCTTGCCGAGACGCTTTCGGCAGAAATAATCCCGCTCTCTTCTGGGAATTTCGCGGGTCCGACAGGGTTGTCATTTGCAACTAGCTGGGTGGAACATGGGTCCTGAGACTGTTCTTCAGCCACTTCCTGACTATCAGCATAGTCCACACCTGCCCGTCGGGTTGGCTCTACCCCACTGCCAGCCAGTTTCGGCGCTGACGCTGATGATGTCATTTGCATTTTCTTTCGGAAGTCGTCCCAACGCCACTGGCGCCCGAACTTCTGCATATGTCGCAGCGAGCCATCATGCGTGCACTCTACGTCCACAAGCACTTTGTCGAACTTCTCAAAACAATCGCGATTGCTTGCTTCTGCGCACGGTTGATTCTGAGCCTCGTTTGCCGCGCTAGGCGGAGGAGCACTCCGGCTTGTTCCTTTTTCTAGCGCATCCCGCGTTCCATCCGATGCTGGCACGGTGTCACTGTCGGACTCTATAAAATTATTGAGTCCGGCAAGCAGATCAATGCAAGGCACCTCAGCTGCTTCATCCCGTCTCCTCGCCTTTCGCCTCGAGAGACGGCCGCCTCCCCAAGGTCTGTTGTGTCCGCAGGACTGTCTGCCGCTAGCGTTACCGCTTAACGGTCGTCTGTCACCATTGTCCGTAGCATCGTCGAGACCGCGCTCACCAAACATCAACTTTTGGAGTGCCTCCGAGCTTCCGAAACATTCGACAGTCTTGTTGTTCGAACACGTACAACCGCCGGTAAAACACCGGCCATCCTGCAGCACCAGAAGAACATTTCGGGCGCCAAGTCTTCGAACAATGCGCCGACACACGTCTCCCCGATGTCGGCGACCCTCCACTCCGACAACCATGCCGCCATACCTGGCGCTAAAAAAATTAGGTTCCGAGCATTTCTGCTGCTGAGACTCTTGTGCGAGCCTGGTCGGCTGCTCACTGTCGCCCAAACCACCAGCGTCTACTCCCGGCTGGCATGACAGCTGCTGCGGGTAACACCTGGCCTCACGCGAGGGGATGGGTCGGCCCGCCGGAAGGCCCGCAACAGCGTTGGCCAAAAGCAGCAGTTTGTTCCCAGGCGCGCAACAAAGGTCGCACACGATATCCCCTGGCTCGGGACGCAGAGCAGCCGCAGCTGCAGCAGATGCTGCATCGAGGGGGTGAATCAGGCCGAGCCGGAAGGGAGTGCAGTTGCGAGGAGACACATGAGGCGGAAGAGCAAAAATTAACGGAAAGGACGGAAGGAGCGCCGCATTTCCTGAAAAGCTTAGGCTGTCCCCTCTGCCGAGGCAGTTTGGGAGCAGCCACGGCACCGGCGAAGGTGGAAGTGGTAGGTTGAGTTCCGTCTGGATGCAAGACAAAAGAGAAGAGATGTACCGATCGAAAGGAGGCAATTGCCGCCTGCTCTGAGTTGTTTCTGGTCGCTGGATGGAAGAAGCTTCGAAGTCTGGCTCCTCTCGCGAGGTAACCGCTTCAATCCGGGATCGGCGGCAAGCATCAAGTGAATGAAACACACAGTCTTTTGCTCGTACAGCAGGTACAAAAGACTCATGTACAACACAGGGCACAGCGCCACGGACGACTCTGTCTGAAGCCACCGCCGCAGAATACAGCAGCTTCACGAGCGAGGCGGCGGGTCCGCCCCCGTTCCTTAAGATTTCCTGGACTGTCGCCACTGCAGTGCGCGTGAGTGCAGGCACAGGATAGAGGACAGCAAAGCAGCGGGGGATTTCCAAAGGGGAGTCATACGAAGAAATATCGACGTTGTTTCGCTTCAGGTAGGCAGCGAAATCTTGTGGCAGCTGCTGGGAGAACGGGCGACTCTCAACCGCGACGCCACTTGACCTGTGAGGCTCACGGGAGGCCTCCATTGGTAGCCGTCAGCGCTACTTTCTCAAAGCTCACAGAAGCCAGCTACAGTCCGCCGCAGTTTGCTTATGGGAGTAACTTGCAGCCATCTCCAACAACCAGCCAGCTCCCCCGACACTCGAATCATAGACGGCGCGAAGAACCACAAACCAGGAGTGGGGAGAGTTTTTTCGCCACATCCTCGCGCACGTTGTAGGCAGGTTTCCCTGCCAGTAACATTAAAGGGGCAATAGCGACTGCCAAGGGTTGTGGCAACCACCGACTGAGCCCTTTGTTTGTGATGGGGCGGGTAAACTGCATGCAAGCGGAACTCGTCGACGAGTTATTCAACGTACAAGTGCTGGATGTGGCAGGTACTCCTCCCATCGCCTGCTTCAGATGCGTTATTCACGCACCCTGGCCAGCCGTAACACCTGGACTTACCTCTACTTCTAGTGAGGGTCTCAGGAGGTCCCAACAGATCTCGCCCTGGCTGTCTGTGTCCGCCCAAGGTCGCATGCGGGAAACCGCTCGGCACATCTTACCGCTGGGCCCGCGGAGACTCTGTCCACTTCCGTGTCGTACACCGTTGTCGCAGCTGCTACACACGATCCGTGCGTTCCTAAGTTCCAACTGTGTCGCTGAAATGTAAATGAACGTTCTCTCGCGTTCAGCAGACATTCTTTTTGAACGTGAAGCCATTGACCTTCTAACGGTTAACGGCTAAATTCGACGAGCAAGAAAGCCAAGCACACAGCATTGCGTGCACGGAACCCCAGTATCGGCTGGGAAAGCGGGCGCGGCGCGCGTGACCCGGTTCTCCTTGCTGTCGCTTTTTTGGCGTTAGAGTCAAAGTCAGACGTTATAGGTTGCCAGATTTTGGAATGTTTCCCGAGGAAATCTGGTTTTCGCCGGAAAAGTACAACACAGTCTCTTCCGCGTATGTTTCCTCTGCTGTCCTGCCGTGGTGGACGACGACGTGTAAGACAACGGCCTTGCGCGAAGGGCCGTACGAACCCCAGCCGCTTCCTATTGATATTAGGACACGTGCATTTTCATGTCACAAGCTGTCTGGAAAAAGACCGTCTGGGATCCGTGTCGTGCTTCCGTGCCACCCCCCACTGAGAGTGGGTCTCGCGTTTCTTGTGGTGCGCACACAACACGTACACACTTTGGCCCGGGCCGAGGTCACTTTGAGGTGCAGGTTCTTTCATTGACTTACCCTCGCGGGGAATGGCGCCATCACTCATTCAGTCTGTCGTCTCTGGCCAAACGGCCTGGACTGTGGCACGGAAAACAATGGTGTGCCACGGGAAAACCAGGCAAGCGATGAGCATGTCGCGGCCTCATGGTGCCGCACGTCTGCTTTCTGTCACGGCTCTTATCGCTGTGATGGCACTTTCGTCACACATGCTCGACATCGTTTTCGCTTCCCAAAGCGTAGCGACAAAAGCGGCCGTCAGTGCCCCGCGTCCGCCGTACTACGTAGGTGGAATGACTGAATCAACTGATGACGGGACGACTGAACCTACTGACGACGGCACCACTGATGCCACTGAAGCTGCTGATGACGGCATCACTGACGACCCTGATGATGGCACCGCTGATGCTGGTGAAGCTACTGATTACCGCACCACTGAAGCCAGTGAAGCTGCTGATTACGGCACCACTGAAGCCAGTGGAACTGCCGATGACCGCACCACAGAAACCAGCGAAGCTGCTGATGACGGCGCCACTAAAGCCACTAAATCTACTTATGATGGCGTCACTAAAGCCATAAGAAAGAACGCCTCTCTAGCCGCCGCTGGCGAACAGATCGCTGTCGCGCAGTATAAAGGGCGCGACTTTGGTGGCAGTGCTTACGCTGAGCCCCTGGTAGTTGTACGTGAACAACGGGAACGTAGTCGATCAAGAATGGTCGACGCGAAGACCGCCAGAAGCACTCGACGAACCGTGCACCGGACAACTCGTGTGCCAGTGCCCCGTTCGGTCCGCCGGAGCGTCCTGGTAACTCGGCGCAAGACTCAGCGCACGCAGTTGGTGGCTTTGATGATCCTGTAAGTACCCCAAGAGGTTGATCCCAGATAGAAGCATACTTGCTCCAGTGACTAATGCATACTGCATTGTGGTTTCGGCTGCTGTGGAGCGCGAAATGAGGCGGACCTAGCACCCAGAGTCACATTTGCCCACGGGGGGTAGCGTTGTTTATAAATCGTTTAAGCTGCCTTCCGCTGATCTTTTTGGTGTAACCGAAAAGAGTATGATTTGGGTTCTGTTCATTTCTGTACAAATGACACAAGCCATTCTTTCAATGAGAGTTCATCAGATATGCTCTTTCACCTGTCCGATACGCGTAAAAGCGGAGCTACGTGGGGACAGGACGCTGCGGGGATGGGTTGAAGAGAGGTGACGGCGTTGATCGGAGCATATTACATCTGCAGAAACGGCTAAGTTGTATGCTCGTCTCTTCTGACTAGCCATTCTTGTAGTGCCACAACAAGAGGGCCCGATCAAATGCGTTGTCAAAGACAACGATAGAGTGGATGCACGCGTTTCCGGAAGGCTCCCGTAGCAAAAGTGTGGATCACCCTCCGGTTTTGCAGTTTCGTGCTGACTGTGCCTGAGTTTCAAAAACAGAGGCACAGATTCATGCCACAGTGCTTTAGTACTTTCTGTCGATGCGATATTGCCGCAGCAAAGACATCGCATAGACCTCTAAAATTTGGACCAGATGCTGATGACAACCTCCGCAGATAACTTGTGGAAAATAGTGCTCTTTGTGGGCGTTTCGTTTGTTACTGGACTGAGGGAGATGTCAGATCAACAGATCTCATTTTGCAGGAAGGCTCCCGTGGTTCCCAAAATACTAAACTGATGGTGAAGCTACACTGGTGACAGCAAGGGCTGGGATTTCTTCATGAAGCCCCGTTATTGAGATGGTGCAGTGTGCCGCTCAACGGTATTTCGCTCGCATGCGTTAGAGAATTTGGTATCTGGCGGATGATCTCAAATATATCCAAGGAACAAACCACTATTGGTAGCACCTCTCTGCCGGGAGCGTTCTTCAATAACCACCAGCTCCATCAATGGCTAGACAAGCCCATCAGTTTCTCTTCATTTTTATGGGTGTGGCTGTGCAGGGCTGCAGCAGCTGCTTCTTCCGCCGCCTTGTTATTGGCTATGGAACGTGCCAAACGAAGGAAACCGGTCGCCCGCGGGAAATTTGCCGCTCGTGTTCGTAAGTCGTACAGCCGTCTACTGCGTCTACTGCTTGCGTGGCAGACGCAACATAGGCTAGGAGGAGGTAGGCAGATGAAGAGTTAACCAGTTGGCACTGCGACATTGGATCCAAAATATTCTGCGGATTCCTTCATCATCGGTGGGGACCCATTTTCAGGCGATCATAGTACCACTCTGCTCTCGACAGAAAAAGTATTGTAGGTCGTATGCAGGGCACGGCCTGGTGTTGGCCATCCTGTTTGAAGATGCAAAGAATCCGGCGTGCTGCGTTCAGTTGAGATCACCATCTCTGGCGGTTACGCGAATTTACAGTTGCTTTCATGACTCGCTTGATACTACCCAGGTGTCCTGAATTTGAGGCCGAGTCGGGTTATGGTGCCAGTGCGCGGGCATGTGGATCAACACCGACTCTAGATACTGAAGCAATATTGTTTGAATTCACTCAGGAATTGAGTGATTCCTGCATTACAGAAGGAATATTTTGGCATTCCCGACCTAATCAGAGCACTAGTAAGTAAAAATTGATGGCTACTGGCATTGGCGGCTTGGACCTCCTGTGAAGGTGTCGCAGTGTTTGACTGCTTGCACCGGTAGCGAAACATGGAGGAATGAAAGCGCGGCAGGGGAGCAGTGCGGGTTTGCAGTGGGACAAGCGAGGGTCATGTCTTATTCGGTTTGTCATAGATGTGTCGCCGAGGCGCCACAACGCGAGGTTTGAAGTTGTAACACGGAAGCCGACAATAGGGATAGCTTTTCAGTATTCAGGATCGATGGATAGAAATCTTGGAGGATGACTCCCATTCTCAGCACACCACAAACAGGTCACCATCGGATAGAATCTTTGTAGACTGTATTCCCTCGGAACAGTTCGTGTTCTCTTCGCGAATCCTACAGCTGCTTAAAATGACTTATTGGATGTCAGCATTATGAACGACGCACCCCTCTTGTGTGCAGTGCAATGCTACCTCGTGTAGTGCAGCTCAGCTGCATGACGCTTAACTGTGGTGCCAGAGAGCAATCCGTTCATGCCGTGAAGCGACAGCCGGCCTGTTTTTATGACTACTAATAATTTAAATGGATATTTTTCAGAAACACTCTGTCCAGTATGCGGACGGACACACGAGAGTATGAATCGTATATGTACCGTTCAAAATTTGATGAGCCAGTCTCTGATTTGAGATGAAGGTTGTCTTGTGAGCGCTTCTGGCTTGCGTTGCATTGTTGACACAGCATACTGACAAAAACGTAACCAACTATCCGTCTGATCGTCGTTCTGGGACAGTTGACCGGATGGTCTTACGTGAAATGTACTGGGTCTTAACGGACGCTCTCATGTTCCCGTCCCGTTTGTTTGGTATACTCATGCCGGTTTCTGATGTGGTTACCTGTTGAAAGAAGCTGACAAGTGTCACGACCTTCTCGGATCCCCGTAACCATTTCCAACTGAGTCTAGAATTAGTCTTATCGATGACGTTACTCATCCACATCCCCTCGCCCACTCAAATGCTTCGCGTGTAATCCCGTTTTTGTGTGTCGTTTCAGATAACCGGAGGGAAGGCGGGAGAACGACCGGAAGTGAGTCTATGCTTTGATAGGACCACACTCTTTGCTGACGCGATTTTGCCTGGAACATGGGGGCGGGGAGGCTTATTCCGCTTCAGCGGTAGCACACAACAAGTACATGTAGCTAACATCTCAGACATCAGTCAGGTGCTGCTCTTCCATTGAAGTGCCTGTATCCCTGGTGGAGAGCGACGCTGAAGACATGTTTCTGGGGATGTATGTGTTCCACTTTTCATAATCGAAGGGTCGCGTGTATATCTGCGGAACCAACAGAGGGCTGTCTAGCAGATGCTGGACTGTGATGCTGTGTGCACTTTTCTTGTACCGCGGGATGTCAACAAGGTGCGTCTTCAGGAAATTGGAATCTTTTTGTTTGACATGCATCCTACGGTGTCCTGAGCTGTATGCTTTTTCGTGATACTGGGTTATCAGCTATCCGTATCAGCTCCAACTAAACATCGAGTTAAGAGTTCCCGCCCGCATGACTGAGTTAAAATGCCGATGACACCATATGATGCTACCTTTTCCGGTAGCCCGTTAGCGCGGCAAGAACGTCATCTCACCAGTTTCACAGTTTTTATATTTGTGGGTGTCGGATCATCCCTATCCAGTGCGCCTTCGACATTGTTTCTTTTTTTGCGGATATCCCATGATCTGCAGGCTCTCCTTGGAGTGGGGGTCATTGTCGCCGTCACCACTGGCGTGCTCGTAAGTTTGCCTTATTGTTGCCAGAGAGACGCGATTCGAAGGTATGTTTCGAAGGAAGCAGGGCACCTCTCGTGTGGCAAAGCGGCACATATTCGCCAGGCGTTCCTGCGATGTCGAATGAACACGATGTTATAGAACTATCTCATGGTTATCCGCACCCATGTCGTGCGTTCACGAAACTTTATGGGAACTGTTTTCATGAAGGTGTATACTTTCTGTGGGGTCCCGCTTTCGCGCGAAACTACTGCGTGCTCTGACCTGGCGCCAGTTACCCCAATTCCTCTGTTTGATCCCGTCGGGGCTGCGGACTCACTTGCGGTTAGGCATTCTGTTCTCGGGGTATTTTGGTGCAGCTTTACAGCGGAGTAAGTGCTACGCACGACAGATGATACGTTAGAGTTGACAGGTTCCAGAAAAGGTAGCCAGTTTAGAGACCTCCGAACGAACAATGTCACGCCAACACAGCAATCGTTATATTCAACATGGGAATATTATTTTCGTGTGCATCCGGCGTTTTTGATCCGGATGGTGGGTTGGAAGAATGCTGAGAGTAGCCGCACGGTTCCTTTTGTTCCGACCATGCCTGAATAAACACAAGGATTCTTTGGACAACTGATATCTGGGTGCGCTCACAACCGTGTGGTAATTGAGGTGCAGGCGCAAGTCGAAACGGATTAGTTTTCGTCGTTTCCACCTGCAATGAAACTAGTTCGCACGAAGACTGCAGGGTGCCAGGTGCAGGTGGTAAACTCTTGAAAGGGTTGCATGGCATGCTGATCGACATACCATTTGTTGAGTGTCACTTCCAAACAAGATTCCTTCGAGCCGCTTCATAATACAGGTTATCAGTAGAGTGAGTGCCCTCTCGTATACTGGACAAAAAGGAGCTCTGCGGACTTTCGCTATTCTGCTGTAGGGCTAATCGACTTGAGCCGTATCCGAAGAGTACTGTAACTCTGCTGTTTCGACCGTATGAGCCGCATCAGGTCACATGCTGCTGTGAGCAGTCTCTGCCTTTTGCCGGCTGTGCAGGGGGTGGAAATCGGTTCAGTTCGTGGCTGGGGATTCGATTAATTGGTGGGGTGCTGAGGGTGTGTGGGGCGGCGGTTACTGACTGAAGGCACGAGGATTTTCTCGAATGCGTAATTGGCATCAGTTGGCTGTGCTGCGATGAGGTTTGTGAGCGACGAGCCTCGTGGGGAGGGAGGTGATCGCAGTGAGCGACACTCAGTGGGAGACATTGGCGTTGAGAATTCGGTCGATGCGCCTGTTTGCAGATTAGGAAGCGACTCGGAGTTTGCATTAATCGTGGCACGTCGTTTTCTGGTGAGGATGTGGATATCATTTTTGGGAGGTCGCCTTAGTCATTTCGTTCGTGTTAGGCCGCACGGTGAGGTGAAGACTGCACGATCAGACGTTTGGAAATTCCGGGTGGTGGTAATTAGTTTGTGGGCCTGCTCCCGCGGGCCTCTACCTCTGATTTGTTAACGGTGGATTGTGTAAATGTTGATGGACTAAATTTCGTTGTAGTTTACACAGAAAGCTCATATGAGACTGATGACGGCGAGGTCTGTGCAAGAGGAGGGCGTCGCGGGCGGTGGCGGGAGCGATATGTTTATCTATTTAGCGGATGGTTGTCAAGCCGGAGAGTTATACCGTAATGTTGGAATGTAACACAGCATATGCATGAAGGTGGAAAAGTGTAGACCACTGGCGGGCCGTTGGAGAGACGGTCGGAGAGACCTGTTTTTATGGCACTTGGAGTAATTCGGTGCGACACGGAATATGTCGGGGGATGCACTCGATGTGGAATGGAGAGGTGAGCCGACTGCAGTGTCTTCGATTTGAAAGGTGACCTGGTAATGAAAGTTCGGCGGAAGTGATTCGAAGACACTCTCGCAATGATGACTTTTCAGTGGATGACTGTGAGTTCGAGTGTACTCGTGCATTCACGCGGGTTTTCGACTTTGTCGCAAGATGAGGTTGTATCGACAGCAAGAGGTGCAAGGTGGCAGGAGGGGTGGATATGCAGTGAAGCTGTATCTTGGTGGTTGGCCCCAGTGATGTGACTTCCAGGAGCAGGCGAGCGTTGGCTGCTGTTGAAGTGTCATAGTGGGACATTGTTACAGTGTGGGCGTCGTATGTGAGAGAGAGCGATGAGCAGCTGTTGCCCTTTTGGCGGTTGTGCTGGCTGTGCAGGTCGGTTCAGTTTAGGATGGGGATGCAGCGTCCGAGGTGAACTGCGAGGGGCTGTGGTGGACAGTGGTGGAAAGGTGTAATTGACTTGAGACTGGAGGTTTCTGTGAGTGGCTGGCACACGTTGGGCATGGTTTATCATGCCATTTCGGAGGGAAGAGCAATGTGAGGTTGGAGGCGGTCGTGATGAAGGAGGCGTGGTAGGAGCACTTGAGGGTCAGGAGAACACGGAGGCGGCCAGCGAGATATTATGGAGATTGTCGGAGGTCTTGGTCGCATTGCTGTGATGATCACCTGTGCATACGTGTGATTCATGGTTATAGGAGTCGGTACGCGTTGCGTCGAGTTTTGTGTATGGAATTTATGGACGACAGCAGAGACACATCGCGTCGGTCCGAAAGGTGGGACGTTCTTTGACATGCCAGAGAAATATGAAGAATTGATTGAAGCTGGCTGACGGTAACGTATAGATGTGTGTCTACTGTATTACGGTTGAAGTCGCAGTGGAACTGTGATGGCAGTCCCGTCGATGCGATTGTAAGCTATGGTATTTGATTCCCGATACACTAGCGTGCTGTAAGTTCACATGTCGGATGTCGTTTCACGAGTGAGGACTCGTGGGTAGAAGACGGTGCGACGACAGATGCTGGCATGTGATGATAGTAATGAATGAGTTTGCATCGGAGCTACAGCTGCGTTGTTGTCCAGGGCGAAGTGGCTCCGAGGAAGTGGCGTGTGGGGACATGTGAGTTTGAGGGGGCGGATGAGTTGATTGACATGAGAGAGAGAGCGACGAACGAGGGCTGCCTTTTTTCGCCCCTGTGCTGGCTGTGCAGGTCGGTTCGGTTCAGGGTGGGGATTCAGCGTCCGCGGTGAACTGCGAGGGGCTGTGGTGGACAATGGTGGAAAGGTGTAATTGACTTGAGACTGGAGGTTTCTGTGAGTGGCTGGCACACGTTGGGCATGGTTTATCATGCCATTTCGGAGGGAAGAGCAATGTGAGGTTGGAGGCGGTCGTGATGAAGGAGGCGTGGTAGGAGCACTTGAGGGTCAGGAGAACACGGAGGCGGCCAGCGAGATATTATGGAGATTGTCGGAGGTCTTGGTCGCATTGCTGTGATGATCACCTGTGCATACGTGTGATTCATGGTTATAGGAGTCGGTACGCGTTGCGTCGAGTTTTGTGTATGGAATTTATGGACGACAGCAGAGACACATCGCGTCGGTCCGAAAGGTGGGACGTTCTTTGACATGCCAGAGAAATATGAAGAATTGATTGAAGCTGGCCGACGGTAACGTATAGATGTGTGTCTACTGTATTACGGTTGAAGTCGCAGTGGAACTGTGATGGCAGTCCCGTCGATGCGATTGTAAACTGTGACGTTTGAGTCCTGATCCAGGGGCTTCTTGTAGGTTTGTATCCGGAATGTCGGTTCACGAGTGAGGACTCGTGGGTAGCGGACGGTGCAACGACGGATGCTGGTGTGCGGTGACAGTGAATGACTGTGCACTGAAGGTAGAGCTGTGGCTGCTGTCCAGGGTGAAGTGGCTCCGACGAAATGGAGTATGCGGACTTGTATGGTGGCTTCCAAGGGGGCAGACGAGCCGACTGTGTGCTTCACAGGAGAGAGCGATGGGAGAGTGTTGCGATTTTGCCGTTGCCAGACGGTGGAGGCTGGGTCGGTTTCCTGGTGGGTAGTCGGTGTCAGGGCTGGACTGTGAGCCCCACTGATAAACGAGGTTTCCGGTGGAGGCGCCGGGAGTTCTAAATGAGGGGCAGGCATATGGAGGGCATGGTTCATCATTCGGTTTCGGAGGGAAGAGCACTGGGGTGTTAGAGGCGGTCTCGAGGAGGGATGTGTGGTAGGAGCAATGGAGAGTCAGGACAATGCGTAGGCGGCCAGTGACAGATTATGAAGAGACTCGGAGGTGGTGGTGCTATTTCTGTGAAGGCCACCGGTGCATGCGCGTGATGCTTGGTTACAGGATTATTTCGTAGGTGGCAGCGACGTGTTTGCAGCTAAGGGTCACAGACGGACGGGTGATGCGTTGTATCTCAAGCCAGTTCATGCGCGGAAGGGAGCGTGCGACGGGCTGGTGGTTGACGATGCAAATGGCTGGGGATTCAGTATGCTTCTCTGAGGTATCACATAGGATTTAATGAGTGTGGAGGGTGTGCGAGGGGGAGAGAGGAATCGGTGACAGTTGATGCCACGGACGGCTGGATGGCTGTGTAGCAGGTGACCGATATTACAGAAAAGTTGTGTTTCTGAGGACGACGATTGGGCTGATGGAGTTGCATGATGACGGGAACGGATGAAGCGTCCGTTGAGGCAGACAAACGTGGAGTGTCGTCAAGCAACCCATTCTGGTATGGGATCGTGTCTGCTTCGTCAGGTGACAAAGGGTGTCACCATTATTTCGTTTATGATAAAGCAGGCTAAAGGTGTTTCGATCTCCGTTCGGAGAGCGCTGATGGCACACGAGGAATCTGACGCAGTCCGTGAGTTTATAGACTGTCTTTGACTCTATGTCACTAGTTACACATCCACAGGCGTTCGTTTCACTGGGTCAAAGACGTTTGCAGCGACTCAGTGTCTGAAGAAATGTAGGGATTGCCTCCGTCCTCGTCAAACACTTTGTAGTCGGTACGAAGTCGAAAACACGATAGTTTCGATCATCTACAGTTATGCGAAAACTGAGGCGTCACGTAGGTCCAAACTGTAGTACCTCCCTGTCGGCTGATAAATCCCTTGTTATCGAACAAGATGCAGTTGGGAAGGTCACCAGCAGATATAATACGTGAGCAGCATTTTATACAGAGGCGGGGTCGAGCATTCCACTCACTATCGATCTGTTCCACAGCAATAGCTTTTGGATGCGCAGCGTGGCAATGCGAGATGAATGCGGATCAAAATAGAAGCAGCACTTGATTAGGCTCACCACGAACTCGTCAAATTTCGTAGCCGCTTGCGTGACGAGGACACGGGGTTTCTGTGGCTGCGTGAATCCGACTAATCACACCTTCGGAAGGATGAAACGTACTGTAACTCTCATGTTAGTTGGAAGAGGCCAGATATCTGAGAAGGCTGTTTCGTGATCCCTCGCGAGAATGCGTCCTTGAAGAGTAGGACAACATTTCTCGTGAGACACACTTCGGTGAGCAAGAGCGATGCTAAGCATCGCCACTCGCGCACGTGTTTTCACTTGCCATAAACAACTTTCCCTGGTCTTCTTTGACGTCCTGGTTTGTGTGTGCGTGGGCCCGATAATTGTAGCGAAGGCTAGTGTGAATCCTATGTCCTATTGTCTGTCTGTCCATGTTTGTAGGGCGTTCTTTCGGTTCCCACGATCGTACGTCCAACTCGCCGGACATTGCTCTCTCCACTTTGTTCTTATGACGCCAGAATGCCACAGGATGAGGGCATACGCCTACAGCAAGGCTGTGTATCTAATTGCAGTGCATGTTGTATCGCTGTGCCGCCGGACAAAGCTTCTTGTAGAAATAAAAATATTCAATTTGCTCCGTTCGCTTGATTATTGCAGGTGGCTGTGGCAGTAAGATTGTGCTGTGGCATGTGGTGCTGCTCCTGGCAGTGATGCACGTTAGAAAAGAATGGGCGAACAAGCGCGTGTCTCAGAGTGCTGAATACTGACTGGTGAAACCAGACGGTGGATTGACGTGCAGATGGTTTGTTTGGGGCTTCGAGTCATCGCACACACACAGCTCAAGAACGCCCGTGTATTTTCTGGCCCGGTTCATCGTCACTCACCTCGCATACTCTGTGCGGACTCACAGGCTGTGTCAGTGGTAAGAAACAGGGCTGTTGGCTACTGTGGCTGTCTGCAGTGCCGGCCCATCAGTTGACGCACGTATACATCTAAACAGCCGTGCAATCCCCTCTACATATGAGGCAGTGCCTCAGAGATAGGCTCGAGACTGCACTGCCCCAATTTTCAAGCAGCGAGAAACAGTTTTAGCCACAACTCTATTGAGTTTTGGGGGGATTGCTGACTGCTCGCAGATTTATCGGGTCTCGTCCATGAAGTGATCTATGCCATACATCTGGCCGCAAATTTTGGCCTATTCAGGTAATATTCTCTAGCAGCGGCGCGGTTCGTTGCCCATCATTGTGATCTGTGCTCGTACATGCCCAGAATGCAATGTTCATGCAATTAAACGCCTTTTGAACTGGCATTAGCCGTCACCCACGGTTCGTGAATGCGTAGTGCACCCAAAGGAAGAATATGTACTGTCGTATTTCACTGTGCGGGGTTCATACCACAGTGTTTGACACGTGGAGGCCTTTTTTCTAAGGTAGGACGATGAGTGGGGTTTTGGTGGGCTAGAGGTGGATGACGGTACTGTTATACGCCACGCCGTGTAGTGATGTGTCTTGGATCCGCGATTTGTGTTTCCGGAGCAAACGTCTCTCTTTTGCCCCGTCACCGTATTGGACCAACCTCGTACTGGCACAGCTGAGGTCGTGTAGCCACTGGTGGTGTCACTTGGATACGTGACTCTTTGATCCCCCTCTATTTACTGTTACAGGCCTCTATATATATAGTAAGATGGCAGACACGCTTCTTGCCGTGTACAACTGATCGTGTCGGGTTGCTTCGTTAACCGTTCTTTCACATGCCCGGGCTCAGGGACGTGAGATGTGCTGACCGTCTCGTCCGTGATTGATGCTGAACCGACCAACGCACCCAGGTCCGAAGGGAGAAACCGACTGTGAAGCAGCACTGTTTCTCAGACATCACGTTTTATGGGAAACATAGAAGGAAAGAATGGCCCGTCGCCGCTCGGTGGTCGTTGAAGACCAACAGCGGCTCACGCGACCAGCATGGTTGTTCCAACTCGTGTCCTGTAGTTATACCATGGGTAGCACTACGTTACAATGCATGGAAAGTGCCGCTGGTTCCGATGAGAAATACGGAACCCGGTTAGCAACCCCCCTCGTGGCAAGGCGATTATGATGCTAGATCATCAAGTATTCTTCGGATAGTATCCACCAATACAACAAGTGAAAAGGCGAAACTATCGTCTTGTACCCTCCGACCTGATGGTAGCCGTTAAGCGAGTGTTGCCCGAGTAAGCAGGGTAATTTTTTATTCATCAATGCAAATAACACATTGCCCACCTAGAACAGGAGGAGCCGAACGGGTAGGTCGCGCTTGACGCAAGCGACAGAATCATATTTATGTTAGCGTCCAACCACGCAATATGACCGTGATTCAAGTTTTGTGTTAACAGTTTCACAGGCAGTCCATAGCACGTTTTCGAGGAAGATGGGTGGCAATGTATGTCCGCGTTTCGACACAGATATCATGTGGCTACCTCCTCTTAAATTGATGATGTAGTACCTAGTGTTCATCTGACGTTGAGACAGTATAAGAAGTCGTGTTCGCTATTCTTGTTTTCCCCTGCACTTTTTTTCTATTCAATTCATTCTGTGTGTTATCGGCTCGTTGACTCATCTGTTTGCTTATGCGGAACGTTAGTCTCCGTACCGCTTACCAGTCCGACTGGTGGCGAACTAAGCGAACTGACAACAGTATAAATCTGCTCCTTGTGGCTGCTAAGCGAACCCAGTGTCACTTCGGGCAGCCCATATACCATCATACTTCGCGTTGATCGGTCCAGTGAACAATTCGGTCAGTTTACGTGCAAGTCCAATGCCATGAAGGAAGGGCGGTGACTAACAGCGCAAACAGAAAAGAAGCAACACGTGCGTCTCCTGTTGGACACGTGGCGCTATATGGTGGCTGCGGTGAAATGTGCATGTTGCATGAAGTGAACTTGACCACCCCTTGCGATACGTTCGCCTCCTGAAGTCCAGGCAGGCCTCAAGCTTGTCAGCAGACTCGCCGCACAGTGTGCACGGCGCGGGTTCTACCAGTTATGTAGCTTGTCGCTCTGCCGTTCGTGTTCTGTCAAATGCAGCTGAAAGTGTGATGTAATGAGCAGATGTGTCGAAGACCAAGAAAAAGAGCTCTGCAAGGACCAGTTCAGTGGGTCGAGGACCGTTTGAGGAGACAGCTCACGCTGCCCATTTGTTGAGTTTCATCTTTTTACAGGCTTCCAGCGTCGCGCTCGCTGCAGCAGACGTACTCCCCGCTTAATATTTTCCAGCGGTTGTCTCGCCGTATGCAGTCGGACCGCATCGTGTTGCATTTATCCAGAAAAAGAAGGTACGACGCGAAAGCGTTTCCTTGTAAACGAGTCTTGGGGGTGCGGCGACTGACGCGCAACCAGCGCTTGATGATTATTGTGCGACAGCGGAGGCCTCTCGAAGTAAAGCAATTAGAAGTATTACAGCAGCTGGTCCTCACCATAATCATGAATACTTACTGTATTGCTCCCTCTTAAAACATGATGTGATGGCCATGCAAATTTCGTGATAGGCAGCGGTACACTTAAATGCATATGCTGTTTTGCCCTCGACACAGAGCGAATCTCGCACTTGATTACGAATCAAAAGCAGCGAGAAAGTGTCGCGAATGTTTTGGTCAATGCTGGATACCGATGCGTATCACATCTTGAACCATCTGCTGTTCACCATCCTTTGGCACTATGAACTGGTAAAGCGGTTGGCGAACGCAGACGTCAAGAAGACACAGGATGCGCACTGAGCATATTTTCCGTATCGTGCCTGAAGTGTCATCCTGGCATTCGTCCGGAGGCAGCGCGAACGCGATGCAAGAAGGGACGGTGGCGGCAAGGTGCTGCGCGGGTAGTCAGTCACTTCATAAATGATGAATATTTGACCAAGCGCTGGGACTCGCGCTGAGTAGAGTACTGTATGGTGTGGTGAAGAGCAGCGACAGCGGCTTGCCTGGAAAGGCGGTGACTGCACGCTTGGGTCGAAGTTCATTCTGCCCGTGAATCGGCATATTATCACAAACCAAAGCATCGAATGGGAAGCTGCGACACTGGCGGCAGTTGGCATCGCAGGCTGTACAAGCAGACTGTGCGGCTTGGGCGTCCGTGGTGTTTTTGACGACGCCGACGTTGGAACCGATATCGTAAGTATTGGACCTAATCTGTGGCATCACGGATTGCATATATGAGCGGCGTCAGGCAGCGTATGGATACCGTTTGGACTGGACGGCTATTTATGTTGTTGGCGTCCAGGAAAAAGAAGCGAGAGTAGGAAAAGTGGCACCGACTGTGTTAGTAGTCTCTGTTTTAAGATGCATCCGGGAGCTTTTTCCTTGTTGCACGTATTTATGGTATGTGGCTCCGAGATTTTGCAAGAAGTCAGGGACGTCACCAACACACTTTTTACAATACGGGATTGACACTCCGCCAAGTGAGCGTTCTGGATTAAAGGTTAAAGGCGGTTAAGAAAAGCTCGCCAGTCGAGCTCATGCGGTAGTCGCTGCTGCTAAGGTATGAGTAGCAGTGTGCTGCGCGAAAGCCCCAGGAGGCAGAGGCGTGCGAGCGGTGGCACGCGCCTGCTGAAGATAATGCTGGTGGTGCGGCAGACATGTAACTGCTACATGACAAGGTACTCACAACTATTTGGCAGGAGGTGGATCATCACAAAGACTGCACAATAACACGGCGCTGGGGACTGCATTCTTACAGGTCAGCTGTGGCGTGTAGTGTGGGAAGGTGAGGCCGGTTACTGGCTTGTCCGATGCTGGATTATAAACGTGATAAAATATTACCGTTTATGGTTTCGGCATGAGGGATGTGGCCGCTCGAAACTCCAGGCATAGCATCCTCGCGGGCGTCCGCCGTCGGTTTCGAATTCTATGTCGACCCTGAATCACGCTGTGCTCCTTTCCGTATTGTGGCCCATTCTCGCAGCTGATGCTGTGTGGGAAATGGAGGGCGCGCGCGGTGGATGTGGTCTTCCCTGCATCTGTTCGTCTCACTTCTGCTCCGGCGCAGAGTAGATGTCACCTTGTTTTTCTTGGCCACGCTAGGCCGTGATTGTGCCCGGAGTTGGTCCGTGCCGTATTGTGACCTTTCCTTATTCCGGTTTCGATTGGGACTGGGGTCGTAGCCGCGCGTCCAGGACGGATACAATTGTCTGGCTTTGTCATGTTCTCATTGAGTGGTGCCAGTTGCCATGCTCACCGAGGGCGCTGTGTTTGCGGGGGTGGTGGGGGTGGTGGCTGTTTGCCCGAACTCTGTTCGTTGACTTGCTTGTCGTGGTGACTTGATCGCGAAGTTGTGGGTGTGTATTCGTGGAGGCTGGGGAACATAGGGCGCCTGTTGGTAATGCTTTGGGAGGGCGAGCATTATGATGTCATCCTGATGAAGATGCGACGGACTGCCCCTTGACCGCGAATGCGACTTCAATCTAGTGGTGTGAGGTGGCTTGCCTTGACTTATTGGGGATTATGGGTTTCTGCAGAAAGGCGGTAGACAGGTATTGGGAAGCGCCGGTTATGGTGCCGGTCCATGTTGTGGAGGACGGTTGGAAACCAGTTGCATTTGAATCTCTCGTGAGAAAAACGAGTGAAGGGGAGAAACACAGGTTGGTAGCAACATCAGCCCATACGCTGGCTTGTGGCCTGGTATACCTGAGGAGATGGTTTATGTCTGACGTTGCCGTATTCAGTACCAACGCGACATGGAAAAGCTTCTGGAGGAATGAATGGCTTTCCTCCAAGTGTTGTGTTAGTCATCTCTGTGCTGACAGCGGTGGAATACCGACACTGGTGGCCGTAACCTATTTTTGCGGAACTACGGCGCAAAGGGCATTTGGTAAGGTAGCTTCGAACATGAGACTGTGCCGCACACTGCCGTGCCCTGATGCATGTGCAGTGTCGCGAAGCCCACGGGGCTTTGGGGTCTCTTGAACTTCTGGCCCAGTTGGTGCTGCGGCGAACTGTGTGTGCATGCAAGGCCTCAGAAATAGAATGGTCCTTCCAGTGCAGGCTTGTTTGTTGTTGACTTCATTTTCCATGCAGGAAGCGGCAGTAGGCGGCTTAGGCTTCGAGGCTCAGTTGGCGTTTGTGTCGTGGGTGTCCGTAAGGTTCGGCTGCGGTTCGTCCTGGTATCACTGATGCTCGTTGGAGGTGCGACAAAGAACACCAGATGCACATAGCAGTGCAGCGGTGGCTTAACAGTATGGGAACAAAACTAGCTTTTCGAGATTCATCTGAGGTGGAAAATTTCATAAATGTCTTTTTGTTACAATGAGCGGGGCTTTGCCTCCAGAAGTGGCAATTTGAAGAGGGACTGAATGTGTTCAATGGTGTGGCGCGTCGATAAGAGGCATGATGCAGTGTGAGTAGGTCGTGATCCGGGACAGGATGTAGTGATGGAGGGGTGAGGCTTGATGCGCTTTAATGCTTCCGGCAATCTGCGATGTCGCGTAAAGGCGGTAGGCAGGCGCTATCATCCGGGACATGCTACAGATTAGTCGTGGAAGAGGGTCGGGGGAGGCGAGGAGTAGGGGTGTGGCGCCGTTTGGCGACGATGGAGTGAGGGAAGACAGGCTGGTTGCAGCGTCAGCGGATATGCTCGTTGGGTGGTAATCGAGCTTTTGCCGCCCGGGGATGTCCCGCGTTTGCGGTGAAGGGAAGCTGACCACGGTTAACGGGAAGACCGCCCATTGTGATAGGTGGATTGTGTGACATGCGCTGACAGATTCTCTGTTGTGTAGTGGCTGACTGTAGCGACGCACGACTGGCGGGTTGGGGCTCAGGGGACGCTGGGGTGATGGTCTAGTTTAGTGAGGGTGTGTTACCCACTGACGCGGCTGACGGCCTTGATGTGCTGGAAACCCTACACATTCCTTGGGTCCCTTGAATGCTAGGTCCACTGATTGCTTCGGTGGACCGTTTGTGCGGGGGCGGTGGCCGGAAGAAAGTAATGCCATAGAGTGCGGACGCGATCACTGATGGCTTCACTTTCCATGCAGGCAGCGGCGGTAGGTCGTTCTGGATGCGAGTTGTCAGCAGCCGTTGGTTCGGTGTCAGGTGGGTTCGCTTGCGTTTCGTTCACGTACTCAGTCGCTGTTGTGGGAAATGATATGCGGGACAAAGGAACCAGAAGTACATACAGTTGCAACATGTTTGTTAGCGTGGGAAGGCATGCGGCAATTTGGTTTTCCTCTGAGCTTTCGATTCCCATAGATCTATTTCTGTTATAGTGAGCGGGGGCTTTGCCTCCAGAAGTGGCAATTTGAAGAGGGACTGAATGTGTTCAATGGTGTGGCGCGTCGATAAGAGGCATGACGCAGTGTGAGTAGGTCGTGATCCGGGACAGGATGTAGTGATGGAGGGGTGAGGCTTGATGCGCTTTAATGCTTCCGGCAACCTGCGATGTCGCGTAAAGGTGGTAGGCAGGCGCTATCATCCGGGACATGCTACAGATTAGTCGTGGAAGAGGGTCGGGGGAGGCGAGGAATATGGAGGTGGCGCCGTTTGGCGACGATGGAGGGGGGAAAGACAGACTGGTTGCAGCGTCAGCAGATATGCTGCCTGAGGAATAGTGGAACCTTTTTGGACAGCGGACGTCCCGTGTTGCCGCGTTGAGCGGTGAAGGGGAGGAGCGGACCGCGGTTGAAGGGGAGGCTGCCTGCTGTCAGATGTGGGTTGTGTCGCTTGTGCCGGTGAAGAGTCTATGATGTAGTGGCTGACTGTAGCACCGCACGGCTGGCGGGCTGGGTCTCGGGGAACGGCAGGCGAGGCGGTCCGGCTTGGCGAGGTTGTGTCGGCCTGGGGTGCCGCTGATGATGCTGGAGTGTCGCCAGCCCTACGGATCTCTTGAGTCGCTTCGATTCGCCACTCTGTGTCTCAGTAAACGCGTTGTGCATAGGACTCAACCAGGAGAGACTAGTGCCAGGCAATGCAGGCTCGATTGTTGATGTCTTCGTGTTTGATGTAGCATGTGGCAGTAGGTAGTTTTGGCTGCATGTTGTCAGTTGTCGTTGGTGTTGTCGGTGTCCAGTCGCGTCTACTCGGGTTCGTCCACGGAGTCAGTCGCGGCTGTTGGAGACGAAGTGGGCGACAGTGGAGTGCAGATGGACACGTCGTTGATGCAGGGGGGTAGCCGCATAGGAAGCTCATCATGTTTCTAGATTTCATTTGGAATCGAAATCTTCATGACCCTTTTCCTTGTATAACGGACTCGGAGGTTGCGTCGAGATGTGGCTAATTCGGTGAAGCGGGCGATGCGCTGAGCGGTGTCGTGAGCATTCGCGGGAGTCGTAATTCAATGAAGGACACAGGGCGATGTGGATTGATCACGATCCGGTAGGGGATGTAGTGGTCCAGCTGTGAGGCTTGATGCGCATTGATATTTCTTGGGTTTCGCGATCTCACGGAAAGGCGGTAGGCAAGCGTTGTGAGACGGGACATGGTAGCGACCAGTCGTGGAGGAGTGTTGGTGGTGGGGTGTTGTTGTGGCGCCTTTTTTCCGACAACTGTGTGCAGAATCACAGACTGGTTGCAGCGTCACCAGCTATGCTGGCTGGAGGGTAATCGTTCCTTGGTAGACCGAAGACGCCCCGCGTTGCCACTTTGGGGGGCGAAGGGGAGCGGACCTCGGTTGATGGGAAGATTGCCCATTGTGACAAGTTGGTTGCGTGACATGCGCCGACAGATTCACTGTTGTGTTGTGGCTGACTGTAGCAACGCACGACTGGCGGGTTGGGGCTCAGGGCACACCGGGTTTGGCGGTGTGGCTTGGCGAGGCTGTGTCGCCCATGTGCGCCGCTGACGGTCTTGGTGTGTCGGCAAGCCCAGGGGTGTGTTGAACGACTTCACTTCTGGGTCCACTGGGTGCCGCGGTGGAACATGTGTTTCGCCGAGGCGGCTGGAGGAGATAGATGCCCTGTATTGCTTCTGCCGATGTTCATGCTATGAACACAGATCAAGAAACAGGCAGTAGGCGGTTAAGGCTACGAGCTGCAGGTAGGCGTTTCTGTCGTGTTTCTGGAGCAGGTTCTATTATGGTTCATCCACGTAGCCAATCGCGTTCATTGGGGATTGCTTGCAAGACTAAGGACACCAGGTGTATATCATTGCCACAGTGACTTCGTTCATGGCATAATGAGCTGGGAGCTCGCCTCCAGATGTGGCTGTAGCGAGGTGGGGGGTGTGTCCGGTGGTGGCGTCCGCAGGTGAGAGGGATTGGGCTGAGGGTGGTGCGAATCGGCCACGATCCGGGGCAGGATGTAGTGGTCTACCGGTGAGGCTTGGTGTTGATATTGCTTGGGTTGTGCGATGTTGCGGAAAATCAAGGAGGCAATTGGTACAAGAGCGGACATGGTAGCGACCAGTCGTGGAGGAGGGCTGGGGGAGGAGTGTTGGTGCTGCACCTTTTGCGGACGATGGTTTGCAGGAACACACTGGTTGCAGTGTCAGCACATCTGCTGGCTGGGTTTTATTCGAATC
Source organism: Toxoplasma gondii ME49 (assembly GCF_000006565.2). Taxonomy (NCBI): domain Eukaryota; phylum Apicomplexa; class Conoidasida; order Eucoccidiorida; family Sarcocystidae; genus Toxoplasma; species Toxoplasma gondii. The sequence continues at coordinate 1,098,440 of NC_031474.1, forward strand.
TTAGCAGGTCAAGGACTGCCCGCGTTGTCTGTTTGGGGGGTGAAGTGGAGCGGATCCCGGTCGAAGGGGAGGGTGCCTGTTGTGATGAGTGGGTTTTGCCGCTTATGCCGATGAATAAACTATGATGAAGCGGATGATTGTGGCAACGCACGACTGGCGGGTTGGGGCTTTGAGGACTCTGGAGTGAAGGCCTGGCTCGGTGACGCCGTATCACCCACTGACGGCGTTGATGTGCTGCCAAACCCTCATCGCTTCGGTCGATTGAACATTGTGTCCCCTGGGTGCAGCGGTGGAGTGTTTATGCTCAGGAGGTCGGCAGAAGAGAATGGTGCCTTACAGTGCGAAGTTGATTGTTGATGTCTTCATTTTTGCGTGCAGGCAGCAGCAGTAAGATTTTGTGACTGAATTGCCATTCATCGTTCGTGCTATGGGTGTCCACACGATTCTGCTTAGGTTAGTTCACCTTGTCAGCCGCGGCTCGTCGAAACGATCGCATCCAGCTTATGATGGTCACTGTGTTCAACAGATTTTATTTAAAATCGAAGTCCCCATAATGCTGTTCGTGATATGATGAACTACATGCTTGGGTTCAAATGTGGCTATTTTGGGGGGGAGGAGGATTTGTTCGGTGGTGTCCCTTCGATGATAGGGATGGGACGGTTCGCATCGACTACGATCCGAGAGCGGATGTAGTGATCTACCGGTGAGGCTTGATGAGCTTTCATTTTGCTGGGGTTTTGTGATGTCGAGGGAAGGCGAAGAGGCAAATTTTGCGAGATCGGCCATGTTACCGACCACTCGTGGAAGAGGGTTGGGGGAGAAGTGTTGGCTTGGTTCGTTTTGCCGACGATGATGCGCAGAATCGTAGACTGGTTGCAGCGTCAGCAGATATAGTGCCTGGGACTTAGTGGAGCCTTTTTAGACCAATGTCACGCGCGCCGCGTCGGGCGCTGAGAGGAGCGGGCCGTCTTTAATGGGGAGGCTGCCCGTTGTGATTAGTGGATGGTCACTTGCGCCGATGGATACCCTCTGGTGTAGTAGGTGATTTTAGGAACGTACGACTAGCGGGCTGGGACTCGGGGTGAGACTACTTCACATACGGTCCTCGGGGACAGTATCGACGTGTAGCCAGGCACGCATATCTCATGAGTCTCTTGAATGATGGGTCCACTTGATGCCGTGGTGGAGCCGTCATGCACACCCGACCGCCGAGAGGGGTATCTGTCAACTTGGATTCGATTGTTGGCGCCTTCAGCTAGCGGCAGTAGGGGGCTTAGGTTGCGAATGTTCAGTAGCCGTTTGAGTTGTCGGACTGAAACAGGTTCTACTTGTGTTCCTCCACTAGCCAGTCGCGCTCGTTCAGGATGATCACAGCACAAAGGATACCAGTTGTACATAGCATTACAACAGGAACTTTGTTACCGACATGATGAGTTGGGAGCTTGCCTCCAGATGTGGCTATAGCGAGGGGGGCAGGATGTGTCCGGTGGTGGCGTGCGCAGATGAGAGGTATAGGACGGTGCGGATCGGCTACGATCCGGGGCAGGATATAGTGGTCTACCGGTGAGGCTTGATGGGAGTTTATCTTGCTTGGGTTTTGCAGTGTCGCGGGAAGGCAGAGAGGCAATTATTACAACAGTGGCCATGGTAGCGCCCAGTCATGGAAGAGGCTTGGGGGAGGAGAGGAGTATGGGTGTGGCGCCGTTTGGCGACGATGGAGGGGGGAAAGACAGACTGGTTGCAGCGTCAGCAGATATGCTGCCTGAGGAATAGTGGAACCTTTTTGGACAGAGGATGTCCCGTGTTGCCGCGTTGAGCGGTGAAGGGGAGGAGCGGACCGCGGTTGATGGGGAGGCTGCCTGCTGTCAGATGTGGGTTGTGTCGCTTGCTTGTGCCGATCGATAGACTATGATGTAGTGACTGACTGTATCAATGCAGGACGCGGGCGCGGGGGCCCAGGGGACACTGTTGTGGCGGCCTGGCTTTGTGAGGGTGTGTTACCCACTAACGCCGCTTACAGCGTTGATGTGCCGCCAGGTTCACACATCTCTTGGGTCGCTGGAGCTATGGGCCACATTGGTGCAGTGGTGGGCTTTTTGTCCATGAAAGGCAGCCGGGAGAGAGTGGTACCTTGCATCAAGGGCTCGAGTGTTGGAACGCTCATTTTTCAGTTCGAAAATGAGGCAGTAGGATGTTTAAGCTGTGACCGTTCTGTAGCCGTTTTTGCGGTGGGTGCTAAGCAAGTTCTCCTTTGGTTCGTCCACATAGTCGGTCGCGCCTCTTGGAAGCGACGAGGGCTACAGCCGACTGCCAGTGATTGCATCGTTGTTGCAGAGGGTTACTAGCGAATGAACGACACGTGATTCGATGTCCTCATAATGCTGTTCGTGGTATGATGAACTACATGCTTGGGTTCGAATGTGGTATCGGGGGGAGAGGAGCAAAATGTCGTCGGTGCTTTCGCGTCGATAAGGGGGATAATGCGGTGCGGATCGGCTACGATCCGGGGCAGGATATAGTGGTCTACCGGTGAGGCTTGATAGGAGTTTATCTTGCTTGGGTTTTGCAATGTCGCGGGAAGGCAGAGAGGCAATTATTACAACAGTGGCCATGGTAGCGCACAGTCATGGAAGAGGCTTGGGGGAGGAGAGGAGTATGGGTGTGGCGCCGTTTGGCGACGATGGAGTGAGGGAAGACAGGCTGGTTGCAGCGTCAGCAGATATGCTGCCTGAGGAATAGTGGAACCTTTTTGGACAGCGGACGTCCCGTGTTGCCGCGTTGAGCGGTGGAGGGGAGGAGCGGACCGCGGTTGAAGGGGAGGCTGCCTGCTGTCAGATGTGGGTTGTGTCGCTTGTGCCGGTGAAGAGTCTATGATGTAGTGGCTGACTGTAGCACCGCACGGCTGGCGGGCTGGGTCTCGGGGAACGGCAGGCGAGGCGGTCCGGCTTGGCGAGGTTGTGTCGGCCTGGGGTGCCGCTGATGATGCTGGAGTGTCGCCAGCCCTACGGATCTCTTGAGTCGCTTCGATTCGCCACTCTGTGTCTCAGTAAACGCGTTGTGCATAGGACTCAACCAGGAGAGACTAGTGCCAGGCAATGCAGGCTCGATTGTTGATGTCTTCGTGTTTGATGTAGCATGTGGCAGTAGGTAGTTTTGGCTGCATGTTGTCAGTTGTCGTTGGTGTTGTCGGTGTCCAGTCGCGTCTACTCGGGTTCGTCCACGGAGTCAGTCGCGGCTGTTGGAGACGAAGTGGGCGACAGTGGAGTGCAGATGGACACGTCGTTGATGCAGGGGGGTAGCCGCATAGGAAGCTCATCATGTTTCTAGATTTCATTTGGAATCGAAATCTTCATGACCCTTTTCCTTGTATAACGGACTCGGAGGTTGCGTCGATATGTGGCTAATTCGGTGAAGCGGGCGATGAGCTGAGCGGTGCCGTGAGCATTCGCGGGAGTCGTAATTCAATGAAGGACACAGGGCGATGTGGATTGATCACGATCCGGTAGGGGATGTAGTGGTCCAGCTGTGAGGCTTGATGCGCATTGATATTTCTTGGGTTTCGCGATCTCACGGAAAGGCGGTAGGCAAGCGTTGTGAGACGGGACATGGTAGCGACCAGTCGTGGAGGAGTGTTGGTGGTGGGGTGTTGTTGTGGCGCCTTTTTTCCGACAACTGTGTGCAGAATCACAGACTGGTTGCAGCGTCACCAGCTATGCTGGCTGGAGGGTAATCGTTCCTTGGTAGACCGAAGACGCCCCGCGTTGCCACTTTGGGGGGCGAAGGGGAGCGGACCTCGGTTGATGGGAAGATTGCCCATTGTGACAAGTTGGTTGCGTGACATGCGCCGACAGATTCACTGTTGTGTTGTGGCTGACTGTAGCAACGCACGACTGGCGGGTTGGGGCTCAGGGCACACCGGGTTTGGCGGTGTGGCTTGGCGAGGCTGTGTCGCCCATGTGCGCCGCTGACGGTCTTGGTGTGTCGGCAAGCCCAGGGGTGTGTTGAACGTCGCTCTGATTCAGTGTCCGCTAATTGCTTCGATGGACTGGTTGTTCGTGGGAGTCGGTCGGGATAGTGTAGTACCTTGCTATGCTGGTTCATGTGTTGATGCCTTGACGTTGCACGCATTTGGCGTTTAAAGGTGCGAATTGCGGGTTGTCGATTTTGTATTGGGTGCCGGGAGGATTCCTCTTTGGTTCGTCCATGTACTCAGTAGTGCTCGCGTGGAGGATGTGGGGGACAAAGGACACCAAATGGACGTGGCGACGCGGCAACGGCATAGGCGGGTGAGTGGGAGTTCGAGTCGAGATATGGGTAATTGGGGGTGGCGGGGATGGAAGAGTGTCATCGTTGGCGTTGTGAGTTTATACGAGCTATGCGTCGGTGTGAATTGATCACGGCCAGGGATCAGATCATTGGAACTAGCGGTGACACTTGATGCGCTTTGACATTTGTGGATTTTGCAATGTCGCGGGAAGGCGGTACGCAACGATTTGAGACCCCGGCACCATGCGGACTAGAAGGATGGCTTAACCATTGAAGAAATCTAATTGTCGGGCTGTAAATGTGAGGGGCATCCGCGATAGTACCACAGCTACAGCTGAAGTAATAAACATAGTGTTAGCTCCGTTTTTGTGTGCATCGTAGTTTCGCCGCACTATGAAAACTAGAGCTAGCGGGGTGTTGCTGACAGAAGCGCATCTGTGTAAACCAGGTACTGCGCCTCTCTCCCCTTGTATGCTGTCTTACCGTGTTCTCACATCGCAAGGATGGTGAAGACACGGAATAGTGCGTAGTGTCACCGGATAGCTTTGAACACAGCAGCCTTGTTGGACGAATTCTTTGACGTGACAGCCGCACGCAAATGTGGATGATCCGGGTTCGTGTCCCACGATCACGCCTTCGAGCGTCCGAAGCGGCCTGCCTTATCTTTACATCCGCCGACGTAACTGGCTGCGGGTGTCGACTGTTGAGACGAACGGCCCTGTCTTGCGGATCGTGTTCAGAAGGAGAAAGTAGGAAGGCTGTGGCGCGTTTACAGCGGCTGCTCGTGTTGGCCTGCCTGTTCGTCATAGCAGAATTGAGGCGTGCAGTGTAGGTCATTAGTGACCGTTTCCCTAACGTCGGGGAGTAGGCACGAAGCTCCTGACCAGTTCACGGATGTGTATGTGTGTGCTTTTGTTTGTTTGTGCATGTTGGTATGCAATGAGAGGGAGGAAGCCCGCTTTAGGCAGTGAGAGTCAGAGTCGTGTGGTTGTTAGTTGTAGCGAGCGCAGCATCCTCCGTAGCTGCCTCACGCTGACGGTGGTTCGCCTGTGTTGTATGGCCAGGAACCCAGAGCGGGATTACTAGTGGTGGATCATTTAGCACTAAGGCACTACGTTGTGGCGCTGAGCGAGATTGTGATAACGTGAGGTGGTGTCTGTTCAAATCAGGTAGAGCATTCATTGTTCCGCACGCCTGATCCGAAATCGCACAGTGAGACATGGCTGCCAGATTTCCTCCCCTTTCTGTAGTGGGACTGCGCTTTCTCGATGCTTCCGGTACTGCATGCTCGTCGACGCAGGAATTCGCTTTCGAGCCTTGAATCACCACTGGATCTCGGGATGTTCCCTGCGGTGTTGCAGATTCCATCCCGAACTGATCCTCGGTGTGAAATCAAAAGCCACGGATGGTAATTGAGGGCTGTGGTCCTTGTGTCAGTCTTACTTCTTCATCAGTGCAGGTTACGTGTTAGGTTTGTTTTTTTCCAGCACTCAAGAGATTGTTTCTTTTGCTGCTGGTGTGGTGCTTCGTGTAGTGGCGTAGGCTATAACCCGGTGTCGACTGGAGCTGGGGTCGTAGCCGCGCTGCTAAACCGAATGTACCAGTGTTCTGGCTTTGTCGTGGTTCGTTCACTGCGGTGTCGGTCGCCTTGCTCGCCGAGGGCGCTGTATCTGTGGACGGGTTGAGGATTGTGGCCGTTCGCCTGAACTCTGCACGTTGACGTGCTTGTCGTGGCGACTTGACGCAGATGTTGTGGATGTGCATGTGCGGAGGCTGGAGAGCATAAGGCGCGTGTTGGTCATCCTTTGAGCGGGCGAGCATTATATGATGTCGTTACCCTGCTGGCGGTGCAACAGATTGTCCCTCCGCTGCGAGCGTTGCTTCAACCTATTGGCGTGAGGTGACTTGCCTTCACTTGTTGGGTATTCTGCGTTTCTGGGGAAAGGTGGTAGACAATCGTTGGAGAGCATCGGTTACGGTGGCGGGCTGAGTGGTGATGGGCGGTTGCGGAGCGGTTGCATTTACATTATTCGGTTCGAAGACTAGTTGAAGCAGAGAAGCGCAGAATGGTACCAGCATCTGCCGATATGGTGGGTCGTGGAGGGGGAGACATGAGTAGAAGGGATACCTCTCTGGTCTTCGCCTTCGGCGCTGTGCAGGGGCAGACCGCCGCAGACGGGTAGCCTGGCACTCCTAGTTAGCACCATATGTTACTGAGCTTCGCGTTCAGAACGACGCGCTATCGGGACTGGCTGCCGTAGGCGACAAAAGGGATACAACTAGGGCTCGGGAGGCAGCAGGTGGGTTGGCTTCGCGCAGGATGTGGTCACTCTCAAGGATCGGTGACGCTCTTGAGAGGTTGCCGGTCTCTTGGAGCTTGTGAGCAGGGGGCCCAGTCATTTTGGTGGATGACAGATTGCAGCCCCTTGGGTTTAAGTCACAGAGTGGCGTCGACTGTTGGCTCTGGCTGTCCATTACCACAAGGCTGTAGGAACTGCGGGGTGCGGCGGGCCGCGCGGTATGGATAAATACGGGCGCATTCTATGATTGGCATATGAATCCATGAGCACTTGTTGCTGAGAGGGGCGCTGCCATCGGGCACACAGCGCGCATTGGTGTTGTAGCAGAGGCTCCGGTGTTTGCGGTGGAGGGTCACTCCAACGGACCTTCTGCTGAGGTTCGTGTGGGCGTGTTCGGTGGTGTGTGGGGAGTTCATGCGATGCGGAGGACACAAACCGTCGATAGCCACCATGACCTGAGTCTACGATAGGAACTGAAACACATATTGCGGATTTTGCGGTGGCGTCGAAAGGAGGTAGGCAGCCGTTGGAGGAGAGATGGTGGCAGCCATGGATGGAGGGCTGGGGAGAGGTAGCCTCCGGTTTCGTCAAAAGACGAGGGAAGGGGGAGGAGGAGGAACTGAGGAAACCGGCCGCAACAGAATTGGGTGATTGACGCTATATGGTTCAGTTGCTGAGACACGTTTTGATCGCAGACGCGTCCTATGCTTGGCCCATGTGCTGATGCCGGAACAGGGGCGTGTCGATGAGGACTGGGTGTCTCATGCGTCCCCGTTCGTGAATTGTTTTGACTTGTCGCCATGGGGTGGAGAAGGAGAGAACAGGGGGCGATGATGGGGTCGAGGGATAGACGTGAACGCAGCATCCGTGTTGGACGAAGTCTTTGACGTGACAGCCGCACGCAAATGTGGATGATCCGGGTTCGTGTCCCACGACGACGGGCTCGAGCTTCCGAAGCGGCCTGCCTTATCTTTACATCCGCCGACGTATCTAGCTGCGGGTGTCGACTGTTGAGACGAACGGCCCTGTCTTGCGGCTCGTGTCCAGAGAGAACAAGTAGGAAGGCAGTGGCGCGGTGACGGCCACTGGCGGTGTTGGGTCCCCTATTCGTCACCGTATAATGACTGCGTCCGCTAATGGTCGTATGACACGTTGTGGGAGGCGGGAACTGCGAGAGCCTGCCGCAGGTGAATTCGGTGAAGTATGGTATATGGTTCTTTCTTTGATAGATGCTTTTGGTCGCAGACGTGTCCTCTGTTTGACACGTATGTTGGTGAGAGAACAAGGGCGGGTCGATGAGAACTGTGTCTCACGCATCCGCGTTCACGGATTGTCTTGACATGTAGCTATGTAGTGGGGAACGAGCGAACAGGAGGCGACGATGGGGTCGACGACTAGATTTGTATGTAGCATCCGCGTTTGACGAAGTCTTTGACGTGACAGCCGCACGCAAATGTGGATGATCCGGGTTCGTGTCCCACGACGACGGGCTCGAGCTTCCGAAGCGGCCTGCCTTATCTTTACATCCGCCGACGTAACTGGCTGCGGGTGTCGACTGTTGAGACGAACGGCCCTGTCTTGCGGCTCGTGACCAGAGAGAACAAGTAGGAAGGCAGTGGCGCGGTGACGGCCACTGGCGGTGTTGGGTTCCCTATTCGTCACCGTATAATGACTGCGTCCGCTAATGGTCGTATGACACGTTGTGGGAGGCGGGAACTGCGAGAGCCTGCCGCAGGTGAATTCGGTGAAGTATGGTATATGGTTCTTTCTTTGATAGATGCTTTTGGTCGCAGACGTGTCCTCTGTTTGACACGTATGTTGGTGAGAGAACAAGGGCGGGTCGATGAGAACTGTGTCTCACGCATCCGCGTTCACGGATTGTCTTGACATGTAGCTATGTAGTGGGGAACGAGCGAACAGGAGGCGACGATGGGGTCGACGACTAGATTTGTATGTAGCATCCGTGTTTGACGAAGTCTTTGACGTGACAGCCGCACGCAAATGTGGATGATCCGGGTTCGTGTCCCACGATCACGCCTTCGAGCGTCCGAAGCGGCCTGCCTTATCTTTACATCCGCCGACGTAACTGGCTGCGGGTGTCGACTGTTGAGACGAACGGCCCTGTCTTGCGGATCGTGTTCAGAAGGAGAAAGTAGGAAGGCTGTGGCGCGTTTACAGCGGCTGCTCGTGTTGGCCTGCCTGTTCGTCATAGCAGAATTGAGGCGTGCAGTGTAGGTCATTAGTGACCGTTTCCCTAACGTCGGGGAGTAGGCACGAAGCTCCTGACCAGTTCACGGATGTGTATGTGTGTGCTTTTGTTTGTTTGTGCATGTTGGTATGCAATGAGAGGGAGGAAGCCCGCTTTAGGCAGTGAGAGTCAGAGTCGTGTGGTTGTTAGTTGTAGCGAGCGCAGCATCCTCCGTAGCTGCCTCACGCTGACGGTGGTTCGCCTGTGTTGTATGGCCAGGAACCCAGAGCGGGATTACTAGTGGTGGATCATTTAGCACTAAGGCACTACGTTGTGGCGCTGAGCGAGATTGTGATAACGTGAGGTGGTGTCTGTTCAAATCAGGTAGAGCATTCATTGTTCCACACGCCTGATCCGAAATCGCACAGTGAGACATGGCTGCCAGATTTCCTCCCCTTTCTGTAGTGGGACTGCGCTTTCTCGATGCTTCCGGTACTGCATGCTCGTCGACGCAGGAATTCGCTTTCGAGCCTTGAATCACCACTGGATCTCGGGATGTTCCCTGCGGTGTTGCAGATTCCATCCCGAACTGATCCTCGGTGTGAAATCAAAAGCCACGGATGGTGGATGAGGGCTTACATTATTCGGTGCGAAGACTAGTTGAAGCAGAGAAGCGCAGAATGGTACCAGCATCTGCCGATATGGTGGGTCGTGGAGGGGGAGACATGAGTAGAAGGGGTACCTCTCTGGTCTTCGCCTTCGGCGCTGTGCAGGGGCAGACCGCCGCAGACGGGTAGCCTGGCACTCCTAGTTAGCACCATATGTTACTGAGCTTCGCGTTCAGAACGACGCGCTATCGGGACTGGCTGCCGTAGGCGACAAAAGGGATACAACTAGGGCTCGGGAGGCAGCAGGTGGGTTGGCTTCGCGCAGGATGTGGTCACTCTCAAGGATCGATGACGCTCTTCATGACGTTACAAACCCACTTGCCGGGGGGACACGTGGTTGTGGTCCGTGCTATGGTCGAGAGTGTGGATGTTTTTCAGCGGAGATAGGTGTGTGCCACCACGAGATCGAGCGCTCATGGAGATCTGTCACCAGAAGGCAATCGGAACACTGAAGTGCGCAGAGCCGTCGCTATCTGCCTCTCATGCGGCTGTGTACCGTATCTGACTGTGATTAGTATACGAATCCATGAGCACTTGTTGCTGAGAGGGGCGCTGCCATCGGGCACACAGCGCGCATTGGTGTTGTAGCAGAGGCTCCGGTGTTTGCGGTGGAGAGTCACTCCAACGGACCTTCTGCTGAGGTTCGTGTGGGCGTGTTCGGTGGTGTGTGGGGAGTTCATGCGATGCGGAGGACACAAACCGTCGATAGCCACCATGACCTGAGTCTACGGTAGGAACTGAAACACATATTGCGGATTTTGCGGTGGCGTCGAAAGGAGGTAGGCAGCCGTTGGAGGAGAGATGGTGGCAGCCATGGATGGAGGGCTGGGGAGAGGTAGCCTCCGGTTTCGTCAAAAGACGAGGGAAGGGGGAGGAGGAGGAACTGAGGAAACCGGCCGCAACAGAATTGGGTGATTGACGCTATATGGTTCAGTTGCTGAGACACGTTTTGATCGCAGACGCGTCCTATGCTTGGCCCATGTGCTGATGCCGGAACAGGGGCGTGTCGATGAGGACTGGGTGTCTCATGCGTCCCCGTTCGTGAATTGTTTTGACTTGTCGCCATGGGGTGGAGAAGGAGAGAACAGGGGGCGATGATGGGGTCGAGGGATAGACGTGAACGCAGCATCCGTGTTGGACGAAGTCTTTGACGTGACAGCCGCACGCAAATGTGGATGATCCGGGTTCGTGTCCCACGACGACGGGCTCGAGCTTCCGAAGCGGCCTGCCTTATCTTTACATCCGCCGACGTATCTAGCTGCGGGTGTCGACTGTTGAGACGAACGGCCCTGTCTTGCGGATCGTTTTCAGAAGGAGAAAGTAGGAAGGCTGCGGCGCGGTGAGAGCGATTGCTCGCGTTGGCTGCTCTGTTTGTCACCCTAGAATGATGCCGTGCAATGTATGTCGTCAATGACCGCTAGGTAGGAGGTGGGTCCTGCGGCCGCCGGTCTCAGCAGTATTGGGGGGTGTGGTGGTATGAAGTTCAGTTTTGACACACGTATTATGCCGCAAATGTCGTTTGCGTGTCACGGGTGGCGTTGACAGAACAGAGACGTGTTGATGCGGAGTACGTTTTTCTCTCGTGCGTGCTCGTGGAATGCGTTATTAATGTTTAGCCGCCCAATGAGGAACGGGAGAACGGGGGGATCGGATGGTATCGCCCGCTAGATTTGAACGTAGCAGCCGTGTTGGACGAAGTGTTCGACGCGGCGGGTGCACGCAAATGTGGATGATCCGGGTTCGTGTCCCACGATCACTCCCTCAAGTTTCCGAAACGGCCTCCCTGATCGTTGCATCCAAAGAAGTATCTAGCTCCGGGTGTCGACTGCTGAGATGAACGGTCTTGCCATGCGGCTTGTGTCCAGAAGAAACAAGTAGGACAACTGGCGGTGTGGAAAGCAACTGCTCGCGTTGTCTCGCTTGTTCGTTACATTGGATTGGTGGCATGCATTGTAGGTCATTAGTGACCGTTTCCCTAGCGTCGAGGCGGAGAAGCGAAGCTCCACAGTGGTTCACGGATGTGTGTGTGTTTTTGTTTGTTTGTGCATGTTGGTGGGTAGTGGAGGGGAGAGAAGGTCTGTTTAGGCGGTGAGGCTCAGCGCAGTATAGCCAGAGCGACCGCAGCCTGATCCGTAGCTGCCTCACGCTGACGGTGGTTCGTCTGTGTTGCGTGACGTGGTACCCAGCATCGATCCATTGACAGGCGATTGCCACTATTGCAGTGCTAGGGTGCGGCATGTGACTGGAGATTGCTATCGCACAAGTAGCCGACCTGGTGCGTTGTTGACGCAAAAAAGGAAGACTATTCGCTGCTGCGGAGCCGGCGTATCAACGTGCACCAAGCCGATTGTGTTCCCGTTCCGCTGTACGGGCCACGTCCTGTCAAGTGAGTCTGTGTCAGGCGCCCCGAGTGGCATGCCATTGTTAAGGCCTAATTCCAATATCGACTGTGGCTGGAGGCGTGGCGACACTGCAACGAACAGTGTACTAGAGTCCTGGCTTTGCTGTTGATTCAATGAATGACGCCCGTCGCCATGCCAGCCGATCTCGTGTGTCTCCTGCCGAGAGCGGCGTGCCTGGTAGTGACTTATACGTGTCAGAGGATGTTTTTGTCAGTTTGCCCACGGAGGGGACTTGTTGCAGGAGTTCTTGTTGTGGGCTCGTGGAGACAGGGGAGCCGTGGAGGCGTACTTTCTGGCATTTGTTCCGTGGACGAGAGTTGTTTCGTCGTTGCCCTGGTGAAGGCGCAGCGGACGGCCCATTTCGCATAGCCAAGGACACGACCTAGTGGCATGGAGGCCCGATTGGATCCCTGCTGGTCGGGAAAGACGTTTGTGTCACAGAGCGGAGTTAAACAGTGATTTGCGCTGTCGTTTACTGGAAGGCGGTAGGAGCCATGTGATGCAACGGGCCACCGCTATCCGTCGGTAGCTTGTGTCTGGCAGGGTCTCTTGTGGTTGCGCGACACAGTCAAAACACCTTGCTCGAAGTTGTCGGTCTTACAGGGCGTTACAATGTTCATTTGTTCGTTGCAGTGGCTCAAATGTATCCCGGCCATGTCGTTTACGTTTGCCATGCTAGGGGAAGTTGGGAGACCCCAAGTAATGTTGCCGCTTGTTGTGAATGTGATTCTAGCAGGCGAAGGGTCGCGTACCCGCAGGGCAGATTAGTGTCCGCGTCGGCAATACATTGTGCCATGGAACTTTTTCGTGACCGGGTTGCATGGCGGCGCAAATCATGTTGGTTGGTTCGTTCGGGGTAGCCGCAGCACTATGATACAGCGCTGAACTAGCCATTCTCCTCTGATGGAGGTTATGTCGCCTGTAGTCCGTGCAGCAGAAAGGAGACGGCGCATAGGTCCGCTACCGAACTAGTAAAGATCCACACGTGGCCACGTGTGTGTTTTGTATAGAATGTGAACTCGTTCGGAGCGCTTACCACAGCAGCTGAGTGTGCACCATGGGACAGCCTGGGTATGTGATTGTCCGTTAATGCTTCTGGGCATGCCTCTTTCGTATCAGCGCTGCGAGGGCGAGTGCTGACGCCGTGAAGGGTATAGAGGGGAAGTGGGAAGCGCGTGGACCCCTGTTCGCCAGGTGCCTCTGCAGTTCCGCGTGTGCAGCGGCCAATCTATGACTCTGGCAATTAATTGCATTTTCGATTCTAGATACCCGATTGCGTGTCATATCTATGTCGCCTGTGTCTGTTTTGTGTGTTGTTACGGGTTTCTGGCATGTCATAGGAGCGTCGTTCTCTGTCGAGGCCGCAACAGGAGGGCGGGGGTAGCCGGTGCACGCGTCGGCATGGTCCAGGGTTGTGATTCGGTGTCTGTGTGCCTCGTCTAGAATATGCACCGGCCCGAGCTGTTCATGGAGAGAATCTGGTCGCAGTTCGGCGCAGATGCCAAAGTGGAGGCCACGGACCTCGTTGTCTTTGAGCGCGTCGTATGGTGAATCTTGATTGCTTGATGATAGTTTGTACGAAACCGCTGCAGGACTGGACATGGTTATGTCAAATACAAGTGCGAGGGGAGAGAGGGAATGACTGCATCAGCCGAAAGGCGAAGAATCGCACCGAGGGCAGAGCAGATGCGGGGTCGTGTGTGACAGTGGAGTTGTGTGTTGGTGGGACTGTCTGTGTCGTAGCATCGGTCGTAGCAGAACAGGTCCTATCTGACGAAAATTGTTGATCTCGAGTGTATGGCACCACCACTTCCGCTTTTCAGCTTCCTCTTATCTTTTCCCACCAGGTGATGTGGGACAGGGGATGGTGAAGGATTGATGTTGTACAATTGTCTGTAGAATGGCCACAAGACAGCATGCTGCACTCAGACATCAAGGACACGCATGCGCGTGTAACTCAGTTTACGGGGCTGGTCACTCATGTGGAGTTCCTCTGCTAAAAGGGTCATCTGCCTTGGTCTAACGCTTGGCAGCTGGTGCAATGGTCTACACTGTTACGCTGTCCCTTTCTTTCCTGCATGGGTCTATTCCAGAAAGATGTAAGGACGCCGTTCCGCTGTGAATCAGATCGCGGGACATATGCTGGCATGAAGCTGTCGGTTGCTGACGTTGAGGACTTGTTGCATGGGACTCTGTTTCCATATGAGCAGTGAATCAAAAGGGCCATCCCTTGACCCTGGTATACTGGTCGTGGCAGGATTCTAGCAGGCGAAGGGTCGCGTACCCGCAGGGCAGATTAGTGTCCGCGTCGGCAATACATTGTGCCATGGAACTTTTTCGTGACCGGGTTGCATGGCGGCGCAAATCATGTTGGTTGGTTCGTTCGGGGTAGTCGCAGCACTATGATACAGCGCTGAACTAGCCATTCTCCTCTGATGGAGGTTATGTCGCCTGTAGTCCGTGCAGCAGAAAGGAGACGGCGCATAGGTCCGCTACCGAACTAGTAAAGATCCACACGTGGCCACGTGTGTGTTTTGTATAGAATGTGAACTCGTTCGGAGCGCTTACCACAGCAGCTGAGTGTGCACCATGGGACAGCCTGGGTATGTGATTGTCCGTTAATGCTTCTGGGCATGCCTCTTTCGTATCAGCGCTGCGAGGGCGAGTGCTGACGCCGTGAAGGGTATAGAGGGGAAGTGGGAAGCGCGTGGACCCCTGTTCGCCAGGTGCCTCTGCAGTTCCGCGTGTGCAGCGGCCAATCTATGACTCTGGCAATTAATTGCATTTTCGATTCTAGATACCCGATTGCGTGTCATATCTATGTCGCCTGTGTCTGTTTTGTGTGTTGTTACGGGTTTCTGGCATGTCATAGGAGCGTCGTTCTCTGTCGAGGCCGCAACAGGAGGGCGGGGGTAGCCGGTGCACGCGTCGGCATGGTCCAGGGTTGTGATTCGGTGTCTGTGTGCCTCGTCTAGAATATGCACCGGCCCGAGCTGTTCATGGAGAGAATCTGGTCGCAGTTCGGCGCAGATGCCAAAGTGGAGGCCACGGACCTCGTTGTCTTTGAGCGCGTCGTATGGTGAATCTTGATTGCTTGATGATAGTTTGTACGAAACCGCTGCAGGACTGGACATGGTTATGTCAAATACAAGTGCGAGGGGAGAGAGGGAATGACTGCATCAGCCGAAAGGCGAAGAATCGCACCGAGGGCAGAGCAGATGCGGGGTCGTGTGTGACAGTGGAGTTGTGTGTTGGTGGGACTGTGTCGTAGCATCGGTCGTAGCAGAACAGGTCCTATCTGACGAAAATTGTTGATCTCGAGTGTATGGCACCACCACTTCCGCTTTTCAGCTTCCTCTTATCTTTTCCCACCAGGTGATGTGGGACAGGGGATGGTGAAGGATTGATGTTGTACAATTGTCTGTAGAATGGCCACAAGACAGCATGCTGCACTCAGACATCAAGGACACGCATGCGCGTGTAACTCAGTTTACGGGGCTGGTCACTCATGTGGAGTTCCTCTGCTAAAAGGGTCATCTGCCTTGGTCTAACACTTGGCAGCTGGTGCAATGGTCTACACTGTTACGCCGACCCTTTTTTTGGCATGGATCGTTACCAGAAAACGCAAGTAGGAATGAAATTACGTGCTGTCATTGAACAAGTGATATGCGCTGTCATGAAGCAGCATGTTGCTGAGATCGAGGGACGGCTGCTCCACTCGTCACCATATGAGTGAATCAAGGCGAACCATCTTGCGGCCTATGTCTGTAGGTGGTGGCAGGACTGTGGAGCACAAAGAAGCGCCTAGCCATAGGTGCAGTGTTGCGTCGGTGTCGGCAACACATTGCAGCACAGAATGCTTTTCAGGAATCGCGTTGAATATTCACGTTCCTTAAGATGGTACGTTGCAGCGAGTTTCGTGCAGCTGCTGATCACCGCTGCAGCACCGGGGTACGACACTAGAATGGAGACTTTGTTCAAGTGAAGCCGGGCTGACGTGTTGCCAGTGCAGGAACAGTAGCTTATTTGGTTCTGCGAGACTGGAATATCGACATGTAACACGACGATTGAGTCTTCCTCTCTTCGAGGACTTGATGATGCGTGTTCCTCAATTCTTTGGGCCCGTGATCCATGTGGAGACAAGCGTCGTACTGAAATATCCTGTCTCGTGTTCATAAGCGGTGACACATGGTGGTAGTGTCGACTGTTATGCCTCGCGTGCTTCTCTTGTATTTTCGCCAAAGGGTAACAGGGAAGAATCATCGTGGTGTGCAGCCGTAGGTATCGCCCAGGATCCTGTATCACCATGCAGGAACGATCGTGTCAGATGTTGTCTCCGTAGGGGGGATGGAGGCACGGACCGCTTTTGTGCGGTCACTTGAGTATGTCTTGCTGGCATTGGTGTGGAGAAAGGAGCATACAGCTTCAATGGCAGGACAAGTGTTGCCAGCTGCATGGACCGTGTACCATGTTTTCTCTCGCGACCTCTGCCGCATGCTGCTTCACTCTAAGGTGGTACGGTGGGACTTGGTAGAGGCGACCAGCCGTCACACATAGAGCGCTTTCGTACGGCGCCATCCCGCGAGCACTGTCACCATACCGTACGGACACAGCCAAGTCCTATTTCCGTGGTGCACGCGAACTCCGCGTCGAGCGGAACAGTCTCTTGGCTTTCTCAGCTATCCGCTGGTTGGCGCGAGTCGCGATACCCGCCGAGGGCGTTGAGTCTGTGTATCTGGTACGGTGTGGACTTCACAGGGATTTTTTTCGTGTCCGTTGTCTCATGAGGGATAATAGTGGCCGGTGTTGTGGATGCTTTTGCGTGGACTCAAATGAGCAGGAAAAGCACGTCATCGTTGTTTGCTGTTGATGAGCGAGGTGATGTGAAGCGGCAGAGGGAGAAGGCCACTGACCATATATTACGATTGTCGAAGCAAACCACTGGCTTTGGCGTTTTCCCTGTACGATGGGTAATCGGATCTTGGTAGATTGTGTGTGTCGTGTGTCGATGCAGTAATTGCTAAACTGATGCATTATGCCGCAACGGCGAGCGTAACTATCGAGATAGGTGTTCTGTTATTACCCATAACGCACGCACTGCTTTGTTGGAACTGGAAATGTAACACTCTTATGGCGAATTCGGGATTCGTGGAGACTGATGCGGCAGTGTCTCTCAGGAGGAACTGCCGCACACGGGCGTCTGTGACGGTCCGGATGCGTGCTCAACCCCGCGGGTCTTTTGGGTATCTTCAATTATGTGTCCATTCACTGGTATGGTTGACCCTTTCCGTGCGAGGCGATCGCACAAGAGTGTCACTTTACAATGCAGACTTGGTTGTTGATGTCCGCATTTCGAATGCAGCAAGCCGCAGTAGGGGTTTCAGCCTTCGCAGTGGCAGCAGCCTTCTGTAACGTGGATTGGCCAGCCACAACGCTAATGGCTAAATGCCGTCGTCGTAGCCTCATGCCGCATATCAGGGGGTCACAAAAGGCAGTTTCTATGTGTCCTTGTAGTTTTAGCGTAGGGGCTTGACGAAAATGTTGAATGAGAGCGTTTCACCTTCCACGAAACGAGCGATGGCTAACCACTGATGCACTCATTTGTGCACTTTTGCTGGGTGTAGAGTTGGCACATGGCCGTTGAGTTGCAGGGGAAGTCACGAAGGAACGGCACCAAAACATTATTCCACGTGGTCACCTCGCGAAATCCGTCACGAGTGTCCTAACGCCGCGCTCGAGTAAAGATTGTCTGTGATATAGCTGACTTGGTGTGTAGTTCTTGCAGGGAAAAAGCGAATCATGAGGAGGTCAATCGATGCAGTGTCGGCGTGAGAGGAGAATTATGTCGGTGCACCTAACATGGCCTCTAGCGGTGAGGGGGCTGTCGCGGGCGTACGTTCTCCGCCTCGAGGGTTGGTCCACCAAGTGCACCTAAGAGTGAGACAGCGCTGCAGGTATTTAGTGTCGCCACTCTTGGAACTGGAGGCATTGACTCTTGAACGGGGGCGGGCTGTCATTTTAAAGTTTATGTGCCGGATCCGTTTCGCCCAATTGCTTTGTTGGGGTCACTGAATGTACGGGTGTACATCCTGGGCTGGACTGGTTTGCGCTCACCATGTTGATTGTAGCATATCATGTGCTTTGGCTGGTGCTGTGATAGGCTGCGAAAGGCATTGGTGGCAGATGTTTTCGGAGAGGAGACATCGAGAGTATCTGTTTAGTGAGTTGCTGGCATGTGTTGTGCGTGGTTTATCGTGGTGTTTCGGAGGGGAGAGCATTGTGCAGTTGAAGGCGGCCTTGGTGAGGAAAGTGTCGTAGGAGCGATTGGAGGTCAAGATTATGCGGAGGGGGCCGCCAAAAGACTACCGAGAGAATCGGAGGTGGTGGTATTACTTTGTCAGGGCTACGTATGCATGCGTATGATGCTTAAATACAGACTATGCTTGTAAGTAAAAGCATCGTTGTGCTAAGCGTGGTGGCGGCGAGTGCACAAACTGAACTTCGTGCGAGCCGAATGGTGGTCTATTGTATGTAAAGCAAGCCATTTCACGGAACGGAGCATGCGACGGGCTGGCACTTGAAAGTATGGTTGGCTGCGGGTTAATTATGCTTTACTGAGAGAGAACAAGTGTAGAGGGTGTGCGAGGGGGCAGAGGGACCGATGGCAGAAGTTTGTAATGGATTGTGAGACGACTGTGTACCGGGCGAACTGTATGAAAAGTGAGTTGTGTTTCCGAGGACGACGATTGAGTTAATGGAATGGTATGACGACGAGAACGGATGAAGTGTCCGTTGAGGCGGACGGAATCGGTGCATCGTCGAGTAAGGCATTCTGGTCTGCTGTCGTGACGGCCTCGTCAGCTGACTGGGGATGCTGCCATTGTTTCGTTAAAATGAGAAAGCTTCTATAGATCGTTTGGAGCTTCACTTGACGAGCGCTGATGATCCGTGGCGAATTGACACAGCCCGTGAGTTTACAAATATTTTTGGATGTATGTTAGTGAGGATACAGCGACAAGCGTTTTCTTACAGATACAGATTAACTTGGTTTGCGGGCTCTAGGAGCGACTCCGTGTGCGCAGATATGTAGAGCTTGCCTCCTTCCTTGATAAACAATTTGTAGCTGTGGAGAGCTGGGGTGCAACGTTCCAGTCGGTATTGACTTGGTCCACATCCGCAGTAGTTGGGCCCCCAGCGTGGCCATGCGTCATCAAGCAGTGACGAGACGAACTCGGATCCAAATGGCAAGAGTTCTTGATTAGACTTACCGCGAATGCGTCAAATCTCATTGTCTCTTATCTGGGAAGAAGACAGGTATTCTGAGGTTGCATGTACTGGAGTAGCCACACTATCGGAAGGATGAAACGTACTGTCGCTCTGATATGTTAGTTGGCGGACGCCAGGCATCTGAGAAGGGTGTTTCTTGATCATTCGCGAGAATAAGCCGTATAGAGTAGGGAATTTCCTGTGAAGACACCTTTCGTGAGCAAGAGCGATGCTGAGCATCTCCACTCGCGCATGTGTTTCCACTCAGCCTACCGTCTGCCTGAAAGGGACAACGCAACTTTTCCCGGTGTTCCATGGCGTTCTGGTTTGTGTGTATGCGGGGCAGAAAATTTCTACAAATGTTATTTTCAATCCGTTTTTCTGTTGTTGGTTGTCCGTCTCTGTAGGGCGTTGTCTCTGCTCCCTTGGTCGTAAGTCCAGCTCGCCAGCCAGTGATCTAATCAATATCGTGCTACTGACGGGATGTAACACAATATGAAAACATATGTCGTGAACGAAGCTGTGTATCTAAGGGGAGTACCTGCACCGCTTTACTGCTTGACTAAGCTCCTCGATAACTCGCAATATATCGAACTTGCTCCCTTGACTTGATCATTGCAGGCGGGAATGGCAGTAAGATTGTGCTGAGGCGTGAGGGGTTGTTCCTGTTAGTGACACACGATAAAAACGAGTGCTTGAACAAGCGCGTGCCCGTCAGAGTTTCGAATAACGGCAGGATGATCTCACGCCGGATTGATGCACAGGAGGTTTGTTTGGGATTTCGTGTCGCGGCTCACATACAACTCAAAAATGCGCTTGTATGCATGGCCTGATTCATCGTCATTCACCTCGTATTCTCTGTACGGATTCACAGGCAGTTTCGCTGGTAAGATGCACGACTGTAGCCTGCTGTGTCTGACTGCCTCCCTACAGTTTCGGCCCATCGTGTAAAGGTTATATACAGCTAGACAGCCGTGCGATACCCTCCGCATGATATATGAGGCACGAGTAGAGCGTTAGCTTTGACTCTGCGCAGCGTTGGACTTCTTGCAGTGCCCCAGGTTTTCAGAGGAGCGGTTTTGACCGCCACTCAACCGATTTTTGGCTGGCATGACTGACTACTCTCGGGTTCAGGGGGCCCCGTCCATGAGGTGAGCTCCGCCTAGCAACTGAGGAAGATTCTGCTAATCTGGATAATATTCTGGAGCCACGGCGCGCTTCGCTTCCCATCATGATAGGCTGCGCCGACACTCCCCCAGGGCGAGGCGTTTGTGTGATTCGCTACCTTTATTGACACTTGCCCTCGCACACGGTTCGTGAATGCAAAGTGCATCCAAAGGAAGAATGTGTTCCGGCAAATTTCACCTTACTGTGCGGGATTCATACCGCCAAAGTGTTTGTCACATGGATGTCCTTATCTGAGGTAGGACGCTGAACGGGGTTTTGGTGGGCTAGAGGTGGATGACGGTACTGTTGTACGCCATGTCCTGACGTGATGTGTCTTGGATTTGAGATTTGTGTTTCCGCAGCAAACGTCTATCTTTTCCGCCTTCACCTTATTGAAAAAGCCTCGTACTGGCACAGCTGAGGTCGTGTAGCTACTGGTGGTGTCGTTCTGATACGTGACTCTTTGATCCCCCTTTATTTAATGCTACAGGCCACCTCAATAATAGTAAGTCGCCAGCGCACTTGTCACCGTACACAATTCGTGCTGTAAGGCTGCTTGGGTACCAATGTTTTCTCAAACGATTACAGAAACGGTGACCAGGAACCTGAGACGGCGACGGTCCCCCGTGGCCAGAGACTAATATGCGGCGCGTCGTTAATCCTGAGTCGATTAAATCATCCAGGTCGGAAGAGGGCAACCGAATGTGAGGAAGCACTGTAACTGCGATGGCAGAATGTAGGTGAAACGTGCAGGCAAGGAATGGCAGTGCGTGGTTTGGATTCGTGAAGCACGCCCGTGTTCGATGTTCATTGAGGGCCTACGGTGGCTCACTTCAACAGCATAGTTGTTCCACAGCTTGTCCTGTAGTTATACCATGGGTAGCACTACGTTACAATGCATGGAAAAAGGTGCTGGTTCCGATGAGAAATACGGAACCCAGTTAGCAACCCCCCTCGTGGCAAGGCGATTATGATGCCAGATCATCAGCCATTCTTCGGATAGTATCCACCAATACAACAAGTGAAAAGGCGAAGCTATCTTCTTGTACCCTCCGATCTGATGGGAGCCGTTAAGCGAATGGTGCCCGAGTTTGCCTGGCAGTTTTATTCACCAATGCAAATAACACCTTGCCCACCTAGAACAGGAGGAGCCGAGCAGGTGGGTCGCGCTTGATGCAAGCGACAGAATCATATTTATGTGAGCATCAGGTCATGTAACATGACCAGTGATTCGTGTTCTGTAACATTTTCACAGGAAGTCCATAGCATGTTTTCGAGGAAGATGGGTACCAATGTATGTCCACGTTTCGACACAGATCTCATGTGGCTACATCCTCTTAAATTGACGACGTAGCATCTGATGTTCACTTGACGTTGAGTCCGTATATGCGACCGTATGCGGGGTACTTGCTCCGCTTTCCAACTTTTCACTTTTCAATTCATTCGGCGTTTTATCAACTCCTGTGTTGCCTGTCCGCCTAAATGGAACAAGAGTCTCACTACCATTCCCATTCCGACTGGTGGCGAACTAATCGAACAAACAGCGAAAGAAACAAGTAGGTGTTTGTGGCTGCTAAGCGAACCCAGTGTCACTTCGTGCAGCCCATATACCATCATACTTCGCGCTGATCGGTCCAGTGAACAATTCGGTCAGTTTACGTGCAAGTCCAATGCCATGAAGGAAGGGCGGTGACTAACAGCGCAAACAGAAAAGAAGCAGCACGTGCGTCTCCTGTTGGACACGTGGCGCTGTATGGTGGCTGCGGTGAAATGTGCATGTTGCATGAAGTGAACTTGACCACCCCTTGCGATACGTTCGCCTCCTGAAGTCCAGGCAGGCCTCAAGCTTGTCAACAGACTCGCCGCACAGTGTGCACGGCGCGGGTTCTACCAGTTATGTAGCCTGTCGCTCTGCCGTTCGTGTTCTGTCAAATGCAGCTGACAGTGTGATGTAATGAGCAGATGTGTCGAAGACCAAGAAAAAGAGCTCTGCAAGGACCAGTTCAGTGGGTCGAGGACCGTTTGAGGAGACAGCTCACGCTGCCCATTTGTTGAGTTTCATCTTTTTACAGGCTTCCAGCGTCGCGCTCGCTGCAGCAGACGTACTCCCCGCTTAATATTTTCCAGCGGTTGTCTCGCCGTATGCAGTCGGACCGCATCGTGTTGCATTTATCCAGAAAAAGAAGGTACGACGCGAAAGCGTTTCCTTGTAAACGAGTCTTGGGGGTGCGGCGACTGACGCGCAACCAGCGCTTGATGATAATTGTGCGACAGCGGAGGCCTCTCGAAGTAAAGCAATTAGAAGTATTACAGCAGCTGGTCCTCACCATAATCATGAATACTTACTGTATTGCTCCCTCTTAAAACATGATGTGATGGCCATGCAAATTTCGTGATAGGCAGCGGTACACTTAAATGCATATGCTGTTTTGCCCTCGACACAGAGCGAATCTCGCACTTGATTACGAATCAAAAGCAGCGAGAAAGTGTCGCGAATGTTTTGGTCAATGCTGGATACCGATGCGTATCACATCTTGAACCATCTGCTGTTCACCATCCTTTGGCACTATGAACTGGTAAAGCGGTTGGCGAACGCAGACGTCAAGAAGACACAGGATGCGCACTGAGCATATTTTCCGTATCGTGCCTGAAGTGTCATCCTGGCATTCGTCCGGAGGCAGCGCGAACGCGATGCAAGAAGGGACGGTGGCGGCAAGGTGCTGCGCGGGTAGTCAGTCACTTCATAAATGATGAATATTTGACCAAGCGCTGGGACTCGCGCTGAGTAGAGTACTGTATGGTGTGGTGAAGAGCAGCGACAGCGGCTTGCCTGGAAAGGCGGTGACTGCACGCTTGGGTCGAAGTTCATTCTGCCCGTGAATCGGCATATTATCACAAACCAAAGCATCGAATGGGAAGCTGCGACACTGGCGGCAGTTGGCATCGCAGGCTGTACAAGCAGACTGTGCGGCTTGGGCGTCCGTGGTGTTTTTGACGACGCCGACGTTGGAACCGATATCGTAAGTATTGGACCTAATCTGTGGCATCACGGATTGCATATATGAGCGGCGTCAGACAGCGTATGGATACCGTTTGGACTGGACGGCTATTTATGTTGTTGGCGTCCAGGAAAAAGAAGCGAGAGTAGGAAAAGTGGCACCGACTGTGTTAGTAGTCTCTGTTTTAAGATGCATCCGGGAGCTTTTTCATTGTTGCACGTATTTATGGTATGTGGCTCCGAGATTTTGCAAGACGTCAGGGATGTCACCTACACACTTTTTACAATACGGGATTGACGCCCCGCCAAGTGAGCGTTCTGGATTAAAGGTTAAAGGCGGTTAAGAAAAGCTCGCCAGTCGAGCTCATGCGGTAGTCGCTGCTGCTAAGGTATGAGTAGCAGTGTGTTGCGCGAAAGCCCCAGGAGGCAGAGGCGTGCGAGCGGTGGCACGCGCCTGCTGAAGATAATGCTGGTGGTGCGGCAGACATGTGCCTGCTACATGACAAGGTACTCAGAACTATTTGACAGGAGGTGGATCATCACAAAGACTGCACAGTAACACGGCGCTGGGGACTGCATTCTTACAGGTCAGCTGTGGCGTGTAGTGTGGGAAGGTGAGGCCGGTTAGTGGCTTGTCCGATGCTGGATTATAAACGTGATAAAATATTACCGTTTATGGTTTCGGCCTGAGGGATGTGACCGCTCGAAACTCCAGGCATAGCATCCTCGCGGGCGCCCGCCGTCGGTTTCGAATTCTATGTCGACACTGAATCACGCTGTGCTCCTTTCCGTATTGTGGCCCATTCTCGCAGCTGATGCTGTGTGGGAAATGGAGGGCGCGCGCGGTGGATGTGGTCTTCCCTGCATCTGTTCGTCTCACTTCTGCTCCGGCGCAGAGTAGATGTCACCTTGTTTTTCTTGGCCACGCTAGGCCGTGATTGTGCCCGGAGTTGGTCCGTGCCGTATTGTGACCTTTCCTTATTCTGGTTTCGATTGGGACTGGGGTCGTAGCCGCGCGTCCAGGACGGATACAATTGTCTGGCTTTGTCATGTTCTCATTGAGTCGTGTCAGTTGCCATGCTCACCGAGGGCGCTGTGTTTGCGGGGGTGGTGGGGGTGGTGGCTGTTTGCCCGAACTCTGTTCGTTGACTTGCTTGTCGTGGTGACTTGATCGCGAAGTTGTGGGTGTGTATTCGTGGAGGCTGGGGAACATAGGGCGCCTGTTGGTAATGCTTTGGGAGGGCGAGCATTATGATGTCATCCTGATGAAGATGCGACGGACTGCCCCTTGACCGCGAATGCGGCTTCAATCTAGTGGTGTGAGGTGGCTTGCCTTGACTTATTTGGGATTTTGGGTTTCTGCAGAAAGGCGGTAGACAGGTATTGGGAAGCGCCGGTTATGGTGCCGGTCCATGTTGTGGAAGACGGTTGGAAACCAGCTGCATTTGAATCTCTCGTGAGAAAAACGAGTGAAGGGGAAAAACACAGGTTGGTAGCAACATCAGCCCATACGCTGGCTTGTGGCCTGGTATACCTGAGGAGATGGTTTATGTCTCACGTTGCCGTATTCAGTACCAACGCGACATGGAAAAGCTTCTAGAGGAATGAATGGCTTTCCTCCAAGTGTTGTGTTAGTCATCTCTGTGCTGACAGCGGTGGAATACCGACACTGGTGGCCGTAACCTATTTTTGCGGAACTACGGCGCAAAGGGCATTTTGGTGAGGTAGCTTCGAACATGAGACTGTGCCGCACACTGCCGTGCCCTGATGCATGTGCAGTGTCGCGAAGCCCACGGGTCTTTGGAGTCTCTCGACTTTTGGGTCCAGTCGGTGCGTTAGTGGGCTATCGGTGCATGAGAAGCCTACGCAAGACGCCGGAACCTGAAAATTGGAACTCGACTGTTCATGTCATCATTTTGCATGCAGGAAGAGGCAGTAGGCAATTCAGGCTGCGACCTTTCAGTTAATTTTTGTTTATGATATGGGTGTCGGTCGGGTCCTGTCGTGGTTCGTCCACGAACTCATTTGCAACTGTTGCACATGGTGTAAGTGGTAGGAAACACCGAGTCTGCATAGCGTTGCAACCGGGAGTGTTTCTCCCTATGATGCGTCGGACGCCTGTGTCATGAAGTGGCTAATTGAGGTATAAACGATTTTTTCAGTGCTGTCGTGAGTTGATGAGAGGCATAATTCGATGTGAATTGGTCATGAGCCGGGACGCGGTGTAGTGATCTAAGGGTGAGGTTTGATAGGCACTGACGTTTCCTCGATTGTGCGATATCGCGGAAAGGCGGTAGGAAGGCGATGTCAGACGGGAAGGGTGGTGGCGACCAGTCGTGGAGGAGGAATGAGGGAGGAGTATGAGTTCGGTTTTTTCCGCCGACGATGATGTGCAGAAACATAGTGGTTGCAGCGTCACAGGCGGTCTGGCGGGGGGACAGTCGAACCTGACTAGACGGCGAACGTCTCGCGTCGAGGCACTCGGCGCTAAGGAAGAGCGGAAAGCGATTGACTCCCGAATTGTGGTATGTGGATTGTGTCACCGGTGCTGAGGGATAGAGTGTGGTGTTGTGGCTGGAAGTACCGCCTCACGAATGGTAGGGTGGGGCTCAGGGAGCAACTCGAGTGGCGGGGTGGTTCGGTGCGACAGTGTGGCTCATGGGTGTTGCGACGGTCTGGCTGCATCGCCATGCCCACGGGTCTGTCGGGAGGCTTGCATTCTGGGTCCACTCGCTGCCTTGCTGGATTGTTTGTGATTGCGAGGCGGCCGAGAGGGGGTAGCTCTTTATAATGCGGGCTCGAGTGTTGATGTCATGATTTGGCATTCAGGCAGCGGCGGTAGGCGGTTTAGGCTAGGAGTTGTCAGTTTTTTTATTATACGGGTAACGGTCCAATTCTTTCGTGGTTCGTCCACGAGCTCATTCGCACCTGTTCGACATGGTATGAGTGATGAGGAGCACCAGCCGTACATACCACTGCCACAAGGGCTTAGCCGGCTGGGAAGCCAAGCAGCTTTTTTGAAATTCACATGATGTCGATATGTTGACGAATTTGTTCCTGTTGTAGCACGCGCCGAGTCTGCGTCCATATATGGCACTCGGGGAGAGCTGGCATGCTTTCGGGTCTGTCGTGAGTTGATGAGAGGCATAATTCGATGTGAATTGGTCCTGAGCCGGGACGCAGTGTAGTGATCTAAGGGTGAGGTTTGATAGGCACTGACGTTTCCTCGATTGTGCGATATCGCGGAAAGGCGGTAGGAAGGCGGTGTCAGACGGGAAGGGTGGTAGCGACCAGTCGTGGAGGAGGAATGGGGGAGGAGTATGAGTTCGGTTTCTTCTGCCGACGATGGTGTGCAGAAACACATAGTGGTTGCAGCGTCACAGGCGGTCTGGCGGGGGGACAGTCGAACCTGACTAGACGGCGAACGTCTCGCGTCGAGGCACTCGGCGCTAAGGACGAGCGGAAAGCGATTGACTTCCGAATTGTGGTATGTGGATTGTGTCACCGGTGCTGAGGGATAGAGTGTGGTGTTGTGGCTGGAAGTACCGCCTCACGAATGGTAGGGTGGGGCTCAGGGAGCAACTCGAGTGGCGGGGTTGTTCGGTGCGACAGTGTGGCTCATGGGTGTTGCGACGGTCTGGCTGCATCGCCATGCCCACGGGTCTGTCGGGAGGCTTGCATTCTGGGTCCACTCGCTGCCTTGCTGGATTATTTGTGATTGCGAGGCGGCCGAGAGGGGGTAGTTCCTTATGATGCGGGCTCGAGTGTTGATGTCATGATTTGTCATGCAGGCAGCAGATGTAGGCGGTTTAGGCTGCGGCATTTTCAGATGCCGCCGGTGCGTTGGATGTCGAGCAGGTTCTGCTTTCGATTGTCCACGTAGTCAGTCGCCCTGGTTAGAGAGGGTGTGAACCGCATATGACGCAAATTGTACATAGTGCTGCAACATGGTCATAGAGAGCTGGGAAGCCAAGCAGCTTTTTTGAAATTCACATGATGTCGATATGTTGACGAATTTGTTCCTGTTGTAGCACGCGCCGAGTCTGCGTCCACATATGGCACTCGGGGAGAGCTGGCATGCTTTCGGGTCTGTCGTGAGTTGATGACAGGCATAATTCGATGTGAATTGGTCCTGAGCCGGGACGCAGTGTAGTGATCTAAGGGTGAGGTTTGATAGGCACTGACGTTTCCTCGATTGTGCGATATCGCGGAAAGGCGGTAGGAAGGCGATGTCAGACGGGAAGGGTGGTAGCGACCAGTCGTGGAGGAGGAATGGGGGAGGAGTATGAGTTCGGTTTCTTCCGCCGACGATGGTGTGCAGAAACACATAGTGGTTGCAGCGTCACAGGCGGTCTGGCGGGGGGACAGTCGAACCTGACTAGACGGCGAACGTCTCGCGTCGAGGCACTCGGCGCTAAGGACGAGCGGAAAGCGATTGACTTCCGAATTGTGGTATGTGGATTGTGTCACCGGTGCTGAGGGATAGAGTGTGGTGTTGTGGCTGGAAGTACCGCCTCACGAATGGTAGGGTGGGGCTCAGGGAGCAACTCGAGTGGCGGGGTGGTTCGGTGCGACAGTGTGGCTCATGGATGTTGCGACAGTGCGACTGCGTTGCCAAACCCACCGCTTCTAGGCTCTCTTGATGTCTCGGTCCCGTCGTTGCTGTGGTCGACTGCACGCGTATACGAGGCTTCCGGATGAGGGCGATAACATACAATGCGGGCTCGAGTGTTGGTGCTTTCGTTTTGCATGCAGGATGAGGAAGTAGGCGGTTTAGGCTGAGAATTGTCAGTAGTCGTGTGTGTTATGGGTGTCGGTTGGCTTCTGCTGTCGTTCGCCCAGCAACTGATTCGCGGACGTTTGAAATTCGTAAGCGTGACAAAAGACACCAGGTGTACACAGCATTGCAACAAGGACCTTGTTCTGCCTATGATGCGCCGGACGCCTGTGTCATGAAGTGGCTAATTGGGGTATAAACGATTTTTTCAGTGCTGTCGTGAGTTGATGAGAGGCATAATTCGATGTGAATTGGTCATGAGCCGGGACGCAGTGTAGTGATCTAAGGGTGAGGTTTGATAGGCACTGACGTTTCCTCGATTGTGCGATGTCGCGGAAAGGCGGTAGGAAGGCGGTGTCAGACGGGAAGGGTGGTAGCGACCAGTCGTGGAGGAGGAATGGGGGAGGAGTATGAGTTCGGTTTTTTCTGCCGACGATGATGTGCAGAAACACATAGGGGTTGCAGCGTCACAGGCGGTCTGGCGGGGGGACAGTCGAACCTGACTAGACGGCGAACGTCTCGCGTCGAGGCACTCGGCGCTAAGGAAGAGCGGAAAGCGATTGACTCCCGAATTGTGGTATGTGGATTGTGTCACCGGTGCTGAGGGATAGAGTGTGGTGTTGTGGCTGGAAGTACCGCCTCACGAATGGTAGGGTGGGGCTCAGGGAGCAACTCGAGTGGCGGGGTGGTTCGGTGCGACAGTGTGGCTCATGGGTGTTGCGACGGTCTGGCTGCATCGCCATGCCCACGGGTCTGTCGGGAGGCTTGCATTCTGGGTCCACTCGCTGCCTTGATGGATTGTTTGTGATGGCGAGGCGGCCGAGAGGGGGTAGCTCCTTATGATGCGGGCTCGGGTGTCGATGCTTTCATTTTGCATGCTTAGTCGCTTTTAGGGATCGAGTTGTCAGTAGTCGTGTGTGTGTTGGGCGTCGAATAGGTCCTGATTTGGTTCGTGAACGTAGTCTATAGTGCTTGCTGGGGAGGGTGTGGGGAACGCATGACAGAAGGTGGACGTGACGACGCAAAAGCATCTGGGAGACGAGTGGGAGTCCGAGTCGAGGCGCGGTTATTTGGGGGGCGGGTGGGGGTGAAGGGATGTGTTTGGTGGTGTCGTGAGTCTATGATAGGGGCAATGCTATGCATTTTGGTTACAGCCAGGGACACAATGACACGATCTAGTGGACTAGCGGTGAGGCTTGATGCGCGTTGTCATTTGCTGTCTTTTGCGATTTTGCGAAAAGGTGGTAGGCAACGTCTCGAGACGCCGGCACCATGCGGACCAAAGGGATGCCTGAACATTTGAAGGAGTCCTATGGTCGGGCTGGAGAAACGATGGGCATCAGAGGTAGTACGGCGGCTACAGGTGAAGTGATAATCAGAGTGTTACGCTCGTGCTTGTGTGCAGCGTAATTTCGGCCGCGCCATGAGGACTACACTTGACGATGATGCTGCTGACAAAAACGTGTCTAAATATATTGAATGCTGCACATGTCCTCCCTCATAATCTGTCTTGCCTTGTTGCCACATGGCGACGACGGAGAGATCACTGGGAAGAGGGTGGTGTCATTTGCTGAATGCCGACACGGCAGCCCTGTTAGACGACACGTTGGACGAGACGCGTGCATGCGAATCTCAGTGCTCCTCGTTCGTGACCCACGAGCACGCCCTTGCCGTACGAAACGCCCCAGCTGATCTTCACATCGGCCGCAGTACGTGGCCGCGAGTGTCCACTGTTGAACAGAATTGCCTTGTCGTGCGCTCCGTGACCAGGAACGAGATAAAACGGCAGCTCGTGACGCAGTGCCAAGCCGGTAGTCACGTGAACCTATCTGCCACACTGTTTTGGCAGCGCGACAAAAAGGTCTTTTGGGACCGTGGTATTAAAGTCAAAGCGGACGAGCAGAGCGCCACACTGTTGAACGAATAGGCGTGTATGTGTGTGCGTGGCTGTGTGCATGTTGCTGGGTGATGAATGGGGGGAAGCTACGACTTGGTCGACGGGGCGCAGAACTGTGTAGTTGTAGCGAACTCAGCCTCCTTCGTAGTTGCCTCATGTTGACGATAATTCGTGTATGTTGTACGGCGAGCGTCCCAGAGCGGGTCGATTGATGGGCGATCGTCACTACTCAGGGCTAGGTTACAGCCCGTGACTGGTGATAGTGATTGTACACGTAGTGGACGTGTTGTGCCGTCCGTTCAAGAAAGGTACACCATTTTTTGCTGACAACGAAACATCATCTTGCAACTAGGCGACCGGGTTTCCGTGTGACCGTACGGGCCCCGTCCTCTCGAAGCTACTTGTGTGAGGGCCCCTCCAGTGGCGTGTCAATGCTATGGCCGCAACGCGGTATCGAGTGTTGATGT